>NW_016107747.1:1175255-1225235 GCF_001604975.1 Cebus imitator
ACTCCTTTGGTCACCACTACTGGGAATGCACTGGTTCAGACTGGAAGCCAGCACAGCACCAGGTCTCACCCAAGGCCCCATGTAACCACTTCCTATTATCTATGTTTGCTCAAGGCCCTGGAGCTCCACAATCAGCAGACTATGAAGCCAGCCAGGTTTGTCTCCTTTCCTTGAGGGGTATGAGTTTCCTAGGTCCCAGGCAGATCCAGAGATGCTCTCCCAGAACCAGGGACGGGAGTTAGAAACCTTAGAAATCTGCATGGTGTTCTATTCTACTGTGGCTGTGCTGGCACTCAAAGCACATGGCACAGTCCTTCTCACTCTCCCCTTCCCCTTTCTATGTGCAGAGGAGCTTCACCCCATGGCCACCACCACTACAGGGAATACTCTCAAGCTACCACTGATGCTCAATTAAGGCCCAAGGACTCCTCCTTAAGCTTGGTGAATACTTGCCTCAAAAGGCAAGTCTAAGAGTTACTGGCCTTAAAGAGGAAGTGGAGAAAGAAACAGGAGTAAGAAGTTTATTACAAGGAATAACAACAGAGAACTTCCTGAATCTAGAAAAAGATACCAATATATAATTATAAGAAGTTTATGAAAGACCAAGCAGATTTAACTCAAAGAAGACTACCTCAAGGCATTAAATAATCACTTTCAAGGAAAAAGGAAAGGCCCTAAAAGCAGTAAGAGAAAAGAAACAAATAGCATGCAATGGAGCTCTAATACATATAGCAGTAGACTTCTTATTGGAAACCTTATAGCCCAGGAGAGAGTGGAATGACATAGGTAAAGTGTCAAAGGAAAAAAGTTTTATCCTAGAATAGTGTATCTGGTGAAAATATCCTTCAGGTATAAAGGATCAATAAAGACTTCCCCAGACAAATAAAAGCTGAGGGATTTCAGCAATACTAGACATGTCCTACAATAAATGCTAAAGGCATTTAACACTTGACTACTGATTAAATACTTCTGTCAGAAAGAAAAAGATGTTAATGACCAATAAGAAATCATCTGAAGATACAAAACTAACTCGTAATAATAAGTATACAGAAAAGCAAAGAATATTATAGCACTGTAAATATACTGTGTAGTCTACTTTTAAGTAGAAAACTAAAAGAGGAACCAAATAAAAATAATCACAACAAATTTTTAAGACACAATACAGTAAGATATAAATAGAAAAAAGAGAAAGTTAAAATCCAGGGGGACAAAGTATAGAGTTTATGTTAGTTGTCTTTTTCTGTTTGTTTATGCAATCAGTGCTAAGTTATTGGCTTAATGAGGTAAAAGATAGTATTTGCAAACTTCATGGTATCTTCAAATTAAAAAAACATACAATGGATACACAAAACATAGAAAGCAAGAAATTAAATCATACCACCAGAGGAAAAAAAATCACCTTCACTAAAAGAAGGACAGGAAGGAAGGAAAAAAGGGAGAACACCAGAAAACAACCAGAAAACAAATAGAAAAATGACAGGAATAAGTCCTTACTTATAACAATAAATGTAAATGTACTAAACTCTCCAATCAAAAGACATAGAGTGGATGAATGGATTGAAAAAACAAAGCTCAGAGATCTCTTGCCTATAAGAAATACACTTCCCCTATAAAGACACACATAGATTAAAAACAAAGGGATGGAAAAAGCTATTTAATGCAAATAGAAACCAAAAATGATCAGGAGTAGCTATACTTATATCAGGCAAAGATTGCAAGATAAAAATTAGAAGATTTCAAGACAACTATAAGAGACAAGGAAGGTTCTTACATAATGATACAGGACTAATTCAGCAAGAGGCTATAACAATTTTAAATATATATGCACCAAACACTAGAGTATCCAGATATATAAGGCAAATATTATTCGAGAGATAGACTCCAATACAATAATATCAGGAGATATCAATACTCTGCTTTCAGTACTGAAGTGATCTTCCAGGCAGAAAATAAATATCAAACTTACTCTGCACTGTACAACAAATAGACCTAATAGATATTTAAAGAACATTTCATCCAGTGGCTGCAGAATACACATTCTTTTCCTCAGCACATAGATTATTTTGTGATTGTTAGGTCATAAAACAAGTCTTAAAATATTTAAAAAATTGAAATAATATCAAGCATCTTCCCTGACTACAATGGAATAAAACTAGAAATCAATAATGAGAAATTTTGGAAAGTACACAAACACATGGAAATTAAACAGTTTGCTCCTGAATAATTAGTAAATGAAGAGATTAAGAAGGAAATTGCAAATTTTTTGAAACAAATTATAATGGAAACATGACATATCAAAACCTGTGGAATATGGCAAAAGCAATACTAAGAAGGAAGTTTATAGTGACAAGCACCTACATTAAAAAGGGAGAAAAGCTTCAGTTAAATAACCTAATGATGCATCTTAAAGAACTAGAAAAGCAAGAACACATGAAACCCAAATTTGGTAGAAGAAAACTAATAAAGATCAGAGCAGAGATAAATGAATTTGAAAGGAAGAAAACAATACAGAGGATCAACAAAACAAAAAATTGGTTTTTAGAAAAGATAAGTAAAATTAACAAACCTTACCCAGATTAATGAAGAAAAAAATGAGAAAACCCAAATAAATAAAATCAAATTAAAAAAAAANAAATTAAAAAAAAAAAAAAGGAGACATTACAACTGATACCACAGAAATTCAAAGGAGCATTAGTGGCTACTATGAATATTTATATAACAATAAGTTGAAAAATCTAAAGGAAATGGATAAATCACTAGAGACATACAAACTACAAATAATGAACCATGAAGAAATCTAAAACCTGAACAGATCAATTACAAGTAATGAGATTGAAGCTGTAATAAAGAGGCTACGAGCAAAGAAAAGCCCAGGACCCAATGGTTTTATTGCTGAATTCTACCAAACATTTAAAAAGCTAATACCAATTTTACTCAAGAGGAGAAGGGAATACTTCAAAACTCATTCTATATGGCCAATATTACCCTGATACCAAAACTACACAAAGATACATAAAAATGAGAAAACTATAGGCCAATATCTCAGATGAATTTTCATGCAAAAATTCACAAAATGCCACAAACTGAATTCAGCAACACATTAAAAGATCATGACCAAGTGGGGTTTATTCTAGAGATGCAAGGGTGGCTCAACATATGCAAATCAATGTGATACATCATAATAGAATGATGGGCAAAAACCATATGATCATTTCACTTGATTTTGAAAATCATTTGATAACCGTTAACATTCCTTCATGACAAAAACCCTAAAAATCTGGTATAAAAGGAACATATCTAACATAATAAAAACCATAGCTAGTATCATACCGAATAAGGAAAGATTGAAAGCCGTTCCTCTAACATCTGGAACATGACAAGGATGCCCACTTTTACTACTGTTATTCAACATAGGATTGGAAGTTCTAGCTAGAGCAATCAAAAAAAATAAAGAAAGGGTATCCAAATTGGAAAGGAAGTTAAATTATCCTTGTTTGCAGATGATATGATCTGATGTTTGGAAAAACCTAAAGACTCCACTGAGAAACTACCAGAACTAATAAATTCAGTAAAGTTGCAGGATACAAAATCAGCTTACAAAAATTAGTAGCATTTCTATATGCTAACAGTAAACAATCTGAAAAAGAAATCAAGAAAGTAATCTCATTTACAAAGCTATAAATACAATAAAATACCTAGGAATTAACTGAAGAAGTGAAATATCTGTACAATGGAAACTATAAAACATTGATTCCAGAAATGAAAGAGAATATACAAAAAGTGGAAAGATATTCCATGTTCATGGATTGAAATAATTGAAATTGTTAAAATATCCATATCACTCAAGGCAATTTATGGATTCAATGCAATTCCTATCAAAATGCCAATGACATTCTTCACAAAAATAGAAAAAAAATCCTAAAATGTATATGGAACCACAAAAGACACAGAATAGCCAAAGCTATGGTATGCAAAAAGCACAAAGCTGGAGGAATTAAATTATCTGACTTCACATTATACTGCAAAGCTATAGTAACCAAAACGGGGTGGTACTGGCATAAAAACAGATGTATAGATCAGTAGAACAGAATAGAGAATCCAGAAATCATCTATTGACAATGAACTCATTTTTCGCAAAAGTGCCAAGAACATACACTGGGGAAAGGACAGTTTCTTCAATAAGTGGTGTCAGGAAAACTGGATATCTATATATAGAAGAATGAAACTAGACCCCTATCTCTTGTTGTATACAAAAGTCAAAGTGCATTAAAGACTTAAATCTAA
This sequence comes from Cebus imitator, assembly GCF_001604975.1. NCBI lineage: Eukaryota > Metazoa > Chordata > Mammalia > Primates > Cebidae > Cebus > Cebus imitator. Next base: position 1,179,540 of record NW_016107747.1, read on the forward strand.
GACCTCAAACTATGAAAGTACTACAAGAAACCATTGGGGAAACTTTCTAGGACATTGGAGTCGGCAAAGGTTTCTTGAATAGTACCTCCAAAGTACAGGTAACCAAAGCAAAAATAGACAAATGGAATTAGATCAAGTGAAAAAGGCTCTACACAGCAAAGGAAACAAGACATTGAAGAGACAATCCACAGAATGGAAGAAAATATTTTCAAACTACCCATCTGACAACAGATTAATAACTAGAATATATCAGGAGCTCAAACAACTCTATGGGGAAAGCATCTAATAATTGGATTAAAAATGGGCAAAAGATCTGGATAGACATTCCTCAAAAGAAGGCATACTAATGGGAAGCAGATATGTGAAAAGGTGTTCAACATTATTGATTGTCATTAATGCTCAACATTATTGATCATTGCAAATCAAAACTGCAATATTTTCTTATCACAGTTAAAATGTCTTTTATGCAAAAGACTGGCAATAACAAATGCTGGCAAGGATGTGAGAAAAGTTAACCCTCATATACTGTTGGTGAGAATGTAAATTGTTACAACCACTATGGAGAACAGGTTGGAGGTTTCTCAAAAAAACTACAAATATAGCTGCCATACAATTCAGCAAACCCACTACTAGTTATATACCCAAAAGAAAGGAAATCAGTATATCAGAGAGATATCTGCAGTCCCATGTTTATTGCAGCATTCTTCTCAATAGCCAAAATTTGGAAGCAACCTAAGTGCCCATCATCAGATGAATAGATAAAGAAAACATGGTACATATACACAATGGAGTAGTATTCAGTCATAAAAAATGAGATTCTATCATTTGCAGCAACATGGATGGAATTGATCAGCATTGTGTTAAATGAAATAAATCAGATACAGAAAGAGAAACTTCACATGGTATCACTTATTTGCAGGAGCTAGAAATTAAAACAATTGATCTAATAGAGATAGACAGTAAAAGTGTGGTTACCAGAGGCTGGGAATGGTAGCAGAGTTTGGGGAGAGGGACGTTGGAATGGTTATGGGTACAAAAAAATAATTAGAAAGAATGAATAAGACCTAGTATTTGCTAACACAATGTGGGGACTGTAGTAAATAATAATTTAATTGTACATTTTAAAATAACTAAAAGAATGTAATTGGATTGTTTATAACCTAAAGGATAAATGCTTGAGGGGATGGATACCCAATTTACCCTGAGTTGATTATTATGCCTTGCATGCCTGTATCAAAATATCTTATATAACTCATACATATAATATATATACTGTGTACCTGCAAAAATTAAAAAGATTTTTAAAAAGTTGATAGTGATGAAAATAAACATACTAGCAGCAACTAAACCAGAAATAGCTACCGTCTTTGGAGTGCTTACTTTGTGATTAATTGACAGTTAATGTGCTAAATGCTTTATATACTTAAGTCCATTTGTTATTATGGAAAAACCATATACAATTTTATAACCTGCTTTTTTCACCTACAAAATGGAACATTGCTCTGCATCAATATACCATGTAAATGTTTGCAAGTATTCTGCACTTGGACACAATTTATTCAGCCAAGGTCTTATTGCTTTCTTTGAACATTTTCTCTGTCTTTCCATGTTTTTACTGTGAAGTATCTGGATGTGAATTTGCATTTTTCTGACTTGGAGTTAGTTGATATTCTTGGATGTGTAACTGAATATATTTCATAAAATTTGGAGGGTTTTCAGTCATTATTTTTTGAATGTTTTTCTTTCCTTTTCTCCTCTCCTGGATAGGAGGCTTTATCTGTATATTGTGCTTAATGGTGTCTCACATTTCCCTGAAGCACTGTTTAATTTTTCTTCATTCATTTTTCTCTGTTCTTCAGATTGCATAATCTCTATCCATTTCTCTTCAAGTTGATATATTATCTTTTTCTGTCAGTTCAAATATACTGTTTATCCCCCTAATAAATTTTTCATTTCTGTTATTGTACTTTTCATCCCATTTGTTAATGTAATTTTTCTACTGATAGCCTGTATTTTATATTATCTTCAGTTTTCTCAGAGACATTCCTGCTTATGAGCAGGGCACTGGGAAGGGCACGAGTCTCTGGTCTTCTTGATTTCACCTTATATGTGAGCCGGGGTGATGGTGATCAGAGTCCCAGGAGTCTCTGCCTGCTATTCCTGGAATAACCTCCATCCTATGAGTAGGGACTGGTTAGAGGAAGGAAGCCCTCAATATCTTGGCTGCATTCACCTGGTATTTAGCCTCTCATTTTCATGGAAATGAAAAATGCTAGAAGCTTGTTCCTCCTGGAAAGATATCCTAGCCCCTGCCTAGGAGCTGGCGGGACAGGGAGCCTAGTTGTCTTGGTCACACCTGCTCATACCGAAGCTTCTGTCATACTCAGGGGAGGGGAGGAAAATAGCGGGTCATGGCTGAAGTGCCAAAGTTTTTATCGTGATTAGTAGATTCGCCCAAATAAATGTTTCTTCATTTGCTGTATGCTCTTAAGATGATTTTCAGATTCTTTAAATAATTGTAATTTTTTAAAAAGTAATTTTGACCAGTTATGGTTGTTTTTCTGGGGAGCAGATGTGCTAAGCTCTACCCACTGCTATCTCAGAAATGTTCTCCCCAAAGCTTTACTGTTAGAATGAGATTTTTTTCCTTTCCCCCACTTTGATAAACGATGTGGCAAATTTATATACCCTTGTTTTGTTAATTCTGTGAGAGAGTTGGAGAGGGAGGGTTAGCTCAGAATTTTCTTTCATTCCTCTTACTAAAGAAAAATTTACTTGTGTTAACAAGTTCTTATTTCAAACATGCGAATTTATTTGGCAAGTATTAAATCTTATCACCACACTTCATTGTGTAAGTTGCTTTTTAAATTTAAGTCTTAGAATCCTTAGTTGAGACTAGACTTTCTATTGGAAGTCATATAGTGATTGAATCTTTCAAATTCCGGGATTGGGCACTTTGTAGCAAGGAGCCTCTCAGACAAGGAAAGAGTGTGGCCCTGAGAGCCTGGGCAGGCCTGGTTTTCTGAGCAAAGAAACTCTTTGGATGGAAGCATAAGACAAAATGTCCCATGATCCATAGGGTCATGTGGCAGATTGTATTTTCCAGAAATGGCCATTACAACATATCACTTCTCACATGTTCTTTTTATAATGTGATGCTGACACACTCTTATTGAGAGGTGGGGCCTGTGTTCCCTCACCTTTAATTTGGGTAAGGCTGTGATTATGGCAAAATTGATGCTATGTGACTTCTGAATCTAGGTAATAAATGCAACATAGCTTTTACTTGGTTCTGTTGAGATTTTTGCTCTTGGAACCCAACTACCCTGCTGTGAGGAAGCCTGAGTGATACATTGAGAGGCCAATGTGGAGAGGGCCACATTGAGAGGAACCAAGGCCTTTGGTCTTTAGTCCCACTGAGCTTCCAGCTGATAGCAAGCACCAACTGGCCAATCATGTGGGTGAGCCATCTTGGAAGTGGATCCTTAAGCCTCAGTTGAGCATCACTAGCAGGTGCTGTGTGGGGCATATTCAAGGCTTCCCAGTCAATCTCTGACCAAAAAGATTTGTGATCAAAATGACTGATTATTGTTGTATTAAGGCACTTAGGTTTGCAGTGTTTTTTTATGCAGCAGTGGTGACTGGAGCAGGACTTATCAGGAGGACAGCAAGCAGGAGTTGAGAAGTAGCTTCTAATCTAGGCTTCCATATGACAAGCTGGCAGTGTTCATTTTCTTCATGTCCAAAGGCTCAATAAATTACTTAAGAGAAGTGGCTTGTGCCACGAAAGCAATCTGGCACTCTCCTTGCTGGTCTGTTTGATGGGTAAAACCCAAGAACCTGGACCACAGCTGAGAACTTCCAGACCAGCAACTTTTCCATGTGCCTCAGAGCTCTTCTTTCACTCCTCTTGACTTTACCTGCTTTCCCCCAACTCCCACCTCAACGTCAGCCCCAGCACTGGACCACCTGACTCCAGCCTTATCTATCACTCCCATGATTCAGTGGGGTGCCGGAGCTCATACCAGCTCATAAAACCCAGTTATCCACATTTCTTCTCAAGTCAGTGTTGAGTGATGTCACATTGAAAACAACAAGGTATTTATACCATGGAAATTTGTAAATTAGGGCTTCTCCTCCTACCTCAGAAAGCCAGTGTCCCAGAATATCTCATACCTTTAGCCTTACTCCTTCTTGCCCGTAGGGTGGTATTTGCAGAAAGGAAGAGACATGAAGACATGAAGGTTTCTGTCCTCAAGGAAAAGATAAACATATAAACAAATTGCTCTATACTGTTATGGTGCAATACATGTTCTGATGTATAAAGTAGGGATTGATTGGCAGCTGGGGATGGGGGTAGAGAGCATCAGCTACAGTGTTAGAGAGTGCATGATTCCTGCTCAGGATGGGGAAAGATGGAGAAGAGTTTGGCAAATGTATTTCAGGTAAAAAGACCCAGTGTCAATGACCAAAAGTGAGGGGTGCTCACTGGGATAGGAGGGAGGGAACTGTGTAGGGAAAGAAAGTGGCTGGCCAGAAGAACCATTTGGCTAGGGCCTTCTCACTTACAAAGGGCCTCAAATGTATGTGTTTAAAGTTATCTCCAAATGAGGTGATATATGTTAAAGGTATTGATTTATTTAATGCCAAAATTTCAGATATATCACAAATTTTGCAACCTTTATTATGTATTTATTTCAAAATATGCTGGGAACTTAAAAATAGTTACAAATGACATGGACCTTCTCTGACTCTTGAAAGACTCTGAGAAATGGTATGAAAGGACATGGAAGCATGAGAAAGCTCAGGGTCTTCTGATTAGCTGTAGGACATAGTGTTGGGAATGTTGGTAGATTTGACTGAAGACGTGGGCAGGGGTCAGATGGTGAATGACCCATGTAAATTATGATAAGAAACTTGTCCTCTATCTTTTGGAGTATGAGAAGCTGCTAAAGGCTGTTAAGCAGGAGAATGACGTATTATTAGTCAGCTTTGCTGCGGTACAAAGATCTCCAAAAAATCTCAGTTACTTCATATATTTAATCCTCACATTACATGAGGACTGCAGATTAACTGAGCTTCTGCTCCAAGTTGCATTCCTGGTCTGCTCAGGGTTTTCCCAGTTCCAGGACACAGGCTGTGCTCTGAGCTAACATGGACAATACAGTGATAGAGAGCATGTGTCTGCCTTTAGATCCTCCACTGAGTTAGTTATGACATACTTCACATCTACCCCTATTCCACTGGCTGGAGCATATCCTGTGCCAGTTCCCCCCATGGGGGAAGGGAAAAGATATATGCAAAGAGCAATCAATCTACCGGGGGAGTCAGTCTTACTATGATGCCAGCTGGGCCACAGAAAACTAACAGGAGGGGGAAGGTTGGTGGAGACTACAGGAGGGAGATAGGTAGGTCTTCTATTAACCTGGCACATTCTACTACTTTTGATGTTCTGTCCATCATAAAAGAGCCTCTGGAGATGATATAAAATGATGAAAGCCATTGGAACACAGCCATTCAGTCAAAGTAAGAAGCAGTTTATGTCCCATGAGCAATGCTGGCTGTTGCCATATTGGGTCTTAATGGAGTGGCTGAGTGAACACAGTTGCTCATGTAAGGGTGCTTTGATCATCGTTTCTATTGCCAACCCTCCTCCCTCCCCCAAGTCCAAACACAGTCCACATCCTTTCCCAAGCTGTATGGTTTGCATGGACTCTATGACTGTGACCTCAAGAATAGTTAAAGATGCAAAGAAAATTTCACTTTTAGCCAGTTTTTCTCTTCTGTCACCCTGTCCTTGTCCTCTTCTCTCACTGGTTTTGATCTTTTTCCTCATTAGCCACATTCCTATGATATGGAGGATGTGGGACTACTACAGAGGAGAGACATTTGATAATCTTCACTGAAACATTGTAAAGTTCAGTTGTGGAGGAAAGTAATTATAAAGAGCTGGTATGCACAGGAGAAAATTCACCCAAACCTTGTTTTTTCTCTAGTTTTATGGGTCATCTTCCCTAAAATATGACAGTACATTAGAATGATATGATAAAAGAAATGAGTTCACTTTTCTTTTTAAATATTTTTTTAAAAATTCAGCTTCTCAGTCAGACTAGCCACACTTTCAGTGCTCAGAAGCCAAATGTGGCTGGTGGCTATTATTTGCAGAAATAAGAACATTTCCATGAGTTTAATAAATTATTTCGGACAGCCCTGAACTATTTCACTCCCTCTGCTTTAGGCCTTATCTTGGGGATTCTTGCATTCAGCCTGCTTTTGGATTGGGCAGAACCCCTGCTGGGTTTAATTGCTATCCTTAGAGTGGCCACTGTGGACAGTTGGAGGTTCTTCTGTTCTCATGTCCCTCAGTTGCTCCCTTGCTTCCCTCTGCTGCTTCTCACACAGATGCTGATACTGTGCCAGTTGTGCAGCTCTGTGGTTTGTCTTCCTTCACTTGCACTGTGAGGTTCAAGGGGACACCTTACCACCTGACTTTATTTTAAATTATTATTATAATAAATATCTGTGGGTTTTGAGTTTTGTTCTCCAGGTGCTCTGTTTTTTTATATGTGACTTCAAGAAAGGTCCAAAAACTATGCCTCTGATGTATCTACTATTTCCCCCCAAATGCTCAGAATCAGCGTTTTAACAAAAACCCTAAATGTTGCATGTATGTTGAAGTTTGGGAAACACCGATAGAGGTTCTGAGATATAGTAGGTCCTTCGTAAACAATTACTATATGATATCCTTTTTAAGTATTATTAGTTCAAACAGTCCAAATGTTTTTCATTATATTTATTTTCATTTCATTATATATAGACTGAATTTGTGTTAATAATTCTACCTAAGTAAAGACTTTCATTTAGGGTGATACACAGTAAAGCAAAACCCACTACTCCTGTATTACATTTCTATTACTCTTTCCATAGATTGAACTGGCTACTCTTTTCTAGATACATATATAAGGATGCTCCCCAATTACATCAAATAAAAACATTATCTAGAAGGTCAATAAAACTTCCTAACCAACCAGAGTCATGCATTGCTCTGGGGCAGGCCTCTGTTTGCAGAGTCTGGCAGATACTGAAGGGTAAATTTAGATGCCTTAAGACAAGACAAAGTCTGAGTTACATTTGTGATTTATTATCAATCAACCTGTGCTTCAGAAATTCTCTCAGCAGTTCTGGCCAGGTTGTTCAACTCGGACAGATGGCAAGTTTATAAAGTTCAGGGGTAATTTGCTTCACAGACACCTGATCCCAGCCTTCTTTTTCATTGCCTGTATTCACCCACTCAGGGATTTCTTTCCTTCCTCTTCACAGTTGTCTGTGTTTTGGAAAAAGAAAGGAATGCAAATCATAGTTTTCTAAGTAAAATACACGTCTCACTTGTTACTTCAGCTCTTCCCCACCCCGAACCTGCTTTTGTATCAGCAGATTTAAGACCCGGGAGTCAGATAAGAGAAAATTATTTTAAAAGGATGGAAGTGAAGAGTTTGAGATGATTCCTACATAGAAGTGTCTGGTTGGAAACTAGAAAAAAACAAAACAAAACAGGTACATAGAGATATTGTCACCAGAATAAAAATACATATGGTAGGTAATCAAAATCTTTTACCTTTGAGTGTCAGGGTAGTTTCTGTAATCAGATTTTTCAAGTTTCCGTTACTGGGATACCATTTCAGGTAGGTGCACTGGGACCGCTGTAGCAGGTCCGTTTCTACAAGTTACTGGCTGATAAACGAATTCTTCTCTATGTGCTAGAGTGAAAGCCAATATTAGTTGTCAAAGCAAAACAGGTAATTGCACTGCATGCTACAGTGTAGCTGAGAGGATTTCCAAAACAGAGGGTACTGTAATCTTATATCAGAATTAATTGATTACTGAGTTAGCCTATAGATCTAATTGTTCCATAGTTTGTTTAGCCAGATAATTGCATATCTTTTTTTACTTTTAGAGATGGTCTCACTCTGTTGCCTAGGCCAGAGTGCAGGGGTGCAATTGTTGGGGTTCAGGGGTTCAGGGGAGCCCTGAGCTTCCCTGAGAGGACGTTTCTCCAGGTTCTTGGTCTATCACGTTGTCAAGAATGAGAGAGGAGACCACGGATACCACACCCCAAGAGTGTTGCAGAAAAGTGATTTAGTTAGGTAGAGAGAGAAAAAGAAGGAGAGAGAGAGAAACAGCTAGCTCTCACACTGAATGAGAGAAAGAAAAGCTGCTCTCACACCTAGTGAGAAGGGTTCCCAGAGGGAGAAAACCAGAGAAGGAAAACTCCCCTCACACTGAGTGAGAGAATCCAGAAGATGAAAGACAGCTTTCACACTGGGTGGAAGGGGACCCCAGAAGGGAAATCCAGGAGGGGAAAGAGAGCTCCCACCATGTTGGAGGGGAGTCCAGAGAGCTGGAAATCCGGCGTGGGTGAACGAGCAAGGGAATTTATCCTGGGAAAAATTCCCACCTCCCCAAGTTCCTCTGGCCAATGAAAGGAGTTCCTTAGAACTTCTGCTGAGGTGATTGACTCTTAGTTTCTTCCCTGAGCCCTTGAAATTTAAACATAAATGATTAAATCTCCCCAATGGAGAGAGATGGGAGGGGCGCATGGCACTGGGGCGTTCCTGCCCTTAAAACTATGCCCCCTTGTGGACCCTGGAAAGAGAACACATTCCCTCACAATCATAGCTCACTGTAATCTCAAACTCCTGAGTTCAAGTGATCCTCCCACCCCAGCCTCTGGAGTATCTAGGACTACAGGTGTGAACCACCATGCCCAGCTAATATATTTTTATTTTTTGTAGGGACTGGGTCTTGCTATGTGCCCAGTTTGGTCTTAAACTCCTGGCCTCAAATCATTGTCCCACCACAGCCTCCCAAAGCACTGGGATTACAGGTGTGAGGCACTGTGCCTGGACTACCGCATCTTTTTATAACCTTAATAAATTCATCAGATGTGTCTCATGTGGAGTTACTCTCCATCAAACCAGACTTGGTGATCAATTCACTGTTAATAGACCACTAAGCCCTTTTTTCTAAGCGATGAAAAGATAAAAGCCAAACTTGTCTGCCTTCCTTTTCCCACAGAAGGTCTCATTATTTGTGTGCCCAATATTTGCCATGGTGTGACGCCCTGCATAGCCTGTTGTCTAAGGCCCCAGTGATTTTAAAAGTGAATTATGGTTCTATATAGATCCTGAAATTACCTTGGGAAATCAGCCTCTGCCTAAAAGGCTCTATCACAGCTAGCTGTGATTTCCAACTCAAGAGAGCGCTTTGTGATCCAAAATGCTCTGATTGGTGTAAGATCCAGAGGCAGGATAACATAGTCTGTGTCTCTAGAGCTAGAGAACCTGGGCTACAATCCTAGCTTTATGACCTACTCAGTATGGAACCTTGAACAGTTTATCTAGTCTTACGGCTTTCTCATCTGAAAAATGGAAATGATAGTAATAGCTCCTACCTCATTAGGATTGTTGTGAGGACAAGTCAATGAGTTAAAATAGGAAAATATAAGAGGGCTTGGCTCATGGTAAACACTATTAATATTCCAGCTATCATTTTAATTATTATTATCTTTATTGTTACCACTTGTATTATTGGTGGAGAAAATCTAAGAGCTGCTTCTAAGACAGCTCAAAATGTTCTGGATCAGGGGTTGTTGCTCCCATACACCCCTTCAGATATGCCCAGGCCAGGAGAGGTTGTCTAGTTTGTTCTGCTTCTAATCTAGTCCTCAAGGAGACCCTGAGCCTATGTGGGGCAAGCATAAATCATCAGAAGAGAGTGTGTAGGTGCTGAGTGATGGCTAGCCTTCTGCCACTTGGACTTGCAAATTTGATTTCTTTTTTTCAGTTTTCAGATTATTAAGCGTGCATTAGGTTATATAACAGAATGCGGTCAATGTAACTTTTTAAAAGAGAATAAAACTTTAAAAAGTATTGGGTGAGAACTAATACCAATACCAACGTAAGCTAATCGAACATGGTACCTTTCTGGGCAATTTACTTCCTCTCTCTGAGCTTTGTTTTTCTCACTGGTAAAACCAGAGTTTGAAATGAGCGAATCTTTATAGTCTCTTATAACTCTACTATTCTGTAAGTATAAGAAGACAATTCTTGAAGTCTGAATTATAGATTCTTCTATGGGGAAATAACTAAGTATATTGTGGCAGTTCATAACATAAATACTTTTCATATTCTACGTAAGTGAAAGTGTCTGGTTCAACTTGATTTTTTTTTTTTTAGTAATATATAGCCCCTCTTGTTTTCCTAAGGAAATTTTTTTTCATAGTATAACAAGTACTGGCTTGGTATTGTCTGTCCTTTTCTTTTTAGCCATTCTGATGAGTGTGTAGCATGTAGTGGTACACAATGGTTTTAATTTGCACTTTTCTGATGACTAAAAATGTTGAGCGTCTTCTCATGACTTTTGGCCATTTAGTGTCCAAGTCTTGTGTTAATTTTTCTATTGGATTCTCTCATTTTTCTTATTTATTTATAGAAGTTTTAATTAATTTTATTCATATTTAGGGTACCAGCCTCTGATGAATATTTGAATTGCAAATATATTCTTATGTGTCTTCCTTTTCACTCTCCTAATGGCATCTTTTTATGAATAGAAGTTTGTGATTTTAATGAAGTTTATAAGTTCATAACTTTATTGTTAGTGCCTTTTGTGTCTTGTTTAAGAAATCTTTGCCTACTCCAAAATCATAAAATATTCTCCTGTTTTCTTTTCTTTTTATTTTTTGAGACAGAGTCTCGTTCTGTCCCCCAGGCTGGAGTGCAGTGGCACAATCTCGGCTCACTACAACCTCTGCCTCTCAGGTTCAAGTGATTCTCCTGCCTCAGCCTCCCAAGTAGCTGGGATTACAGGTGCCTGCCATCACACCTGGCCAACATTTGTATTTTTAGTAGAGATGGGGTTTTGGCATGTTGGCCAGGCTGGTCTTGAACTGCTGCTCTTAGGTGATCTGCCTTCCTCAGCCTCCCAAAATTCTAGGATTATATGCATGAGCCACCACGCCCATCTGTTTTCTTCTAAAAGCCTACTCAATTTATTCTGTCTTCTGTTTTCTTTGCAAAGCCTACTCAATTTGATTCTTTCACAGTAATATCTATCTATAATTGATTTGTGTGTGTGTGTGACTATATGATCTGAGACAGGAATCCAAGTACATTTTTTTTTCTGTATGAATATGCAATTTACCCTGCATAATTTGTCGAAAAAGCCGTATTTCCTGTACCTTGCAGTGCAGTTTATTTTTGCATTAACCAAGTGATTAAATATGGGTGAATCTATTCTTTGGCACTGTATTTTGTTTCGTTGATATGTATTTTTCTTCTTTACCAATACCACACTCTCATAGCTAATAAAACTTTATAATATAAGTGATATAACTTTATAATAAATGTTGATATTTGATCAGGCAAAACTTCCAAATTTGTTCTTGTTTAATTGCTGTGGCTATTTGTGTCCCTTTGTATTTCCATATAAATTTTAGAATCTGTTTGTCAGTTCCTGCCAAAAATTCTCTAGAATTTTGGTTGGTATTTCACGGGCCACTTTAAGTGTGTTTTTGTGCAAGTTTATAGAAATGAAGTGTTTAATATTCAGGAGTCTTGCATAGTTCCCTTGTTTATCCTAACAGTTTGTCAAGTCTTTGGAGTTTTTTATGTATATTATCATGTTAACATGATTAATGACAATCTCATATCTTGCTAATCTTCATAGATTTTTTTTTTTAAACTTTACATTTTCTGGTGTTATTGCTTTGGGCAGGACCTTCATTACATTGTCGAATAGAAGTGATGATAGTAGACATTCTTATTTTCTTCCTAATTTCAGAAGAAAATAATACACTTTCAATATTTCACCAGTAAGCACAATGCTCTGTTGGTGCGCTGAAAATACAATGCTAGGCAAAAACAAAGCAAACAAAAATATAACTCCTGTCTTTATAAGGATTGCTTTATAATATTCACTTTTGAGGTAGGGGGTAAGGGGATACTTCTGTTGTCTATCTCAATTATTATTTTTAACTTTTATTTTAGGTTCAAGGGTCCATGTGCAGGTTTGATACATATACATATGTAATGTATGACAGGGGCTTGGTGTACAGATTATGTCATTACCCAGGTGTTAAGCATAGTACATAATATGTAGGTTTTTCTTCATTTTTAAAATTATTATGCATGCATCATAGTTGTGTATGTTTATGAGGCACATGTGATATTTTGATACAAACTTAACAATCTATAATGATCAAATCTGGGTTATTGAGATATGTATTGTCTCAAACATTTATCATTTCCTTATATTGGGAACATTCCAAATCTTCTATTTTGAAATATATAATAAATTACTGTTAACTGTATTTTTTGTGTTTAAACCTTTATTTATTTGTTTATAGTTTGTTACAGCAACTGCCTTCTTTATTTTTTATTTTTGAGTTCCTCAACCTCCTCCTCTCCTTCTACCCTCAAGTAGGCCCCAGTGTTTGTTGTTCCCTTCTTTGCGTCACGTGTAGTCAATGTTTAGCTTCCACTTATAAGTGAGAAAATGTGGTATTTGGTTTTCTGTTCTTGTGTTAGTTTGCCTCCATGTTGATCCATGTTGCTGCAAAGGACGTGATCTCATGCTTTTTTATGGCTGCATAATATTCCATAGTTTATGTGTTCCAGGTTTTCTTTATTCAGTCTGCCGTTGATGGGCATTGAGGTTGATTCCATGTCTTTGCTATTGTGAATAGTGCTGCAATGAACATATGCATGCATGTGTCTTTATGGCAGAATGATTTATATTTCTTTGAGTATACACCAAGTAATGGAATTGCTGGGTCAAATGGTAATTCTGCTTTGAGTTTTATTATCTTAAATAAGAAATTGTTTCTGTTTAATAGATTAAAAACTATTTAGATTATCTTTTTCTTCTTGTGTCAGTAAGTTGTGTTTTTAAAAGACTGTTGACTTTATCCATTTTGTCAATTTTATTGGAAAAAACATGTTTATAATGTCATCTTAATACTTTCTAATATCTGTGGAGTCTACAGTGTGGTACCTTTTTCTATTTGTGTTATTTTTAATCTGTGTTTTTTTTTCGTATTTTCTTGATCAGCCTTGCTAGAGCTCTATTAAATTTATTAGTCTTCACTGATTTTGTTTTTATTGTTTATTTCTATTGTATTAATTTCTTCTCTTTTAAAATTTATTTTCTTAAATTTTCTTTGGTGTGATTTGCTGTTTTTTTTTTTTTTTTTTTTTTTTTTTTTTTTTTTTTTTTTTTTTTTTTTTTTTTTTTTAGCTTCTCAAGTTGACTTATATGATAAATTTTAAGCTGTTTTTCTTTACTAATATATACATTTAGTACTTTAAATTTTACTATAAGCACCTTAACCACATTCAATGTATTGATATTATGTATCTTTACTAGCATTCCATTAAAAGTGTTTTCTAATTTTTTGTTCGACTTAAGGATTATTTAGGGGTGTATTTCTTAGCTTTCAAGCAGTTGGAAATTTCATAGTTTTTAAATTTTCTCTATCATTCTGTTATTCATGTCTAGCGTAAATTTACTGTGGTTAGGCTTTGAAGATTTCATTCCTCAAAATCTGTTGAGGCTTGCTTTATGGTCCTGTGTATTGTCAGTTTTGGTAAATGTTCCATGTGCCCTTGAAAAAAAATGAATTCTGTTATTGTTAGTTGCATTTACATCAACTTGTCAATTATGTCAATTTTGTCATCATGTAGATTTTTTCTATCCTTATTTATTTTTTAATTCTGTCAGCTCTTGCTTCACTCACACACACACACACACACTATTGGGTGTATACAGATTTAGAATTGTTTTATGTTCCTGATGGTTTGATTGCTTTATTGATCCACCATCTTAGTAGTGTTTCTTGCCATTTTGGTGTTTGTATGGTTTTTCTATCAACCTTTCTGTGTTCCTATATTTAAAGTTTGTTTTGTGAGCAGAATACACATTTTTTTCTAGTCTGATAATTTAGTTTTTAATTGGAGTATTTTCCCTCATGTCATTTGCCTTATTTTTGTCATGAATTTTTATTCCACATAATTTTTAAACACCACAGATATTGTTAATTTTATTTTGTAGAGTTAATATTCGTTTATGCATATTCACAAAATTACTTTTTTGGTGCTCTTTATTTCTTCTTGTACTCCTAGTTTTTGTCTGAGATCATTTTTCTTCTGTTAGAAAGATCTATGTCTAGGATTTAAGAAATGCTTTCCTGATGATAATGAGTTCTCTGTTTTTGCTTGGCTAAAAACATCTTTATTTCATCTTAATTTGAAGGAATATTTTTTCTGGGTATAGAAATCTAACCAGATGGCATTTAATAGTCTTGGATTTTCAAATAATTTTCATTATCTTTAATATTTACATCGATATTGGTATTCTAGTTGATTTCATGAACTTTCTTTTAACATCTCCTCCTCCTTCCTGGCATTTTTAAATGGAAATAGTGTAGAATTTGGAAAGATAAATGCCTTAATTCAAAAGTCATTTTTACCATTTACTACCTGTGTGAACTTGGTCAAATCATTTAACTTTTTTGAGCCAATTTTTAATCTATAAAGTGGGAAAAATATTATGTGGGCTCTGTTTCACTGGGAAGTTATGAGGGGACTGTTGAGATATTGTAAGTGCTTTGTAAAACGTAAAGTACCAATATGCTCAGCTGGCAATTTTTAGTGTTATTATTTACTGGAACAGAAATATTTTCAGTGTATATATCCAGAATTCTCTTACAAATGCAGATTTTCATGAGCACCCACAAAATAGTTCAATGATATTATTAATGTATTTATTTATGTCTATCCTTTGTTATATTAAGGACATTGTTAAAAATTACATAAAATATAACTTACACAAGGTCAGTCACAAGTTTATTTCTCATCTTTCAAGTGACTAACATGAAAAGAAAAACCTGGACAGTTACATAATTCATGATATCCATAAGATAAAAATAATTCATTATTCAGGAGAAGTGCCATTATTTCTTAATACTAAGTTCAGACAGGAATTTCCCTTTCAGTCTTTTTTATGATGTAGAGTTATTTAAAATATTTTCCTGCTGGTTTAGAGGTTATTGATTTGCATGTTTAATCCAAATCAGTGTTGGACTTATCTAGAATTTTAATATTCTGTTTCATACTCACCATGGGAGAATTATACATTTTAATGTGAGCTTCAAGTAGCTGCTCTTCCACTCCACTTGCAAATGGATTATATTCAGAGAATAATAAATAATGCCAATTTCCTTTTCAAAATGCTTGGATACACATTAGAGGGAAGGTTAGGCTATTAAAATTATATTTTGCATATATAAAATCATCAAAGTGCCTTAGGAAGATAATATTTAGCTGCATTTTATTTATTAGAGGCTAATTAAAAAAATCCTTATATTGATAAAATACTTAGAATCCTTACTATGTGCAAGCATATTAACTCTTGGTGTGTTTATTTTTTGGTAAAAAAGCTGTCATTCAGACTTAATTTTGTGCTTTATTCTTTCACTTTTTTGGTTTTTTTTGATAAACATTTAAATGGAAAAAAAAATTGAGACTGCAGTTTTTAAGTCAACTAATGATTGTATGTTTGTGCGTCACAGCCAGTGCCCCAACACATCTGAGGTTTTGTATGATGAAAACATTTAAAATAGGATATTTGTTCCTTATTTAAATTCTTTGACTTTGTCTTCAGGTCACTGGCATGCATTTTATATGAGATGTGCTGCATGAATCATGCATTTGCTGGCTCCAATTTCTTATCCATTGTTTTGAAAATCGTTGAAGGTGACACACCTTGTCTCCCTGAGAGATATCCAAAAGAACTAAATGCCATCATGGAAAGGTATATAAATAAATATGTTGTCACAGAAATAATTTAAAGTTGTAGTTATGTTTTAGTTCATTTGAAAACTAATTTTCTTTTTAAACATTACAGCATGTTAAACAAGAATCCTTCATTAAGACCATCTGCTATCGAAATTTTAAAAATCCCTTACATTGATGCGCAGCTACAGGTATTTAAAATGAAAGGGATTCGGAAAACAGGTATTAGCATTTATATCCACATTCCATGTCTTGAAGATGTGCATTTGGGATAAGATGCAGTAAGAATCAACCAGAAGGGAGGAAAAAGATGAAAAAGAAGCTGAGAAAAATAGTAGTCAGGACAATCTCTCTGCAAAACCAGGTGTGTGTGAACTTCCATTCCCCAGTGCCACTGAAAATGAGAAATTAGGGCTATGATTTTCTGCCAAAACTCAACATCCACGCTTTGGAGCTCTGTTGATAGATCTTACCTCAACTCTTTGTAACTATATCCCTGCAGAGACAAGACTATACTAACAAAGGATACTAAAATCTAGGATTTTCATTGAGCATTTATAATCCCAATCCTTTATTATATATCTCTATAATACTTTTTAATAATTAGCTAAGTTTATTTTGTTTTCTGGTAAATTAGGAAATTTGATACAAAGGCTATGTCTCAGGTATTAAGAAAGCAGCAAATGGTACCCTCTTTAGAGGGCTTTTGTTATTTTGTTTTTCGTTTTTAACTTCTCAGGGTTTTACAATACAAATCCCTGAGGCAAGTTTCCTCTAATTTTATATGTACCTTTAAGAGGACCCACAAAATGGTCATCCTCCTTAAACACTGTGCATACCTTTTTATCAGTAGGACATGTTCCAAATCCAAAGGAAGCACAGGTGATAAATGATGTGTACTTATTAGTTAACTGCTGGGCACCGTGCTGACACCAGGGAATGCCCAAATGAAAGAAACAGGTAAATTTCTTGTCCTTTGAACAAAACAGGATACTGTAAAACTAGGGAGAAAGGAAGGGCTTTGGTGGTCAAAGGAGTAGGTGACATTTCTTTACCAGTGAGCCAATGGGAAGCAACCAGCCATGTTAAGAGTCTCAGAAACAGTGTTCACATCACAGGGAATAGCTGGCACAAAGGTGCTGATTATGTTGTGCCTCAGAGGTAGATATAGATGGGAGGGTTCTTATGCAAGCATGTGCTCTCAGGGAAGCCCATGCGGTCATGGGGAAGGCAGGACAGGAGAGGGGAGGCAGGCTGAAGTTTCCTGGTACTTGCAGCTTTCCTTATGTGCAGGCAAAGTGGGCACCAGTAGAGCCTGCAGGCGTCCTCTGAAAAATTGCCTCATATTCTGGTTGTGGGGATCAAAAGCATGCTGAAGAGGCTGTGAGCATTCCAAAAAAAGATGAAAAGATACTCACAGGGATCTGCTGGGACCAGGCTGAGGCAAGTGAGGCCCTTGACTCTGGGGCAAAATTTAAGGGGACACTAAAAACTCATAATCAAGATAAGTTTATACATATATATATATATATATATTTTTGGAGATGGGGTTTCTTTGGTCTTGTTGCCCAGGCTGGAGTGCAATGGAGCGATCTCGGCTCACCACAACCTCTACCTCCTGGGATCAAGTGATTCTCCTGCCTTAGCTTCCCAAGTAGCTGGGATTACAGGCATGCATCATCATGCCTGACTAATTTGATACTTTTAGTAAAGACGGGGTTTCTCCATGTTGGTCAGGCTGGTCTCGAACTCTTGGTCTCAGGTGATCCGCCTGCCTCAGCCTCCCAGAGTGCTGGGATTACAGGCATGAGCTACCGTGCCTGCCTGATAAGTAATACTTAATGCAATATTTTAAAAATCGAAATTAATGCTTAAAACCCCTGGTAACAAAATATTAAAAGTTTAAAGAAAAGATCCAGCAGGGCCAGGATTAGGGTGAGGCGAGTGAGGTAGAATTGTGTAAGTTTAGGGTTGGATCCTGTCTTTAAAGTTTTGCTATTGTAATCTTTATTCTTATTGACAATAATTTTGATTTTTAAAAATAATGTTTACTAAAATTGTTTATCTTGGTTACTGAGTTTTTTGGTGCCCTTTTAGACTTTGCACCTGAGGTATTTTACTGGCCTCAACCTTGCACTAGCCCTGGGAGTGTAGACACTGTCCTCCTCAGGCTGGAAGGGTGGAAAAAGCTTGTGTCTTCCTGTAGCTGAAGGGAGGCCTGCCCGTGACTGGCAAAAGGGAGTGAACAAGCAGTGCACCGTGAGGCTGGAGAGACAGGCAGGAGCCTGACCCTGCAGGATCTTCTTGGAAAAAGCTACCATGTAATATTTGTAACTCAGGGAAAAATAGCATGCTTTGTTCTCAGGCTTCCTGCCATGGTCAAAATTACCCCAAATCTCAAAAGATACTTGGTAATTTATTCCCTTTTATCCCTAAAGAGGAGCCTTTAAGGTATGTGAGGGTTGTTGATCTTTTTTTTCAGCACCTAATGTGTAGATATTCAGAAATGACTCTGGAGGACAAGAATTTGGATTGTCAGAAGGAGGCTGCTCATATAATTAATGCCATGTAAGTAATTGCTTTGTTTTTAAAAAGCCCATCGAGTGTAAATGTTAAATGCATTTGTCTTTAAAAATCTATTAGTGCTAAACTGACTGCATGGAGCATCCTAGAATTCACTTAAGTCTTGCCAAGAAATTAAGGAGCTTCAGGAACTTCTGATTCCAAAGCCCTTTACCCCAGGTGGTAGCAAATTGAAATCATAAAAGTTTAAACCACTGCACAGCTTACAGATCTGCAGGGTAGCCCTGCAGTTGCCTTGCAAGGATATAGAGATGTTAATATCTCAAATATTTAGTAACACTTATGCTAATGATCCTTCTGTAATAACCATAAATGGCTTTCACATGTCGTTTGTTTAATGTGAATTGGCAGAGTGTCTACTGAAAAGAAAACATTGTGGAGTCCTGGGACAATTGAAAATAAGCCGAAATTCACTTTCTTGAAATATACATTCCCTCACAAAAGAACTAAACAATGTATTTCCCAAAGAACTATAACTATTTTCTGATCTCACTTCTCTCTCCTACCTCATTCAAAATTTTTGTTCTATAACTTGCAAGAACCCAGAATACTAGGTTCTTATATTTTGGGTTTTTGCATACTTGGACAGTCTTGTACAACTATGGTGTACAAGCGGTGTGCAGTACAGTGGGGTGAAAACAGAAGGCTTCAACAGGCTGACCTGGCACAGATATGTTCCTCCAACACCCAGTCCAATGCTTCTCAGCTCCACCATGTTTGCTTCCCGTCTTCACTCTCAAACTGAGGAAATTTGCACGATTTCCAGTTAAGATCCACTACGTACCACAGAGGGTAAATTTTTAGACATGTTCCTAATAACCTTGTTTTTTTCGTTTATTATCTGCTATTTCAAGAAAGGTTGAAATTTCCAATTTTATTAACTAGAGATGTGAGAGTAGTAGATATTTAAAAAATACGGGACTAGCTTTAGCTATCATTTTGTCCTGCAGTTATAAAACTGACACTGTTTACAATTAACGGCATTCTAGAATCCAGTTGTTTGGAGGGTATTTTACATTATGAAATATTGATTTCAGATAGTCACTGCTATTTTTGAGATCTCTGACTGTTTCAAGGAGATCCACTGGTCTGACAAAATAAGAGATGTATATTCCTGAAAATTGCATGTCCTCTGGAGTCTGTTGTCTGGCTGGTATTAGAGAGATATTAGAACTGTCCTCAGAGGTCACTACAATTTTCTCATAGTGTCTGTCAAGGAAAGAGTCGAGTGCAAGAGGTGTTGTATAGTATTGGGCCCTAACCAAGTCAGGAAGAGAAGCAAATGCCATTGAGAATGTGGTTGGAGTTCTTTCAATGTGCCTTCCCTCTGAAGAGCTTTAGGAGTGCACCCATCATCCCTGTCCACCTGGCTGCCTCTAGTCGGCCATCTTGCCCCCCTCCCTCGTGCTAAATCTTATTGACTATGTCGTCTATTCCAGGCTTAATATAGTAGATATTTTTGCTGCAGCATGATGTAGTGGTTAATTGCACAGATTAATAACACTCTTTCAATTCAAAATTCTAGCTCCCAGGTAATACTCTACGTTACTTTGGACCAATTTCTTAACCTCTCTATGACTATAAAAATAAATGTACCTACTTCATAGAATTGATCTGCATTTAAATAAGTTAATTCATGTAAAGTGCTTGTAAGCTTGGGGTCATTACCTGCTAAAATGTTAGCAATGTTATTATTTAGCCTCTCAGTTAAAGAAACATGCTTACATTAATCATACATTGAAAGAGGTTTATATACTAGTTGTTGGGATCAAAAACACTGAAGAGGCTGTGAAGCTGTAGTCAAAAGGTATTCACAGGGATCTGTTGGGACCAGGATGAGGCAAGTGAGGCACTTGGCCCTGTGGCAAAATTTCAAGGGGACGCCAAACACTTATAACCAAGATCAAATTTTAATGCAGTACTTTAAAACTCCAAATTAATGCTTAAAATCCCTGGTAACAAAATATTCAAAATTTAAAGACAGGATCCAGCAGGGCGAGGCAAGTGAGGTAGAATTATGTAAGTTCAGGGTTGGATCCTGTCTTTAAAGTTTTGTTATTGTATTCTTTATAGCTTTTTGACATTAATTTTGATTTTTAAAAATAATGCTCATGAAAATTATCTTGGTTACTGAATTTTTTGGTGCCCCCATAGATTTAGCACCTGAGGTATCTCACTCGCCTAAACCTTGTGCCGGCCCTGGGGGTGTAGACATTGTCCATTACAGTCTGGGAGGTGGGAAAAAGCTTGTGTATTCTTGGGATCTAGGGTTTGAACCTAGAGGGTGTTATTAATCTGTGCAATTAACTACTGCACCATGCTGCAACAAAAATATCTACTGTATTAAGCTCTGAAATCCCAGCTGGAGGAGACCCCTTGACCACCAGGGACACTTGAGTTGGTAGAGAGAGCTGCTTAGAGAAGTGGTAGGGGCACCATGGCAGCCAGTGTGGAGCCCAGAGGGTTTGGCGTGAGAGTGTCTGCAGCAGAGCATGCCCAGGGAGACCATTCCCCTAGGCTTGACCTGCTCCCATGGAAGACTTTAGATCCAGGGGAACTGTCAGACCTGAACTCTGCAGGGCAATCTTGTCCATCAGAGGAGGCTGGTCTGACCTGAGCTTCCCTGAATCTTCTGGCCTCTCCTGAGTCCCAGCCTGGCCATGCCTGCTTGCATTGCAGCTGCGGGTGCCCTGGGGGTCCACATCATAGCTCTTGTACTGCTGACGAATAATGTCTGGCTGGAGGAGAGATCCAGTGGGGAGGCCTGCTTCCTCCTTTAACTGCAGCTTCCCCAGGCCCACAGCCACCCACCTCCCCACGTTGCTTTTCTGGCACATACATACACGGGCAGATTTTGACTTTCCTGTCCTGCCAGCATGCATATGTATGCACACTGCCCTGCCACTGCTGCTTGTAGGACTGTATCCCTTCTTACCTCCCCTGCCATACCACCATTGCAGTGGGAGCCTTGGCAGGCACAGAGATAGCCAGCCCTGGCCCTGCCAGCACCCTGCCCCCGCATCAACACTGCTGTTGGAGTGAAACTAGATACAGAGAACAGTGGACCCTTATGTGCCCTGAGCAGCCACCCGTACCTGTGTCAGCATGCACAGAGGTTGCACGCAGACCTATGCCCACCAGCACTGAACCCCTGTGCTAACAGCGCCACCAGCAGGACCACATGCACAGTTGCCGGTGGAGGGCCCTGACTCCCTGAGCCATTCTGCCTCTGCTGCTGCTGTGAATGCCCACAGGGAGACAGGCACCTTGACACCTGCTATCACTCATCTACAGCTGACAAATATGCACCCCTCCACACTGCCACTGCCACTGCTGCTGCTGGCATGTACAAACAAGGATGGATCCTGCTGCTACCATCCTACAAAATGCTTTGGCTGGCATCACCCATCAGAGTGTAGTGACCAGCTGTCCAGGAGCACATTCCCCTCTACCTCCAACCCAGTGCAATGAGTTGACAATCTTGAGCAGCCAGAGAACAGAGTTGGGACCCATTACAAGTTCCCCAGAGTTAGAGCACAGTCCAGCAGTTGGGATCTGAGTGCTGGCTGCCTAAAATTTTCCAGAAGCAAAGCCACTCTATTGAAGCCACCTTATACCACAATCAAACCCTCAAAGTTATCAAATAGAATAAAAGGAAAGAAAATCCAAAGGATAGCAACTTCAAAGATTGAAGGAATTTCCACCCACAAAGATGAGAAAGAACGAGTGCAAAAACTTTGAGAACTCAAAAAGCCAGATGGCCTTCTTTCCTCCAGAGGACCACAGCACCTCTCTAGCAAGAGTTCTGAATCTGACTGAGAAGGCTGAAATGACAGAAATCGGATTCTGAATATTAATAGGAATGAAGATCATTGAAATGCAGGAGCACATTGAAACACAATCCAAGGAAGCTAAGAAACATAATGAAATGATATAGGAGCTGACAGACAAAATAGCAGTATAAAAAAGAATGTAACTGACCTGACTGAGCTAAAAAACACACTACAAGAATTTCAGGCCAGACAAGGTGGCTCACACCTGTAATCCCAGCACTTTGGAAGGCTGAGGTGGGTGGATCATTTGAGGTCAGGAGTTCAAGATCAGCCTGGCCAACATGGTGAAAACCCATCTCTACTAAAAATACAAAACTTAGCCTGGTGTAGTGATATGTGCCTGTAATCCCAGTTACCAGGGAGGCTGAGGCAGGAGAATTGTTTGAACCTGGGAGGTGGAGGTTGCAGTGAGCTGAGATAGTGCCATTGTACTCCAGCCAGGATGATGGAGTGAGACTCCATCTCAAAATAAAGAAAAAAATGCAACCTCAAGTATTAGTATCAGAATGAACCTAGCTGAGGAAAGAATCTCAGAGCTTGAAGAATAGTTTTCTGAAATTACACAGGAAGAATAGAGAAAAATGAATGAATAAAACCTGTGAGAAATATGGGATTATATAAAGAGATCAAATCGTGTCTCTGAAAGAGGTATGGAAAGTGGAAGCAACTTGAAAAACATAGAAATGTGTTACATAGAAACACAGAAATATCATCCATGAGAACTTCCCCAACCTAGCTAAAGAGGCCAACACTCAAATCAGAAAATGCAGAGAACCTCAGTAATATACTTCACAGGATCATCCCCAGGACACATAAGCATCAGGTTTTCCTAGGTCAAAATGAAAGAAAAAATGTTAAAGCAGCTGGAGAGAAAGGTCAGGTCACATACAAAGGGAAGCCGGTCAAACTAACAGTGGATCTCTCAGCTGAAACCCTTCAAGCCAGAAGAGATTAGGGGCCAATATTCAGTATTCTTAAAGAAAAGAAATTCCAACCAAGAATTTCATATCTAGCCAAACTAAGCTTCATAAGTGAAGAAGAAATAAGAGCCTTTTCAGACAATCAAATACTGAGGGAATTTATTACCACCAGACCTGGCTTATAAGTCCTCCTGAAGGAAGCACTAAATATGGAAAGAAAAGAACAACCATACAAACAAGTCTGCAAAATAACCAGATAACTTCATGATGACAGGATTAAATACACAGATATCAATACTAACCTTGAATGTAAACAGACCAAATGCCACAATTAAAAGGCACAGTGTCAGTTTGGATAAAGAAGCAAGGCCCAACTGTAGGCTGTCTTCAAGAGACCCATCTCACATGCAAGGACACACAAAGGCTCAAAGTAAAGGGATGAAAAAAATCTACCAAGCAGATGGAAAATAGGAAAAAGCAGAGGTTGCTATTCTGATTTCAGACCAAACAGACTTTATACCAATAATAATAAAAAAAAAAATAAAGAAGAGCATCACATAATGATAAAGGGTTCAATTTAACAAGAATTTCTAACTATCCTAAATATGCATGCACCCAATACAGCAACACCCAGATTCATAGGGCAAGTTTTCAGAAACCTTCACACCTGTCAGAATGGCAGATCATGAAGTCAAGAGATCAAGACTATCCTCGCCAACGCGGTGAAACCCCATCTCTACTAAAAATACAAAAATTAGCAGGGTGTGGTGGTGTGCACCTGTAGTCCCAGCCACCCGGGAGGCTGAGGCAGGAGAATCGCTTGAACCCAGGAGGCAGAGGTTGCAGTGAGCTGAGATCACACCACTGCACTCCATCCTGGTGACAGACCGAGACTCTGTCTTGAAAAAAAAAAAAAAAAAAGTAAAAAAATAGACGCTGGTGAGATTGCAGAGAAAAAGGAACATTCATACACCATTGTTGGTAGTATAAATTAGTTCAACCATTGTGGAAAACTGTGGCAATTCCTTAAAGACCTAAAAACAGAAATATCATTTGACCCAGCAATCCCATTACTAGATATATACCTAAAGGCATATAAATCATTCTGTCATAAAGACGCATATATGCATATGTTCATTGCGGCATTGTGCACAATAACAAAGACATATATCATCAACCTAAATGCCCATCAGTGGTAGACTAGATGAAGAAAATGTGGTACATATACACCATGGATACTACACAGCCATAAAAATAACAAGATCATGTCCTTTGCAGCAACGTAGAGCTAGAGGCCTTTATTCTTAGCAGAGTAACGCATGACCAGGAAACCAAATAACACATATTCTCACTTATAAGTGGGAGCTAAATGATAAGAACACATGACACATAGAGGGGAACAACAGACATGGAATTTTCAGAGGATGAAGGTTGGGAGGAGGGAGAGGATCAAGAAAAATAGCCAGTGGGTACTAGGCTTAATATGTGGGTGACAAAATAATCTGTATAACAAACCCCTATGACTCAGGTTTACCTATAGAGCAAACCTGCACATGCAACCCTGAACTTTAAATAAAAAATAAAAAAATAAGATTTAGGTATTATAATACTAGCATTTTGGAATACTTTTTATGTGCCAGACACTGTGCATATGTTAACTCATATGATAGTCACCGTAGCCCATTCTTTACAGATGAGAAAACTGAGATTCAGGGAGGTTCAGTTACTTGCCAAAGGCCACAGAGCTAATGAGTGGTGGAGGTGGGATTGAAACCCTGCCTAACTCTAAAGATTGTGTGTTTTATCCACAGGGTGGAATTACTGTGCCATGCTATTTGCTCTTTAATGGCCAAGATCCTAATTTGTTTTTCATTATGAAAACTAGTCATTGGCAATGAAATGAGCAGGAGTTTGGAAAGTGAATAATTTGCTTTTAAACAAAAATCCAATTTGAAAAATTCTGCTTATTAACTGTAGTCCTGGTCGGCTCATTACGTACCCAAAGCTTATGAGCTTTTGCCTGGCCTGTCTCAAGATGCTTTTGCTCTCAGCAGTGTAGTGATACTTTTATAAAATATTTGTTTAATTTCTCTGAACATATTTGGAATGGGTTATATGAGGGGAATCTTTGTTATTTATAGGCAAAAAAGGATCCACCTGCAGACTCTGAGGGCGCTGTCAGAAGTACAGAAAATGACACCAAGAGAAAGGATGCGGCTGAGGAAGCTCCAGGCGGCTGATGGGGAAGCCAGGAAGCTGAAGTAAGCGCCTGCCTTTTAGGCACTCACGCCCTGGACTACTTCTCAGGGCTCTCAGGGAATTTACAAAGAAAAGCAAAGACCAAAACAAGAAACATCAGTGCATACGGTTATGTATTTATGTGTTTATTCATTTGTTCATTCACTCCAAGATGAATATTAAGCCACAGATTGAATGTCAGGTGCTATTAATATCAGGCTTTCAGTCTTGGGTGAAGGGAAAGATGAACTATTTGGGAGGTTATTAATGATGAAAATAGAGCCAGTTTCCAAATGAAACCTCATTGTTGTTGACAGCTTCTGTACATACCCCAGCAGGAGGATGAAAAGGAGGCGTCGCTGTTTTACCCGGATTCCCTAGGTTCTTGCTGTGTGCCTTCTACCAGGGTACCTCACTTATTTATAGGAAGGAGACTTTGTTGGCAGGAAATCATTAGCTTTTGGAAAAAGCAGACTGGAAACATAGCTCTTTTCTGTCAAGTGAAGCATTTAGAAAAGTCTACGCTCAGGGCAGTGCTGCTGGCGGGAAATATCACTAGTAATTAGAGTATTTACATGAAAAAGTGAAATTTCAAGTGTTCGCCAGGATGTACAGAAAAGGGAACCCTTGTACAGGAGTGGTGAGAATGTAAATCAGTACAGCCAGTATGAAAAAATTGCATGATGATTCCTCTAAAAATTAAAAATAGAACTACCATATGATCCAGCAATCCTATATTGGATTTATATCCAAAGAAAATGAAATCAGTATGTTGAAAAGATACTTACACTCCAATATTCATTGCAGAATTATTCACAGTAGCCGAGACATGGAATTAACCTACATATCCATCAACAGATAAGGGGATAAATAAAATGTGGTATGCTGGATAAATAAAATAAGTGGAGTACTATTTAGCCTTAAAAAGATGGTAATCCTATCAATTGCAACAACATGGCTGAACCTGGAGGACATTATGTTAAGAGACATAAGCCAGGCATAGAAAGACAGATACTTCATGATATCACTTACATATGGAATCTTAAAACGTTGAATTCACGAAAGAAGAGAGTAGAATGGTGGTTACTAGGGACAGGGGGCCATGAATGGGGAAATATTGGTCAAAGGGTAAAAAGTTTCAGTCAGACAGGAGAAATAAGTTCTGGAGACCTATTGTACAGCATGGTGACTGTAATTAATAACCATGTTTTGTATTTTTGAAAATTGCTAACAGAGTAGAGCTTGATTTAATCATCCCACAATGTATGAAAACATGTATGAAAACATCACATAGTACATATAAATCTAAATGGTTTTGTCAATTAAATTTTAATAAAGCTGAAAAAATACATGTATAAAAATAGAATTTCAAAGAGCCCTAGACCCTCAATTTCTGAAAGACTGATTTATCTGTTGGTAGGTTATCAGACTTCCTAATTTTTCTTCGTTTTTCTTCCTCTGCCAATGTTTTGGCAGCTTAGGAGCCCCAAGTCAAGAACTAGAGAGACAGAAAAAACCTGAAAACAAATCTATTCATTTTGTTACCTTGTTAGTTTATCTGAAAAATGATTTAGAGGTGTCTTTGTACTTAGAATGAATATCATGATAAGCCAAGTACGAATCTATGAGTCTATTTTCCCTTAACATGTACTTTCTTTAATAAATGGGTAGAAAAAGATTTCTATGAAAGTACTTTGTGGGCAGTGGTGTGTTGGTAAATATTTAACAACCAGCTCTGGATCTGAAGGGGGCTGCTAATTTGTTTGCTGATTTCTCTGGTATAAATACTTCTACCATGGCCAGTATCAAGTTACCAATATGATATCATATAGTGTTCAGTTGGGAAGATATGTACACAATCTGCTCTTGGGAGCCAATACAAGTTGGCTTCTGCAAACCACTATGACATTGAGTGTGGGTTTTACTGGAAAAATATATTCACATAAATTGCTTGAGCCATTGCATCAGCTCCTTGCCCCAAATCTGTTTCTAATACCTTAGCAGTAGTGATATTTCCAAGATAACATGATTTGTGTCACTGACTGAGGGTAAAAGGAAAATTAAATTTCTGATAGGAACAGATTAAAAAGACAAATTTAATACTTTATGTGCAGATTACAAAATATCATTTAGATTCAAACAGTTTTATATTCAAATAAATCACATACCTTTCACATGACATACTAACAGTTTTTTGTTTGAAGGTAATGGTTTTAAATACAGTTTGGCCTTGATTTGGTGAATAAATTGTATTGGAATTGTTTCTAATTGTTGATTCTAGAATCAAGGGGGATCAGGTGTTTTAGCTAGAAAATGACTATTGTCAGAAGAATTATAACGTACTCATTTTAGAGATAAGAGAGTTTGACTAGAAGGGTGTTCAGTGACTTTTCGGAAAACCTGAGTGTAAGTTAGCCCACAAGTTGATAATAGGAAGTCAAATCTTTCTTCCAGTTTAGTAGCAGGTCTCTTAAACTCAACTCTCCTGTAATAGAGAAAACAAAGTAAACGTGTCTAGAAAAATTCCCCTGCACAGTGACTCCCATGTATTTCCTCACAAATTCTTTTATATGTAGCTCTGTTTTTACTTTTTATGGGTTTGTTCCTCCTGAAAGCAGTTTTTGTGTCATTAGTGTGTGTTAGGCACATGCTAGGCACTGGGAACACACAGCCCTGTCATTGCACTCGGAGAACGCACAGAGATGAGCACTGCTTTCTCCTGCTGCTGCATTTTGGGATTTGTAAGGGGGAATAAGGAACCAAAGCATACTGTGTGCTTTAAAGAGAATCAGCCGGGCACTTCACTGCATTCACCGTGATGAGGGAGAGACCTGATGGCCTGGTTTTCCAATCCCCCAGTCTGCCTGTTGAAATAAGGATCACACTCATCTGTAAAATATAGATATGGCTTTAGCAATTCAGTTATTTTTCTACATTCACTTTAAACTTACAGAAAGATTGTGGAAGAAAAATATGAAGAAAATAACAAACGAATGCAAGAATTGAGATCTCGGAACTTTCAGCAGCTGAGTGTTGATGTACTCCATGTAAGTACCCTCTTACTTTAAATTTTACACAAAAATTTTTCTTGCTTCATATTCATGGCGATGATTGGGTGGGAAAAGGGACAATGGAGAAAATAAGAACATCTAGATTAATCTACATTCTAGAAAGGATTCTAGAATGTAGGTCAACAGTTGGTGACAACAATTCAAAGCGGCTGTAGCCAGAGGTGGATCAATTGATCGGTTTAATAAAAATCAAGTGCCTACTCTGTGTAAGACAACTGAATTGGCACTGAATGCATAATTGATGGGTTAAAATGATTAACTGACAGAACAAATGTGTGTATCTAATTTTTAATTCCACCCAGGCTATGGTTGCTTTACCTCTTTAATACATTATTCTCTTTGTCTTGTTTTTTTCTTCTTTTCCTTTTTATTTTGTCTCCTACCCATTTTGTTGTACATTATGGTAATAACTTCATTCAAACTTGAACTGCCATAGATGTTCAATAATGAATAGAGTTGTAGATTCATGTGAAATGACCCCAAATTCATGTCCTCGGCATTCCAAATCTGTAAATAGCAAACACCATTTTCTTTGATGGTTGACAGTATCTCCACAGGCCATGGGTAGGCTCTGATTAATAAGGTGGTCTTTACAGCATCAAATGTGGGCAATAGACATCAATACCAACACCATGGCTCTTCAGGTAAAAGCAACTTGGGATGAAGTCATTTCTGTGGAGAACTTCTACTGTCTCAAATTCTGGTTATTTGTCAATTGGAGATCCCTGCATGTGAGAGATTCTCTCCTTTAGCAGGAATCGCCAAGCCCCCGAGGCTGTGGGGACAATCCCCCAAGCCCCAGGAATGCTAATTCTTTTGTAGCTTGGTTATCGGAGGGCTCCAGACCCTGGGGCATGTAGGAGAGCTCACCCTCAGCCAGACAGGGCTCCACTTTCAGGGGGAGAGCTGCCAGTGATGCATCTTTCTCAATTATTTAGGGGTTCTGGGTGCTTTGGGGTTCTAAAAATCCCAAGTTGGGAGCAATAAGAGGCCTAGTTTCCTCTGACCTCAGGAATCTTCCTCTCTTTGATGGACCAGTTAGCAGACAATGTGGGATGCTGATGATAAGTACCCAATTCCATCTCCCTTTCCCCACCCATCTGCCATTCCATTTAAGTGAAGCCTCCCTGTGGGGTCTGTTGCAGGCTCCAGAGACTTGGGAGATGGTTTCTTTCCTGCTCAGGGAACTTGGTGAGTGAAGGACTTACTGGCTAAAGGGCCATGGGGTCAACAATAGGGCTGGATCCCTAGGTGGAGAAGGATCTTGAGGCAACTACCGTGGAAGTGCTCAAGCCCCCTCTGAAAACTGGGTGCCTTTCTTCAGCTTCCCACATGCTTCTAGGCCCTGCAAATGATAGCCCATGAAGGGGAGTCTTTTTCTCTGGTTCAGTCGGCTTTGTCCCCACAGTGCTGAGAACTGCACATTCCCACAGATCCTGACAAGAAGGCTGACAAAATTATAAGGATTCTGAGTTTGTTAACGTGTAAACTACTTGCTTATTCAGCTATAGAAATGAGGACGTAGAATGCTCAGGGATCCCTGATTCTAAGGGATTTTCCCCCTAAGATTTAAAATTGAGAAGTAGAGGCATGGTATTCTTTTGTTTTATAAAATCTAAGTGACTTCATTCTTGAGGCTACTATATGGCAAAAAAGAAATTTAGTTTCAAGTATGAGCTTAAATAATAGTGCCTGTTAATTTGCTTAACTTTTTTGCTTTTCTTTTTTGACCCTTCAAGATCACCCTGTTTGTGTTCTTTTTTATTGGACAGTATTATTATTGGTGTTATTACTACGTTGCATGAGGTCTTGCCTTCCTCTTATAAATCAAGGTCCTTTTGAGGTCCTGAAGTAAATAAGGATAAGCCTGAGACCATATGGCAGACAAAATCCCAAGAAATGTTGTTATCTGTATATTATTTCACAGAACATGGGAGCTAGACACAGAGTTCTGATCTTGGCCCAAGTCAGTGAAGAAAGAGAGGATTTCACAAGGATCCTATGAATTCCCAACTCGTGACTTTCTCAGTGACTTCCCAGTTTCATCCCCTTTCCTTCAGCAAGGAGCAAAGGGAGCAGGAGGAGAAGCGACAGATGCTGATGCTGTTCTGGCCAAAGACTGTGGTTCATTCTGAGGTTTAGTGCCACCACTGTCTTTGGCCCTGAGCTTTCCAGAAGCATGATTCCTATGTTTATATATTGATGGGGGCAGAAATGCTCCAGGCAGATAGATGGCTGTTGAATCTGTTCTGCTCGAACACTGTCCTCTTGCCAGCTGGTTCGGGCCCACAGCCTGGGTGGCTCAGCACCCCCAGGCATCCTGCCCTGTTTTGTGCAGTCACATCAGCCATCTCCCTCTGGCATATGGTCAGCATCCCAGCTCTCTTTAAACTGTGTTCAGGAAAACCTTCTCAGCCCACTTGGGTCCACAATCAATGGACCCTCCTCCAAATTCTTATGGCTTATTGAATTCTCAAACTTGAAATGCACCTGGATCACCTATGAATCTTGTTAAGATGTAGACTCTGATTTGATTAGTCCAGGGTGCAGCCTGAGATGTTGCATTTCTTATAAGCCTTCTGCTAATTTCAGTGCTGATGGTCTGATTCCTATGTACACTCTGATTAATAATGAATAGAAAATGGGCCTCCCGAAATCAGCACTTCACCTTCAGATGAAGGAAGACTTGGAAAACCACTGCTGAACAGACCTTGTCATAATCTCTTTAGGAAAAAACACATTTAATAGGAATGGTAGAAAAGGAGGAGCAATCTGAGGGAAGATTTTCTTGTTCACCCCAGGAGGAGGATGAAGAGAGATGGCAAGGCAGGGACGAGGCAAGTTTAATCATACGCACAAGCTCAAAAGTGAGGCAGGTTTAATGATTTCCAGAGAACAAAGGGGAAAGAAAATGGGAAGCTGAACACTTTGTAGAGGAGCATGAAAAGTGTTAAATGTAGCAGGAAAAAGCTTCACTGAGCTGAAAAAGATGAAATAAATATAGGAAAGAAGTTAGATTAATCAGATGCAAGAGGCTAAAGAAAAATGTGATAAGAAGAGAAAGAGGAAAATGTTCCCATCTTTGAATGTTTTCCTTCCCGTTGTTCATATACATGTTTATGATTTAATTTCTCATTAATCTCATTGTGACTCTGTTCTGTATTCCTTCTTTTTTCTCTCTTGCCTGACGGAAGCAAGCTACTTTATATTTCAAAAGCACTTACAGAAGCGAATCAGAGTTATGGGAGAGAATGGGTTCTAGGTCACCTCTTAAACATGTTATAAAAATTATTTGAGGCATGTAGGAGAGTAGCTTCCTTTGTTTTTCAGACCCTAGCTGACATGGCCTTTTATTTTGGCAAGCATTTTCTGCTTGACTGAATTTGGGCTTTGAAATCTTGAAGCACCATTGACTGTGGAATCATGTTAGGCACTGTTTCTCTGAAGCATGACAGCTTAAAACAGATACCATAATATGTAAGACAGGCCAGGTCTGTCTTTGATCCTGTAGCATCTACAGCTGTGCTGGTGCTAAAGTTAGGTCTCTGTGAAAAGTACATAGTAGATCAGGTCTCCATACCTGGAGTGGTAATAGGCACCAGAGATCAGACCATGTCCTTCTCTTTCTAAGAGAAGCAGTTGTAACAATTCTATCTTTCCCTTTAAAGAG
Organism: Cebus imitator; assembly: GCF_001604975.1. Lineage (NCBI taxonomy): Eukaryota > Metazoa > Chordata > Mammalia > Primates > Cebidae > Cebus > Cebus imitator. Next base: position 1,211,703 of record NW_016107747.1, read on the forward strand.
AACCTCAGCAAATCAAAGTTAATTGATATTCCAAATGCATACCTATTTTCAAATAATTGCTGAAGTACACTTAAAGAACGTATTTCATGTACTCTCTGTTCTTTATTCATAAAGTTCTCTGTGTGCTCTCAGTGATCCTTTGAAATTGGAACCAATTTTACCTCCTGAAACAATTATACAGCACAGAAAACTGACTTCTGAAAAATACTTTATGATGATATTCTCACAAATACTGCACTGCAGTGTGGTATGGCTTCATTTTACTTATTCAATTAAGATTAGTTTGAACTTTCTTTTAAATTTTCTTTTATTAAAAAGACACTCTTGGAGTAGTTTCCCATGAAAACCATTTATCCAGAAAAATAGATCACCTCAGCACCAGCTCCGGGTTAAAACACAAATACACACACACACACACACACACACACACACACACACACACACAAAACGAAGGGAAAAAGATGAAGTGATTTATTGATTTTGGCTAAACCTTTAATTTTTTTGAAGTGTGTATTCTTTCATCAAGTGGTCTCTTAGATCTTTTTCTTTAGGGAAATTGGAATTCATAGACTCGCAGACCTTTAAAGCTAGAGAGGAGCTCTTGTAAAGCTAACACCTTTAATTTTGAGATGCAAAAACAGCAGAGCTGGAGTAGGGTGTAGTGAGTGGAATATCCTAGGTGCCAAATTGAAGGAGGCCCCCTCAGTTGTCCATGGGGTGAGTGCCTTGAGTTGGTGCCTTGGGCATCCCACTTGGCTTACCTAGTCATGATCCTGAAACTGAAGCCCGTGAAGGTTAAATGCTCTGTGCAAGGTCACCTGTCTCATTGATTCAGGGCTGTTTCTCTTACCCCAAGTTACCTACTGAAGTTTGAAAATGTTTAATTAGTAGGATTAGGTAGACTTGTTTCCAAATAGTCTTCAAAATAAGAATACTTCTTTCATTTGCGGTAGTGCTGTTTCCTTCTATCAACATTTCATGAATTGTTAATTACCTTCCACAAGGAACCTGATGAACCGACTTTAGAGAACCTGCCTAAATCTCAGCCTATTCCTTCCCTGGACCTCAACAAACTTGAATCAGTTGTAGAAGATGCCACATCTGACCTCGGATATCATGGTATGTATTTGCATTGGTTTTCAGAAGGATGCTCACAGCTGCTGCACTGGTTGCTGTGGCTGACTTTGCAGTGGGCCTATCTGGCCTCTGAGAGAAGCTCTGGGTGTGTGTATGCAGCTCCGTGCTATCGGTTTACCAGGGCTGGGCAATGACCAGGATGAAAAGTAGAGAAGCCAAGGATTTTTCTGTCCTTTCTATCTTCTTTGCAATTATGAGGATGAGTTGGAAACTCACACCTGGTGAGGGACCTCTTCTGGGTGGGTTAAACAATGTTGTCATTAACCTGACTTTGGAATCATGTAAACTCTGAATGCTCTGTGTTTCCCTGTTCTGTAAATGGTTCTCCCAACCCTTATACGTTTAAATGAAGCCAGACTTTGGAAAATCAGCTATGCCATGTGCAATCATTACCAGAAAATAAAAGTGCTCAGAGCAGGAATACAGAGGCAGGCCTGTAGGATGGCTGACTTTGCTGGAGGACTTCCTGATGCCTTTGCTACCTCAGTCTGCACAGCAAACTAGTATACTTCCACCAAACCTCTCTTTTCACTTGGAATAAGACTTTCCAAATGGAGCAGATACATCCAAATGGAGTAGGTACATCATAACCTAATGGTTAAATGCATGAGTTTTGGAGTAAAAAAGTTGGCCCTGTCAGAGAAGCCCGTCACAACATAATCTCTCTAGGTCTCAGTTTTCTTATCTATGAAACAAGAATAATAGTGCCTTCTTTCAAGGTTGTTGTGAAGAAGAAATGAGATGTGGCATGTGGAGTGATCTTAGTTAGTTCAGTGCCCAGCATACAGTAAGTGCTAAAAAAGGGGACGCAGTTGTGACGCTTTGAGCAGAAGAGTGTTATCAATATAAGTGCCTTCTCAGCCTTGTTCACCATTCTCCCCAGTGCCTGCAGCAAAGTTCCAGGAACATTCTAAGCACTCATGAAATATTTCTTGAGTGAATTAATGAGTGGACAAATACATGAATGAATGTTAGTCTGGACCTCTGAGAGGCAGATGTCAAGATGGAACTAAAATTGCAAGCTTACTTTTAGAGAAAATGCCTGCATAAAAGAAAATAGGGAAGAGCTAGGAAAAAACAAACAAACAGAGGAACTGTTAGACCACTGATTAAAGTCTCATTCAAAGTGAAAAGAGAGACTTGGTGGACGTGAACTAGATTGCTCTGCAATCAGAGGTAACAAAGGCATCAGGAAGTCCTCTAGCAAAGTCAGCCATCCTAGAGGCCTGCCTTTATATTCCTGCTGTGCTTCAGTAGTAGCTGTTATATGTAAATTTTCAGTGCGTAACAGAAGTAGCACCCAAATACAAATTTCCTCAGCAAGGCAATTTGCTTCTATAAAAGGGTGCAGCTCACAGATGGAACAATGGTGAGTGCACACCTGGACAAGGGAGGGGAAGGGGCTCTTATTCCTGATGGAGGTAGCCCCGACTGCTGTGTCGTTCCCCTACTGGCTAGGGTTAGAGCACACAGTCTAGTCTAATTCCAGTTGGCTATTTTAAGGGGAGCAGGGGCACGAGCTGGAGTGGTGGGGTAAGGTAGTTTGGCGAGAAGGATGGTTATGGGACAGGTCAGAGCAGGTAGCCAGGGGTGACCTAGGTCAAAGCAGATGACTGGGGCAGGTGACTAGGATGAGTCAGGATAGAGCAGGGGACCAGGGCAGCAGATGTGAACTACTGATTAGGACTAGGGGAAAAGGTTGTTAACTGAAACTACAAGGAAGTTAAACTTTAAAATGGAGGACAAAGAACTGAACATACTGACATACTGATTCTTTGAAGAGAAATTCGGAGTTCACTATATCTAACATAGCCCCTGGGGAAGCATCGTAGCCTCTGAGAGAATGTAGAGATGGATTTCAGAGCACAGCAGCTGGGATCCTTGGCCACTTGCACTCTGTGTTGTTTGTATCCTTATAGCTGCACAATGATATAACAACACTCTTGGGCAGCAGTTTAGCTCTCTTCTCAAATCGAGAATAAAGGTAGTGAGCCTTGGATTATCTTGTCGCCTCATCCCAGATTTTCACTTGAAGTCTTCTTAGATAGAGCTGTTAGAACTTGTGCTGCCTCTTTTAGCTGTTTGGAGACAAGCATCTGAAGCTCTTTAGATCGGCATTAGCCAGCTTTGAAAATGGTGCTATGGAAGCCATCTTGTAACAGACATCCTTGACAAACAAATATGTACATCAGATGGATTTCTATCTTTGGCCTTTTATGGTATTTCTTTAATATTTTATTTGTTAGTTTCCAAAAGTGAAATTCGGAAGTATAGAAATATCCCATGGACTTCTATTTCTAAGAATAGAAATGTCAGAGACGTTAGAACCAGAGCGACTCCATTGCCAGGAGGTTAAGGCATTCTTAGTCGCAGGATGAGACAGGAGGTCAGCACAAGATACAGGTCACAAAGACCTTGCTGATAAAGAGGCTGTAGTAAAGAAGCCAACCAAAGCCCACCAAACCCTAGATGGCAATGAAAGTGACCTCTGGTCATCCCCATTGCTCATTATATATAAATTATAATTCATTAGCATGCTAAAAGTGGGAGGAATCCTTATTTCCAGGAGTTTCCCACCCCTTTCCTGAAAAACTGATGAATAATCCACCTGCTGTTTAGCATATAATCAAGAAACAACTATAAGTCTATTCAGTATCCCCTGCCACTCTACTGCCCATGGAGTATCATTCTTTTGTTTCTTTAGTTTCTTAATCAACTTGCTTTCACTTTTCTCTATGAACTTGACCCAAATCTTTCTCACGCAAGGTTCAAGAACCCTCTCTTGAGAGTTGGACCCCTTTCCAGCTGCGAAAGTTAGGCAGTATGTAGTTCCTGATACCTGTGGCTTGTGCTCTGCTGGATGACAGAGCCATCACTATTTATGCATAGAAAGTCCCAGGACAGGATATTGAATGGGTGGCCTAGGACAAAAAAGTCTGAGCTTCCTCCTGGTTTCAAACAGGAAAATTACATAATAATACTTCATTTCATAGATGACAAGCCAAAGAATTTAAGTGATTTGCTTAAGGACTGCAGAGTTCCTGCTTTCTATCTAGTACACCACACTTTCCACTTCGCCCAAAGCGTGTGTTTTCACTGGTGGTGGGTAGAAGCAATGGACTTGTAAGAAGCAGAAAAACATGTCAAAGGAATTGGACTTTATTTCTTTTTTTGTTTTTTAAGTTGGAGTCTTGCACTGTTTCCTGGGCTGGAGTGCAGTGGCACGATATCCACTCACCGCAACCTCCACCTCCTAGGTTCAAGCAATTCTCCTACCTCAGCCTCCCGAGTAGCTGGGATTACAGGCCCCCACCACCATGCCCAGCTATTTTTTTTTATTTTTAGTAGAGACGTGGTTTCACTATATTGGCCAAACTGGTTTTGAAGGCCTGACCTTGTGATCCACCCACCTCAGCCTCCCAAAGTGCTGGGATTACAAGCGTGAGCTACCGTGGTACCTGGCCAGGAATTGGACTTTCAAAAGGCAGAATCTTTGTCATGTGTCTCTATGCTAATTTTTGTGAACTGTAGTGGCCAAATTACTCCCTAGCTAGTCTTGACCACAGCTACTATGGGAAACTCAAGCTATGTCCTTCTTACCTCTCATTTACTTTTGTCATGGAAGCTTCAGTATGGTAGACAGTGTATTGATTCACCAGCCAAACTGGAAATGGCCAAATCTACTTCTTTGACCACCTTGTTCATGTTGTAAGTATAAACACTACTTAGGACTCTATGATAAACTATCAGTTTAGAAAACATACATAATAGTTTTAGATCAAACAGATGCCTTGTAAAATACTTTAAACGTTTCCCTTATTTTTTTCCTCTCTGTAAATTCATACTTTCTAAGTGCTATTCTTTCTTAATATTAAATTCAAAAAATAAATTTAGAACTGTGAAAATACAACCTTGTTAGGCATTTATGTTGATTCTGTGTCTTTGCTATTGTGAATAGTATTATAATGAAACTAAATTAAAAGTAAAAACAGAAGAAAAAAAGAATGCAACCTTTGGGTTTGACAAATCTTTAGAATGGTGGGCAACTACCAGATAATTAGTGATCACAGAGATTAACTGAAGTGAAATTTGGAAACATGAGACTTAATTTGTTGATGAACTCTGAAGTGATTAATTATTTTCCCAATACTTTTTGCCTTTTAAAGATTAGACTGCAAACTTTCAGCACCCAAAGGAAGTTTTTGTTTATTTTTTATCTAGCATGTATATATAAAATAAAATTACAGTCATTCTTTCAAAGCTCCTACACCAAATGTTTGATCAAGTCTTTGATGTTGAATTGGAAAATTCCCTCTGGGCTAAGAGGAGTTAGTTGCAGAGAAAAAAGGCAGGATAAGACTTATTATTTACATTTGATATGCGTGAGTTGACTACTGCTGATTTAATCTAGAGAAAGTCGTGGGTAACCATTATAATCAAATGAGAAGATACAACTGGAATGTCAAAGAAATTATCCCTATTTAACTCCTTATATGTGATGCTAATGATTTCTTGCACATTAAATTTTGCCAGGAACTTGCTTGTACTCTAACCTTTCGTGTGTCTGTGTGTATTTATTTTATTTAGAAACTCACAGCTGAGTTTCAGAGCAGTGTTTTCTGCAAAGCTGGAATTGCCTGAGACTCTTGGGCCTGGTTGTACCAGGAGCATGACTCCTTACCCCACCATTCAGATGTGGAGACTGCAGTGAAATAGGCCTTGACTGCTTACCCACATCCTGACCAGCTGTCACCTCTTCACTTCATGTTCAGCCACTCTTTAAGCAAGCACTGAGCCCAATGCTCAGAGACAGATCTGACCTCTAGGTAGTTGTGCTTTGCTTGCCTGTAGGAACTCCACATGCCCTTTGCATTTCTGGGCTGCTTTATGATTTACGGTGTCACTTCTACTTTTTAAATGTTCAAGTGGAAATAAAGTGATTTGAACTTCGTTAATTAAACATCATATGTATTTATTGTTTTAATTTTAAAAAAGAAAACCTCTACTCACTCAGTAATTCCACTTTTAGATAGTTATCTGAAAGAAAACCTTTACTCAGTAATTCCACTTTTCAATAGTTATCTAAAAATGTGTCTACAAGGAGGCCTGTATACAAATGTGTCTATAGCTTTATTCATAAGTACAAAAAATAAGAAGTCAAGTGTCCATCAGCAGATGAATGGATAAGCAAATGTGTAGTTTGTCCGTGAAATAAATACTACTTGACAGTGAAAAGGAACACACACCGATATAAACAACAATGTAGATAAATATTTTTTAAATTATGTGAAGTGAAAGAAGCCTCAAGTAAGAGTTCATACTGAATGATTCCATTTCTTTGACATTCCGGAACCAGAAGTACTTATCTATAGTAATAGAAATGAGGACAGTGGTTGCCTGGGGGTGGTGGTGATGGGAATTGACTCCAAAAGGGCACAAGGAAACCTTATGTTGTGATAGAACAGTTTGTAAGTTTGCTCTCTTGATTGTGGTGATGGTTACCCAGATGTGTACATTTGTCAAAACTCACTGGACTCTATATTTTAAATTGGTGCATTTTATTGTATATAAATTATACCCAAATAAAGTTGATAAATTTAAAAAAATGGTTAAAATATTCAGAAGAAACAATGTAATGCTCAGTTGTCCATGTGTTAGCTAATGAATGGCCAAAAAAGATGTAAGTGAAGTCGTGGCGATACAAAGCAATTGGGGAAGATGTCTGGACATCACCTGGGACACAAAGTCCTTAATCCAGAAGGTGATCATGGGGTTTGAGATTTTCTTGTAACATCAGTTGAACAACATTGTCTTCCACAAGGAGTGTTAACAAAGCTTTGGGGTCCTTTCTCAGGAGGAAAATTGGCTATTTGGAGATAAGAGACAGGGATCTTTTAGCTCCTCTCTCCAGTCTTTATAGTTGCGGATAGAGGTGGACATATCTGAGTAGCAGAGATCCTACCAGCAGATCTAAAAGAACCTAATGCCCGCTAAAGCAGCTGGAGCATAATAGAAAAAAAGGTGATAGCTCACACTCCAAAGCTCGGCCCAAGATGGAGAAGCTGGTGGAGCTGCCTGGCTCTTTAGCTCTCAGAAAAGCAGACCAAACAAATGCCAGGGGTTACTTCCACATTCCTAGATCTTTCATCTTTTCCAGAGCTTTAGATGTCTTCAAGACTTGATTTATAAACATAAATTGATGGTGGTTTTATTTCATAATTGTCACATATGCCACTGAGCTATATTTGCATTTCATAATAGTGTTTCTACCTGACTCTAATACTTGCACTCAGGAATAAAGATGCCTGCAGTTCTCACTAATTTCTGAGTTTTAGAGGATAATTAGAATGAATCTAATATTGAATGAAGATGTCGTGATCTTTACCCTGAGGCATATTTAATAATTTAGAGTGTTCCTTTTGTATGACAAGTCTCTAACTGAAATTTCAAAGATTCTAACCAAGTTGAAAGATTAAGCTAGATGCTAACTAACACTTGCCCAACAAGCCACTTTGATGTGGCATCCTAAGCAAGCATAATACAAATAAGGGGAAAATCAGTTTTAGAACATCAGGTATTCATAGGGGACAAACAGCATCCATGGACCTTTCAAAATAAGTTAATCACCTGGGAAGGCTATATGTGATCCCATGGATCATCCCCTAGCTAAATATAAATCATAGAGTAGTTATTAAACTAAAGATCATGCTGGTAAGGCAGAGGGCATCCTTAAGTGGCCTTGCTTGGCTCATCATGGCTTAGATTTGGAACAAATCAGTTAAGCATAAAATTAAATAAGTATCAATCATAACTTTAAGGTTGGATAAAAACAAAATAGAGTCAAACCTTATATAAGGTGTGCTTCAGACAGTGCTCTGCACATACCATGGTGTGGTTTTCCTTTAGTTGATGAATTTATTTTCCATGCATGCAGGTTTCACAGTCGTGCTCAGGGCTTATGTGCTTACCACTTGGAGAACATTGTTGTGATGCCCAAAGAAAGCTAAGCTGCCATATGAAAGGGAATCATTCAGAACTGCATTTGAGTCCTGACTTTCCCATGTGATGGCATTGTGATTTTGAGGAAGGTAATTTCTCTGGTTTGCAGTTTTTAAATTTATTTTTAAATTTTTAATAAAATGCAGTTAGTAATACCAATCTGAAAATTCTGTATTAAGTGAGATACCATGTATTAGATATAACATATCTAAATACAGTAATAGACATGTATGTTACTGTATGTTAGCATAACATACAGTATGTTATGCTAACATACAGTAACATACATGTCTATTACTGTATTTAGCTCAGTTACAGGAGATATTACTACCAAGCCAGACATAGAATGGTTAGATGGTGCTTATCACCTCTTGCCTACTTGTTAGAATCTAACCTGTCTTTTAAGACCCAGCTCAAAGACCTCCTCCTTGATTTGACATGTTCTGATGTCTCCTACCAGAACTCCTTGACTAATGTCCATGATCATTTTTCTCCTTTCTTAGAACATATCGTATGCTGCCTTACAGTACTGAGGTTATGCACCTGACTCCTGCCCTAGCCTAAGTTGTAAAACTGGGATGTCTTTGTTAACCAGTCTTGAAAGGCGCTTTAAAAAGGATAGTAAGTAGTTATATTATAAAAATTACAGAGACAGGATAAACAACAACATACAGAAAACCTGTTCAAATATCACTCAAATGAATACAGTCCTGTACTTCTTAATGACAGGAATATGTTCTGAGAAATTGTGTCATTAGGCAATTTCATCCTTGAGCAAACATCAGAGAATTGTACTTACACATACCTAGGTGATATAGTCTAATGCACATGTAGGCTCTATGGTATAGCCTGTTGTTCCTACATTGCAAGCCTCTACAGCATATTACTGTCCTGAATATTGTAGGCAGTTGTAACACAGGGGTAAGTATTTGTGTATCTAAACATAGAAAATATACAGTAAAAATACAGTATAAAAGATAAAAGATGGTAAACCTGTACAGGGCACTTACCATGAATAGAGCTTGCAGGACTAGAAGTTGCTCTGGGTGAGTCAGTGATGCGTGGTGAGTGAATGTGAAGGCCTAGAACATTCACTACTGTACACTGCTGTAGACTTTATATATAAGCACTGTACACTTAGGCTACACTAAATTTATTTTTAAAATATTTTTCTTTCTTCAATAATAAATTAACCTTAGCTTACTGTAATGTTTTTGCTTTATAAAATTTAATTTTTTAAAAATTTTTGGTTCTTTTATAACACTGAGCTTAAAACACACATTGTACAGCTGTACAAGAATATTTTCTTTTTTGTAACATTCTATAAGCATTTTCTATTTTTTTTTCTTTTTTAAAAAAATTATTTATTTAACTTTAGGTGCATACTATATCTGGCATTTCTCCCCGTGTTATCCCTCCCCACCCTTCCCTCCCCCCCGCTGTCTCTCCCCTACCCCACCCAACTGCCCCCAGTGTGTGATGCTCCTCTCCCTGAGTCCACATGTTCTCATTTTCAACACCCACCTATGAGTGAGAATATGTGGTGTTTGATTTTCTGTTCTTGTGTCAGTTTGCTGAGAATGATGATTTCCAGATTCATCCAAGTCCCTACAAAGGACACGAACTCATCATTTTTTATGGCTGCATAGTATTTCATGGTGTATATGTACCATATTTTCTTTGTCCAATCTATCATTGATGGGCATTTGGGTTGGTTCCAGGTCTTTGCTATTGTACATAGGACTGCAGTGAACATATATGTGCGTGTGTCTTTATAGTAGAATGATTTATAGTTCTTTGGGTATATGCCCAGTAATGGGATTGCTGGTTCAAATGGAATTTCTATTTCTAGATCCTTGAGAAATCGCCACACTGTCTTCCACAGTGGTTGAACTAATTTACACTCCTACCAACTGTGTAAGAGTGTTCCTATTTCTCCACATCCTCTCCAGCATCTGTTATCTCCAGATTTTTTAATGATCGCCATTCTAACTGGCATGAGATGATATCTCAATGTGGTTTTGATTTGCATTTCTCTAATGACCAGTGATGATGAGCATTTTTTCATATGTTTGTTGGCCTCATGTATGTCTTCTTTTGAAAAGTGTCTGTTCATATCCTTTGCCCACTTTTGAATGGGGTTGTTTTTTTCTTGTATATCTGTTTTAGTTCTTTGTAGATTCTGGTTATTAGCCCTTTGTCAGATGGGTAGATTGAGCATTTTCTATTTTTAACATTAATTTTTTTTCAACTTTTGAAGTTTTGTTGAAAACTAAGTCACAAACACACCTATTAGCCTATGCCTTCTGCCTTTCACCTCCATTATCTCATCCCACTGGGAGGACTCCAGGGGCCATAATGTGCAGGGAGCTGTCACCTCCTATGATAACAATGTCTTCTTCTGGAATACCTTCTGAAGACTTTACAGTTAACTTTTTTTAAATAAGTAGAAGAAGTATACTCTAATGATAATAGTGTAGTATAGTAAATATATAAAGTAGTAACGTAGTTATGATAATATTTACATACTTTTATGCACTATACTTTTATGTGACTGATAGTGCAGTAGGTGTGTTTACATCGCATCACTATGAACACGTGAGTAATGTGTTGCTCTATGATGTTATGATGGCTACAATGTCACTAGGTATTAGGAATTTTTAGCTTAATTATTATCTTATGGGAACACCACTGTATATGTGGTTCATCGTTGACTGATATGTCATTATGCAGTGCATGACTGTACTTGTACTATAAGATTGTTATGACTTGAATGTCTGCTCTCAAAAATTCAGTTGTTGGCAGTGCAATAGTATTAAGAGGTGGGTCATTAAAAGGCAATTAGCTCATGAGGACTCCCTCCTTTGAATGGGATTAAGTCCCCTTATCAAAGGGCTTGATGGAGTGAGTTTATCCCTCTTGTCCTTCCACCTTTCACCACGTGAGGACACAATGTTCCTTTACTCCAGAGGACGGAGCAATAACACGCCCTGTCGGCAGTAGAGAGCAGCCCTCACCACAAAACTGAAGTCGCAGTTGCCTTGATCTTGGACTTCCCAGCCTCCAGAACTGTGAGAAATAAATTTCTGTTCTTTATAAATTGCCCAGTCCTTGATATTTTGTTATAATAGTGCAGACGGGCTAAGAAAAAGATAAAACTTTTACTGACAGTTTCCTATGCAGATTTCAAGGGAAGCTTTATCTGAAACATATGAGCTGGAAGGAGTTACACAACTCATAGTCATGACAAGGACACTTAGTCTGTATGCATGTGAGGAGTTTAAATAATTGTATTTCATGAAATTTCAGAGTGCGAAAGAATCAGTAGCTCTAAATATTTTATATAATATGAGAGCATAAGTTTAAATGTGCTACTAAACTAACAACGAATCATAAATAGAAATTTATCTGACGTATATTCCTAGTAGTTCGACATTCAAATTTGATATTCTTATTAGAAAATGAGGCAAGTTTTAAAATTTTCTAGGTTTCCTTACAATTAGACATATACCATATGTCATCCAGTCTAAAGTACACAGTTTTGTACATTTGAACATCTCTGAAATTGAGATGCATGTTAAAATAAATGGTATATCATAATTACATGGACAGTAGTTTTATTAGTAATATATCTCCTAATGATTAATTTCAAAATTGATAGTGTCTTTGATTCTGTAAAGTACAATGTGATGTTTCTCAATTATATTGTTCAGGCTAGGCTAGACTTGCTGCTATAACAAATACACCTACTGACCTAGGTAACAAGGAGTTTATAGCTCATTCCTATAAAGTCCAATGTGGAGAGGAATCTATCAGGGCAGATATTCCCTGTGCAATTACTAAGGACCAAGGCTGCTTCTATTTTGTACTGCCACCATCTCAGCATGTGGCTTGCATTGTCCCCACAATCAGCAGAATAGATCGGAAGTAGTACACCCACACATAAGTTCTTCAGCTTGGAAATTACTTCCTTTCAATTTCGTTGACTAAAACTAGTCATGTGGCCCAACTTTCCAGCAAGGGCATGGGAAGTACAGTCTTACCTGTGTCGGAGGAGAGAATCAGATATGGGTGAGCACTACTGATCTATGGGTGGGCAGTCTGTCTTAGTTGTCTGACTCTGAAATTAGAGTAATGAACAAAATCCAAATACATAATTGAATGATGTGAAGTTTATGTTCCAGTTAGAGAGACTAATACTTTTATTCTTTTACAAAAGAATACATTGACTTGTACCAAAATGAGCTATTATAAAATAAGCTTATTTCTTCATATTCAATAATAAAACTGATGACAAAAACAATGTATGTTTTTTACTTTTAAATTTCATGATTAAACCTAAAAAGCAAAACTTTAAATATATGTGAGGCATTTATTAAGTTGGTTCTTAAATCTCTTAATTCAGTCCATAACATATAAAATTCTATATTGGGGACCATATGAAGCCTTGCCAAAACTGCTGCAGAACAGGGTTATATTTGTAAGGGCAATATTTACAGTCTGTCGAGCTCCTCATTCCTGCCAGCTAAAGAAAGCTATTATTGTAGGAAGAAGAATGGGCTCCAGAGATGTCCTTAAAATCCTGATATCCTAAGGCTGTGAATGTGTTAAGTTACGTGACAGAAGGGAATGAATTAAGGTTACAGATGGAACTAAGGTTGCTAATCAGATAGGGAGATTATGCCGATTATTTGAATGGGCTCAGTGCTACAAAGATTCTTAAAAGTAGAAGAGGGAGGCAGACAGGAGAACCAGAGAGATGGCAGTGAGACAAGGAACTGGCCCAACATTGGTAGCTTTGAAGATGGAGAAAGGGGACAATGAGCCAGGGAAAGCAGGTGACATTTAGAAGCTGGAAAAGAGAAGGAAATGGATTCTTCCTTCCTGGATCCCCCAGAGAGGAAGGCACCCTGCCAACAAGTATATGTTAGTTCAGTGAGATCCATGCCAGACTTCTGATATATAGAACTATAAGATAACTTTTTGTTATGTTAAATCACAAAATTTATCACAGCAGACATGGAAAACTAATACAGCTATATTGGATTATGCCTGCTTCCAGTCAAAAAACTACCATCTTTCATTCATGTGTTTTTTTTTTTTTTTTTTTTTTTTTTTTTTTTTTTTTTTTTTTTTTTTTTTTTTTTTTTTTTTTTTTTTTTTTTTTTCGGAAATGATTGAAATAGCTTGCTTTGGTATTTAGTCCAGACTTTAACTTAGAAATTTATGATAGGCATTGAAATCAGTATTCTTTGATTTTTATAAAGGAACTTCCCATTTTGTTTTGTGGCATTAAGGGCCACCTCAGTATCAGATACTAATTGTTGTGAGCGAGCCCCTAGAATCACTTGTCAAACTGTTTCATTTTTTGAAGTGAAATAGCACATCTCCAGAAAA
>NW_016107747.1:1225385-1250684 GCF_001604975.1 Cebus imitator
CAGTGTAATGAATTTGACTTACTCTCTCCTTTATCAGTCAGTTTTCCACGTCTATCTTCAGGGAAGTATGTGACGTTGTCAGCATTTGCAGCTCACCAGGTAGACTTGTCTCTGATCTTGCAGGGTGGGTTGCTTGCAAACCCATCTCATTGGTCCGTGCCTTGGCATCCACATGTAGGGATAAACTTATATGAATGTGTAGTGTAAACATACCTACCTAGCTTCATAGCTAACCCCAATCATCCTTTCCTGCTAACCCCTTCATTTGTCTGATTTTATGTTTTTCTGGCCAAGGCTCCTTTAAATTATTAATGGGAGTTCTTCTTACTATTAAAGATTAGCTGGCAAAGTAAATATTTGTAGATGAGTTTAAGATGCCTGCAGTCTTTCATTGCATGCATTTGTGCCTGGGCATTTTGGGCTGTAGAAATCAAAGCGACTTTATCTTTTTTTATTTCGCAAATTGATTTTTCCCTTTTGACTCTAGAAGAAATGAACAAACCCAACCCTTCTCCCAGCTTAATTCCACATGACCTGTTTTCTTGACTTCAAATAGCATAAAACTAAATTAACCTGCTTCTTTCCTTCCACCCTCCACCTCCCACAAATCCATTTTGAGATATAATGATTTGACAATTTGCATAAGCAGTTGCTTATGAGCATATGGTGTCTAGCCTTATATTTAGCCTTCTTTTATTTGTGAGATTATACATTTTGAACAGGACCAACCTTTTTGTGTTTATAACATCCCAAATGAGAAATTTTAGTGGTATACTTGAGAGTGATGAAAGGTAACTACTAATTAAGAAAGAGCAGATTTTAGAAAAAATTTTTAAATGTTTCCCTTGGCCCCTTTAGCTCTGTGCCATTTTGGAGGAGAGTGGGTCATTGCCCTGACTGTGCTAACATGTTCACAGGCCATCATCTTTTATTAAATAAAATAAAATAAAATTTAAACTTCCAAGATATGTGTGCAGAATGTGCAGGTTTGTTCCATAGGTAAACATGTGCCATGGTGGTTTGCTGCACCTATCAACCCATCATCTAGGTATTCGGGCCCACATGCACTAGCCTTTTATCCTGATGCTGTCCCTCCCTCTAGCCCTCAACAGGCCCCAGTGTGTGTTGTTCCCCTCCCTGTGGTCATGTGTTCTCATTGTTCAGCTCTGACTTATAAGTGAGAACATGTGGTGTTTGGTTTTCTGTTTCTGCGTTAGTTTGCTGAGGATAATGGCTTTCAGCTCTATGTATGCTCCTGCAAAGGACATCATCTCATTTTTTATGGCTGTGTAGTATTCCATGGTGTATATGCATCACATTTTCTTTATCCAGTCTATCGTTGATGGCCATTTAGGTTGATTCTATTTCTTTGCTATTGTGAATAGTGCTGCAATGAACATACGTGTGCCTGTTCTCTACAACAGAATGATTTCTGTGCCTTTGGTTATATACGCGGGAATGGAGTTCCTGGGTCAAATGGTATTTCTAGTTCTTGGTCTTTGAGGAATCACCACACTGTCTTCCACAATGGTTAAATGAATTTATACTCCCACCAACAGTGTAAAAGCATTTTCGTTTCCCCACAACCTTGCTAGCATCTGTTGTTTCTTGACTTTTTATAATCGCACAGGCCATCTTGTTACCTGTCCCTAGGAACTCTATGATTCGTTGGTGTCCCTATGATGTCATTTGATGCCTCACCTCTTACTTTTTGCTCTCAGTACATCATATTCCTATAATCATTGCTCTCTGAGCTCAAAATTCCATCCAGTAGGCATCATGGTAAAAAACATGTATTTTCCATTATATTGGCAATACGCATTGATTCAAAATCTCAGAGGAAGTACTCACAACATAGGAATGCATCATAGCATAGCAATTTAGAGCCAATAAACTAGCTCTTTGTTACTCTAAGTGTGGCCTGTGGATTAGCATCACTAGTATCCTGAGAAATTGTTAGAAATGCAGAACCTTGGACTTCACTCAGACTTCCTAGATCAGAAGATGCATTTTTAACAACATCTCAGTGAGTCATAGGCACATTAAAGTTTGAATTAATTCGAGGTTAGCAGTTTTCAAACTTTTTGGCACCAGGACACCTTAACACGCTTAAAAATTTGTTCGAGACACCAAAGAGCTTTTGTTTACATGGTTATATCTATAGATATATATTGTATTAGAAAGTAAAAGTGAGAATCTAAAAATAGTCACTTAAAAATAACTAATAAATTTATACATATTAATAAAATTGCATACTTATGAAAGTTAACTATATTTTTCAAAATAAATTTACTAAGAATAATGGTGTTAGTTTACATTTTTATATTCTTTAATGACTAGCCTAAGAAAAGACAGCTGTAGTCTCATATGTGCTTTGTATTTAGTCTATTGTGATATTCCACGCCATATAGCCTCAGGAAGACTGTCTACTAATGATAGGACAGGAGTGAAAAAGGCAAATAACATTTTGGTATTGTTAGAGTTTGGACTTCCTGAAAGAATCTCAGGGACTTTTAGGGGTTCCTGGACCGCTCTTTGAGAACTTCTTTTCTAGGCATAAAAATGACCTTGCAAGAGCTAGCATTAAATATTCGAGGATATCATGAAAAAATTTCTCCATTTGTATGCACTATTAAACAATTTTTAATAAACCGGAAAAGGAATAATGAAGCAATAGGAATGCATTTCATAAATAGGGTACTCTAAGGTAAAACCCCTACTTTATTTGAATTTCATGGGTGTGAAATCATTAATAAACAGCCTTAATGTTTTTAGTGTTATTGTAACGATCATAAAATTCTGCATTCTTACTGAGATGATGCACTTTTATGCTTTAATAGATACCATTTTATGTGCTAAGTAGGTAGGTGCAAGATCTTGAAATCGTTGGGGGGCCTCCTCTGGGGATAATTGTGTGGTGAAGTACAGTCATTTACTTAAATATTTCTCCTGAGAGTTTGAGAGTTTCTAAATGAATCACCCAAATGCCTCGCTCCAGCATTCACTAGGCACAGCAGTTTTTCATCACTGAAGAATCCCAAATAAGATGCAATTGCCTGATAAATAATTTTGTGTTACTTGTCAACTTTTCAAAAAAATAGTCCTTGAAGAGCTGTAGTATCAGCAAATGCAATCAACGCATTACAGCAAGTTGATTTTCAGGTTTATCATCATGGAAATAAAACTTTCAGACACTGGGAGGTGTGGTGACAGTGAAATGCGTTCTGCCCCTGTGGCATGGATTTTAGGGAATATCTTTAGATGGATTGCTCTCTGTCAGCATTGATAAATTACACATATAGTTTTATTTCGATTTTCCAAGTTATATTCTTAAATGAATGTATTCCTTTTTTTGTTTAATTTTCTCTTGGAAAGATAGATAGTTATTTTTAGTTGAATAGCTTATGAAAAATTAGGTGCATTTGACAAAAGCACTTAACGTACTGCTGGAATAAATGCAGTTCTAGTTGAATGCACAGCAATAGCATGATGGGCCCACATTTATATTTCTATATATATGCACCTCTTCCATTGTCAAGATTTATTACATCCTAGAGAGTTTTCTAGGGGTTTTCAATAGGATCCTATAAATTAAGAACTTAGAGTCAGAAATGCATAATATTTTATTACTTCAACACTGATAATTTTTCTCTTCCCCATTGTTCAAAGTAGTCATTTTCATTTTTCAAGTGAAGCCACACAATATTTACACTATTTACATTAAGTTTTGTAAATTTATATTTTTTACTTAAATAATTATCTCAACATTTTAACTGTGAATTTTGTGTTTTAAATTGAGTTTTAACAAATGATTAACTAGGAGAAACCACAGTATTTACTAAGTACAAAATATATTTTCCCTTTTTATTTTTCTAAGAAACAGTCATCCTACCGATCATGCAATTGAATGCATCTTTTCAAGTTTGTTTTCTTATATAGTAAATATAAAGCAAGAAGTCTGCATGGTATAGTGAGAAATCAAGGGATACAGAGTGAAAAGACGTGAGGTTGAATCTAGCCTTTCTGCATCAGCTGTGTGATGTCAGACAAGTTCTGAACCTTTCCCAAGTTTCAACATTGTCATCTATAATATGGATTCTGAGGTTCTGTTGAGCTGCTCATGGAAATAAGCATGGTGAGAACCTCCAATTGCCCAGCTCTGAGGAGCCCCCATCTCAAGTGCTGCATTTACCTTCAGCTAGTCTCCTGCCTCCAACCAGTTCATTCTCTACATGCCTACCAAAGTGATCTTTTAAAAATGTAATTCAGAGTTTGCCATTGCTGGCTTAAAACCTCTATTATCTTTCTTTTGTGTATAGGGATACACAACAGAAAAGCTTTCATGTGCCTGCAAGGCCCCTGCTTACCTGCTCTTCTCCACCCCACCTCCAACCTCACCCCATCTCACTCCACTTACGGTGACCAGCCATCCCAGTTTGCCTGAGACTTGCTCAGTTTAAGCACTGAAAACCAGAATGAATTGGCCTCTCCACTCCTGATAGTCCAGCCATGTGGTTCTCTGGGTGTGCCCACATCTTTCCCATCTTTGAGAAGTCTGTCTTGGAAGCCACATCGTATGACCTCACCATGTACCTAGTTCATGTCCATCTGTCCTTCAGGCCTCAGTCTAAAGATCCTATTTGCAGAGAATTCTTCTCTGAGCCACAGATATAAATTAGATCTCATATGTTAATCTTATATTAGCACCTGCAGGGCAACTGCTTACAATTGTGCCTGTTGTGTACTGCACAACATCATCCAGAGATGATGTGAAGGTGGTCCCTAGATTTGTGCCATGAGTTGATGCTGGAACACTGTTCTTTTCCTTTATAGTACCTTTATCAGTTGTGATACATATTATGTCTACAAATTATATATATAAAGAATACATATTTCTGAATATATATATAATTGAAGAAATTTTTATAAATTCTATTAGTATGTAAGTTTCATCAGAGTAGGAGCTCTGTCGACTTTGATAATTTTTATACCCATTAACTAGTACAGTTATTTATAAAATGTGTCCGGTAAATATTTGCTTAATGGATGAATGGAAATATATTTTATATGGGTTTGTGACTATTATATGTAATAATATATTGAAAGTCCTTTGTAAGTTATAATTATTATTTATGATAAATATTAAATAGAATATGCAAAATGATTATTAGTAAAATAGCTAGGTTCTACTGTGATATAAAACTCTTAAATGTTTTCTTCAAATACCCTATTAGCAGTCCTTAAGACCTTCTAGACATATGCAGTGATAAACAGATCAATGGAGCAAAGTAAAGAATCCAAAAAATTGCCTAAATATTAGTTTAGTATATAAAAATACATTGTTTTATTTATTGAAGAAAGATTTATTTAAATAAGTAGTGTTGGAAAATTGCCTGTTTGGGGAAAAAAATAGATTCTTACTGTATACCACATACAAAAATAAATCTCAGTAAATTAAAAATTTAAATATTTAAGACACAAAACAAATAATAAAAGAAGATATCTAAGGCTAACTTCATATTCTTGGAGTAAGGAATTTCTTCATAATTATGAAATGAACTCAGAAGTCATAAAGACTTACAGAATCGCCTATATAAAAATGCAAAATTTGCTTTTCTTTTTTATTCTTTTGAGAAGGAGTCTCACTCTCTCTCCTAGGCTGGAGTGCAGTGGTGCAATCTCAGCTCACTGCAACCTCTGCCTCCTGGGCTCAAGCAATTCTCCTGCCTCAGCCTCCTGAGAAGTTGGGACAGGTGACCACCACCACACCCAGCTAATTTTTGTATTTTTCATAGAAATGGAGTTTCACCATATTGGCCAGGCTGGTCTCAAACTCCTGACCCTGTGATCCTCCCGCCTTGGCCTCCCAAAGTGCTGGGATTACAGGAGTGAGCTGCCATGCCTGGCTGCAAAATTTCCGTATAGCAAAAGACATAATAAAGTTAAAAGGTAAATGAGAAATAACAAATTAAGAAAATAATTGCAATTCTTACATTATGTACAGGTTATAACGTATAAAATATATATTCTACCTACCGCTTTAAATCAACAAAAAAAGAAAACCCAAAAGAAAAATGAGTGAAGGAAATTACCAATTTCATGAAGAATCTCACAAATGGCTAATAAAAAGTGATTCAGCCTTATTAAATAAATAAAAATAAAACTGTAATATGTCACAGTTTTGTAAAATGGGAAAGAGTTACAAGGCAGAATATACAATGCTAACAAAAGCGTAGAGGAAAACAGAATTTTTATACATTGTTGGTAAAATGCATAATAGTTTTGAAGAAATATTTATAACTTTTAAAACAATATTTTTACTCAACAATTTTTTAAAAGATCATTTTTTTTTTAGTCCCTAACCTCTTGGAATGTAAAATTCTAGAGGAGAAGTTAGAAAATGAATAAAAATCTACAAATAGAAGTAAAATATATCTTATAAAAAACAATGGCATTCTACTTCTGATAATGTAGGCTGGGTAATGCCAGCAAGATTTCCGTAGATGAGAATAGTTTTCATAAAGCTTATGCACAGCTAAAGCAGAAATTAATGAACTGAAAGGTGAGAATATGTTAAAGTATTGAGAGACAAAACAGGGAATTACAGAAGAAAAGGCAAAGACCTGGGGAACACAGTGAGATCTAATATCGCTTAACTGGAGTCCCAGAGAGAAACAGTATTTCAGGAAATAACGGGAAAATTTTCCAGAATTGGTGACGGATATCATTCAACAGATTCAAGAGACAAACAAATACCAAGTAATGAAATAAAGAAATCTATAGCTTGATATATCATATTAAAACTTTAGACAACCAATGCAGATATTTTAAAAGAATCTAGAGAAAAGCCAAGGAATTACTTTCAAATGAGAGACAATGAAACTAATTCCTCACCTAAATAGCAATAAATAAAAGCATAAGTAATTGACATCTTCTGTGTACTGAAGGAAATTAATTTTTAACCTGTAATTCATAGAGTAAATCAAGATAATGAAAATTAAAGTCCACACTGAGATACCGCTACATACCACTCAGAACAAGTATGTACAAGTTTGGTAATACCAAGTGTTGTTAAGGATGTGTAACTACAAAGACAAATTTTGCTTCCATTACTGGTGGGAGTATAAATTGGTGCCTCTTGTTTGGAAAATAGCTCTTGGCATCATCTAATAAAGCTGCACACCCTATGACTCAACAATTTCACTCCTGGTTGCATTCCTTAGAAACATATATGCATATGTGTGAAAGTGACCCAGCAGTCCCATAGACAGTAATTTTGGATAGACATAGAAATTGACCCTTCTGCTCTTAAAGCTGGAAACTTGTATTTGTTATATCTGAGTGCCTTCCTCAGAAGAGGACCATTAGGTCTCTCAAAAACAGTAGTAAACAACCAAAACTCACCAGATGCCTCCGTGCCTCTCCCTAGTTCTTGTGTTCTTTTACATTGTTACATTTCTTCCCTGCTGTATAAACCCCTAGATTTAATGAGTCAGGGAGATGGAGTTGAGGCTGAGCTCCCATCTCTTTGGCTGCAGCACCTGATTAAAACCTTCTTCCTTGGCAGTACTCATTGTCTCAGTGATTGGCTTTCTCTGCTGTGAGCAGCAGGACCTAGACCCAACCCCTGGTGTTTTGGTAACATGTACACCAGGAGATGTATACAAGAATGTGGTAATAGTCTCTAGCAACAATGAATATCCCTATTAATAGCATCACAAATAAATTACAGTATATTCATACAATGGGATGCTCTACAGCAATAAAAGTAAATGGACTTGAGCTGTCTGTAACAATTTAGATAAATCTTGTAGACTTAAAGAAGCAAAATACAAAAGATTCCCCAAGATAGGATTTCTTTTGAATAACCGTTAAACCAGATAAACCAGACAATGTCATTTAGGAATTATATATATTTTGGAAACCGTAAAGAAAAGCAAGGAAATGCTTACCATAAAAGTTAAAATGTTGGTTATTTCTAGGGTGAAAAGCAGGCTTACAACTAGAAGGGGATATGGAATATCAGAATATGGTAGTGTTTCTGGACCACTGGTTAATTTTAAATTTTTTCACCTATATAGTAGTTTTGCAAGTATTTGCTTTGTATTTATTCCTTAGATTGCACTTATCTAGTCTTGTTTAGGAGGTATCATTTTAGTAGAGACAAACGAAATGAGAGAGCAAACTCTGTACATATCTAGGGGAAATGTTCTCTCTGACAGAAACATCCCTCTCCTTCTACCCAGCATTTTGTAGTTTTTCATTCAGAAATACCTCCACCAAGTTTACAAAGTTATGTGTTCACTGCAACATTGGAGTGTGTGAGTAAATTTAGGTTGAGAGTTTATCATGAGTGGAGATTTTTCCCTGAGCAAATGCTAAACAGCAGGTTGTAGGAATGTCTATCCCTCCAGTCTTTTTTTTTTTCTTTCTGGCAGCCATCCTGTATAAGCAACTACTCTAAACCAATTTAATGTTAATTTCTCATGAAATCCTGCAACACATGAGGAATGGAAATTAAGATTTTAAATACAGTTCACATTTGAGTTTTAATGTCTCATGAGTCTTTTTTTCCCCCTACCGCATGACCTGAGCGAAAATAAAACTGTCTTGCATCTCCTTGAACCAGTGGGTAGAAATTGTTTAGTTAATGGATAACAGAGGGTACAGGCTTTAAGAACCTCACAGATTCACACAGAATTTTGTCTCCTGTCACTGTGTGGCTCTGCAGGAGGGGTTTGTCTATGAGGTTTAGTGTTTGAGTAAGACTTAACTTGATAAGCTGAAATCAGATACTAAACGTGGTTTCTCCCTTCTTGGGCACTTAGAATCCAGAATAAGCTCAATAAGATTTTTCTCTCGTCAGGTGAAAAGGCCTCTGGTTTACAACGGAGATCCTAGGCTTCACTGACCGCAAAGACTTGTAGAATTTCCAAAATCACTATGGATGGATACATTGGAAGCAGCTAGAGATTTGAAGGAGAGGCTGCTCCTAGTGGTTTGTTTGTGGAGAGTGACCAGTAGCTATTTGTTGTCAGATTAAAGGGTTAAAAACTTTCTTAAACAGTAGATAGTAAATATTCTAGGCTTTGTGACATATTATCTCTGTCACAACAACTCAACCTGCTGCTGAACTCTGGCATTGTTAAAGAGAGAAGACAGCCATAGACATTATAGGCTATGGCTGTATTCCCAAAAAAACAATTTACAAAGGCAGGCAGCCCAGATTCGGCTTCCAGGCTACAGTTTGCTAACCCTTAGCCCCATTGCCTTTGTGTTCTGAGTATATCGGTAGATACCCTAACAGCATTGGAAATGTAAATTTGAAAATAAAATTGCTTGCTAGACATTTTCCTTCCCTTTATTGAAACTTGGCTTCAGCTTCGCTGAAACAAAAATTTTCAAAACTGTGATATTATGACGTATACACACACACACACACACACACTTAAATATGTATATATATACATATATATATAATGTATATATACATATATAATATATATATATATATATATATATATATACAGTTTTCACCCATGGTTCCTGGCTCATAACTTCTATAGCCCTTGTTTCAGTAAACAGAATCTCTCTCTCTGAACTTTTCCTGCCCTCCTTTCAGTACCCACCCACAGGAGAACTCTAATCTTACTGTGAGTCACCAACCTTCATTCTAGAGAGGGTCCTGCTCCATACCCTGGAGAAAGGACACTGCATAGAGAGTCTAAGAGGAATCTGAACAAACAGGCTTTGCCAGATTTCGATCATACCCTTTTGTCCAATTACATTTTGACATGGTTGTCCATGCTTCAACCATGCCTATCCAATTAAGTCTACAGAAAACCCAAAGGGACAGTTTGCCCAGCTTCTGGATGACTGAACACATGGAGGGTCCTGGAGGGTGGCACACCCATGGAGGGCATGGAATTTCCATGCCACTTCCTCTATACCTTACCCTAGGCGTTTCTTTATCTGTATCCTATGTCCTATCCTGTATAGTAAACCAGTAAACATCAATATTTCTCTGAGTTCTGTGAGCCTCCCTTGCAAATTAATCAAACTCGAGGAGGGGATTGTGAGAACCCTGATTTATAGCCAATTGATCAGAAGGCCTGGATTTGTGACTGGTGTTTGAAGAGGGGCAGGCAGTTTTGGGGGCTGAGCTCTCAACCTGTGGGATCTGACACCATCTCCAGTGTCAGATATTATAGATAGATATTATAGATACGTAGTCAGAATTGAATTAGGGGACACCGAGCTGGTGTCCACTGCAGAACTAATTGCTTGTTTGTGGGAAAAACACCCACACATTTGGCTACAGATATCTTCTGTGTTGATTATTGTCTTGGTATGAGAGCAGAAGAAAAATAGAGTTTTTTAAAAAAATAAATACTGTTACAATGCAAATGTACAGCACATCTATTTCTCCCTACTTATTAAATAGGGCAAAATTGATTTTCTAGTGGGACGACTTAGCATTGCTCTTTATGAAAATAATTTGATGCAAATCAGTAGGCATGCCCTGGGCTTTTCATTGTTTGCAGCATGAGGACTGGAGAAGTGCTCTGAGGGGATCAGGAGCAGAATATTAATGGGGAGAGGGCACTGAACCTGTGACTTCAAGATTTTCTCCACTGAGGGTGCTAATTTTTGGGGAAAGTTATCAGGTAAACATGAGTTATAGTTCAATAAACACCATGGCTGAGCAATTCAGGATGACATATAAAAGACCCAGCCCAGATCAGGAGGCCAGGTGGACTGGGGATAGGGATGAAGGTAAGATTCACCATCCTTAAGGAACTAAAGTCTGTGTAGCAAGATGCTGGAGTTGGGTGGGCTTCGTGCAAAGTGAACTAAAGATTCACTTGAGTTTGGAATGTGGGTTTGGTAAAAGCAAAGTCTCACAAATGAATAGGGCTAGATCAAATTGAAATGTAAATGGTAAATAAGAAGTAAAAGTGTTGGTTCAAAGAGTTGAGAGCCAACGAGTGTTGGAATACACTTGGGAATCGAAAACAGGTAACCATCTTGGCTTTCATTACTCATTCTCAGTGGAGACATGGCAGCAGGAGTGTGTCCTTTTAAGAGGAACCACAAACAGGTAGAACTGGAGAAAGCAGAATTGGAATCAAGTGTCAGGAAAAAAAAGTCTCTGCTAGTATAGCAGTTGCTGTCAGTGATGTGTTCATACTCTGTTTGATCCCTTTACCATTTCCTTGTGCTTTGTGTCCCAGCTCTGTCTCTTTGTGGGGGCTACTTTCAAGCACCAGAGCTTGCTTTGCCCATTCTTAAAAAGAGACAGAAGGACCTGGGAATATATATCTGTCTCCCACACCCCCAGCCCTTAGGAGGGAGAGTTTTCAAAGTGACTAATGTATGGAAGAGCATAAACACTCCAGTGCCTCCCTGTCAATTGTCTCTAGAGCTCTGGGGGATTAAACCGAAGGTTCGCCTTGTGGACCTCTGCTTGATACTGCCTTCCTGATAAATAACTTTTACAAAAATTCTCATCTCAAGAGTCTTTTTCTAAGGAATCCAAACTAGGACACCTAGCTTTTCCAAAACTTTGGAAGTAATTCCTGGTTGTTGTAGGAGATCTGGTAGAGTTTTCTTATCAGTTTTCCCTTAATTAGGCTTTACAATTAAAAATATATATATTAATGATTTTATTGGTGTGCTGTCTGTGTTATAGGATCACCATCTGAATCACTGCGTATCAGTAAGGAAAATGATTTTAATGAATCTCCGAGCCTTTAGTGCTGACACTTTCTCTATGGTTATGGTATAACACAGAGCACCCACATCCACCAAAAGAAGCCTTGTACAGGCATCACTCCGTAAGGTGGCCTGGTTACCTGGTTCTGTCCGTGATGGGCATCAGCGTCTTCACCCAGTCAGGCTCACCAGAGAGGTTTGAAAACTTCAAAGTGAAGGTGACAATGATTTTCTGAGAACGACTGAGGAGAATTCTACCAGAGAATTGTAGACAGTTTCCATGAACACTTAGAGACAAAGAGCTTTTCCAGATAGACTGCAGATGCTGATAGTAGTTGCAGGTTTCTGTTTGTTAAGAGACTGTTGATCACCCTTGCCAAGAAGTCAACATCTTAATGTCAAGGTGTTCCTCAGTACTGGAAGAGGCCTGGAATTACACTGTTTAGGACTTTTGCAGCCTTTGTGGAAGATCTGAGCTCTCTTTGGCAACTTTATTCTCCGTCAGAATTCAAGTTGGAAAAGAATACTCCTGTTAGATGCTGTGATAGTTAATTTTATGTGTCTATTTGGCTAGGCGATGGTAGTTTGGTCAAACACCAGTGTAGATGTTGCTGTGAGGTATTTTTAAAATGCAACTAACATTTACATCAGTAGGCTTTGAGTAAAGCAGATTACTATTCATACTGTGAGTGGGCCCCATCCAATCAGTTGAAAGCCTTAAGAAGACTGATCTTCCCCAAAGAAGGAGGAATTCTGCCTCCAGGCTTCCTTTGTACTTAAGATTGCAACAGTAACTCTTTTCTGAGTATCAGCCTGTTTCTCTATCCTGATGGTCTACCTTGCTGATTTTGGACTTGCCAGCCCCATAATTGTGTGAATGTGAACCAATTTCCCCAATCCTTTGCATACATACATACACACACACACACACACACACACACACACACACGTTCGTTCCATCTTGTTGTATTAAGTTTGCCTCTTCACACTGGTGAGCTAAGAATGTCTTAGCCAGCTAGCATCTTCTAGCAGTTTCCTGAGTGGCCCCAAATGGCCGGTTAACAGAAGAGTGCTGCCAGTGAGAGACCAATGTTTTTCAGCAGACCAGAGGCGGAAAAGAGAAATTATGATGTTAGGATTTTACTGAAGAGGAAATCCCGTTTGGCTTACAAGATGTTCTCTCTGCATCAAACAGGTTGCTAAGTGCATTCCAATGTACATGACAGAAACTTTGTTAAAGAGAAAATACAGCCAGAAAAAAGTAAGGCAGAGGAGGGAGAGGCCACCTATGGTAGCAGTTTAAATCCTTCAGCTGTGGTGGTTTTAGTTAGAATCTCACTTTTTGACAAATATTTGGTGGCCAGGAGCAGAAAGCAGTGGTCTGTTCTTTTGCTACTCTAAGTGTGGTTTATGGACCAGCAGCATCTCTGTCACCTCAAAAAGCATGTCAGGAATGCAAAATCTCAGCCCTATGCCTGTCCTGCCAATCTGAGCCCAGATTTCATCAAGTTCCCCAGATGATTCATGTGCATACTGGCTGTAGTGTAGTACACATTTGTGTCCTCTCCAAATTCATAATATTGAAACCCTAACCCCAGTGGGATGATATTTGGAGATGAGGCCTTTAGGAGGTGATTTGGTCATGAGGGTAGAGCCCACAGGATGGGATGAGTTCCCTCGTAAGTAGAGACATGAGAAAGCTGGCTTCCTGTGTCTATGTTTCTGTGCTCCACCATGTGATGATACAAGAAGAGGACAGCAGTCTGCATACCAGGAAGGGAGCCCTCACCAGACACTGATCTGCCAGCACCTGACCTTGGACTGACTTCCCAGCCTCCAAAACTGTGAGAAATAAATTTCTGTCGTTTAAGCCACCTAATCTATGCTGTTCTATTACGGAAGCCCAAACGAAGACATTGGTCTAGTTTATTACTCCTTGTCATAAATTTGTAACCCTTAATGCGGAAAAGTCACATGAAATCATTCAGTTCAAGCTCTGGTTTTAAGGTTGGTGAGTTATCACCATCCATTCTACACATAAGACACCTAAGGCTTCGGGTTTAAACCAGTTGCCTAAAGTCATGAAACAAGGTGTCTTCTGCCACCAAACACAGCATATCCCATTGTTGTAGCAAATTGTTTAGAGTCTCTGTGAAGTCTTTCTGCATTTCTCCTCGAGAGAATGCATTTCCTGGCCTGAATTGATTTTTCTGAATCTGGTGGAGAAAAGACAAACGTTGCCCAGTCGTTTTGGCGTTTACTCTAAACCAGGAAGGAAGTTTCAGAGAAGTATTACAGTTTTTCCTGAGGGAAAATCATCTTGACATATAGGGTAAAAGTGCAGACTCTAGACCTTGAGGGAGACCTATTCCAAAAGGATCATGCAGCTTATTTCTGTCATGTACGTGTGTGTGTGTGTGTGTGTGTGTGTGTGTGTATAGCAGGGAGTAGAAAGCTTTTAGTACACTCAGTCAAATATAGAGATGTCACTTAGAGAGACACAGCAGAACCTGCTGGTCTATATATAAGAAATGGTACTGTACTGTACTGTACTTAATTTAGCCCTCCAGGAAGGGTCATGAATATGCATTTTGTCTAAGAAAATTATTTCTTTTCACAACCTCATGTGTGATGCCGTAGGCTAAGTTAATCAATGTTAGTTAAATTTAGCCTAGTTTTGAAGGTTTATTTTAAAAAAGGTCAAAGTACTAACCTGTAGCTTATTGTGTGAGGAAAGAAAGCATCGAAGAGATGGCAAACCAAGCAGCTGATGTCACCCCCACCAGGAATATAAACATATTGTTTGTAGTTGAGGCTCGGTTCCACTTGCAGTTAGTGATATTATTCTCAAGGTTGACTTGATCCCTGCTGTGCCGTGAAAGATGCTGTCTACATGGGGATGTTGGAGGTCCACGAGCTAGCCTTTCCCTGGGGTGAAGGCTGGGCTTGGGCATTTATTCAAACCGTGCATTTAGATAAGGTGTAAAAGAAGGCAGAAAAGGGCATCCTGCAGATGAGAAGGTTTGATTGGACATGTCCTTTGATATGGCACACAATGACATGAAGAGGCCTAGGGCTGGGGTGTGATGGAGTCACTACCTCTCCCCTGCTACGTCCACGACTGTGGGAGCTGGAGCACTTTTAAGGGTCTGAGATTCCACCTTCTCTTTACAGAGGCGGGGATTGGTGATGGTAGACCGTGCGCTGGCCAGGAGAGGAGCTGAGGATCAGAGAGGAAAAGTGACTCACATCCCACAGCCTCAAAGAAACCTGGCCAAACTGAAAGCTGAGGCGATGGCCCCCTATTTAGAGAGAGGACAGTCTAGAACTGTGCTGTCCAGTAGGATTTTCTGCAGTGTTGGAAGTATTCTACAGTTTTATCATGGGCGGCTATTGAGCCCTTGAAAAGTAGCTAATGGAACTAAATTTGTCATTTTATTTAATTTAAATAATTTTAATTCAAATAGTCACATGTGGCTAGTGTCTACCATGTTAGACAGGTCAATTCAAAAAGAAGTGGCACTTTAAAGAGATGAAGTGGAAAAGCAAGAGTGAATTCAGGGCAAAATGCAGAGTTCAGGGTGTGAAAGCTAGGATTCTGAAAGTACATATGAGAGCTATCTGGAAAACATCAAAAAAATAAAGCTTCCTAGACCCAGACCAGGACTGCCCAATCAGAGTCTCTTTTGGTACATACCTTTAAATGAGAGCTACCATCATTCATTGGTAAGAAAAGGCAGATCTGGGTTGCAAATGATAAAAGGTCTTGCCTGCCAAACTGAACATTTTGCGCTCAGTTTTATTGGCAGTGGCAGCATCATTGAAAGGGGAGAGTCACGTGCTCAGTGCGTTGGGCAAGGCTTGCAGCAGCCTGTGTAAGATGGGATGCCAGTGGAAGATTGGAGATGATTGCAAAGCTGAGTGTTAAAAGATACCTAGAGTGTTCATTTCTCCCTCAGAATATGAGTGTGTTTATTTCACTAGGGGCTGCCCATATTCTTCCCTGGCTTGAACATTGGTTCAAAACATTTCTTAGCAAATATGTTGCTGCACGCCTCCAGTCCCGCTAAATGTTATGGTGATTGAAAATTACAGCTGCTTCCCTTGGGCGCAGAGGGAGCTCTTTGTAATGAAATAGAGATGCAGCAGCCATTTGGCATGTGGAGTAACAGCATCTCTGGGACCCCCAGCAGGGGCCCATGGTATCATAAAAGGGAATGACTCACGAGGGAAAGGAACAATTGCTGGTCTTGGAGTGTGCCCTTCCCTCTCTATGACTTCTGAGCTCCAACGAGCAATCTTAACTGCTGCCACCAGGAACTAGGACACCGTGAAAACAGTGTTGGAGGGCCAGCTGATGACTTACTGCATAACCCTGATAAACCGTTTCATGGTTCACAGTGGGGAGAGAGATTGCTTTTAAAAATTGAAAAGGAAAAAATAAAATCCAGTATGTATTGAATGAAGTTTTGAGATGGACAAAATGCCTTTTCTCAAACAGCAAAGTTTCGAAAGAGTTAATTTTTTTTTCAATAGTGCTGGGGAAGGCATGGGAGAGTGAGAGGCTGGGTATCTTTATTAGCTCTTGGGAGAACGGAAAGCTGGGGTTTCAGGAGTGGTTTTATTCTCGTTGGAAGAGTTCAGCTGTCGTCCTGAAGGACAGGTGACCTCTGCCTGAGGAGTGTTTTTCTCTAGCTCTGCTGTTGGCCCTTTATGTGTACAGTCACACATCACTTAAAAACCGGGATATGGGGCCGGGCGCGGTGGCTCAAGCCTGTAATCCCAGCACTTTGGGAGGCCGAGGTGGGTGGATCACGAGGTCAAGAGATCGAGACCATCCTGGTCAACACGGTGAAACCCCGTCTCTACTAAAAGATCGCGCCATTGCACTCCAGCCTGGGTAACAAGAGCAAAACTCCGTCCCCCCAAAAAAACCAAAAAAAACAAAAAACCGGGATATGTTCTGAGAAATGTGTCCTTAGGCTATTTTGTCATTGAGCAAACATCATACAGTGTACTCCCACAAACCTGCATGGTACAGCTATCCTAAGTGTCCGGTGAATTTGGTGTCTTGCAGAGCACATGATCGGCCATCATCTCACTCTGGCCCCTCCTACTCTCTTTCTCTCCATCTTTCTGGAACAAGACCCAAGTCCCCCTCTTGTTGCTGGCAGAAGGGATCATATCATTTTCTTTCCCTGTACTTTTGTCAGCTGTTTTTCTAGATACAATTTCTTAATTAAAAAATTCTCACAACAACTATTATAAAAGCGAATCTTTCTTCCTGCCAAAGTAACCACAACTGCCCTTTCATGGAGCACCCACCACGTCCTGGGCATTATGTAAGATGAGGCATTTGAAGAAGACTTTGAAGAGGGCCAGGAGACTAGACCTCCAGAGAGAAAAAAATGTAGTCCTCTGAGATACAATTGATATCTGACAAAGGGCTCACTTTAGCAGTGCCATAGATGTGGGCTCTATTGTTTTCTTGAAGGTCTGAGGATTAAAGTTGTAAGAGAATGTGACTTTGCTGGAATCTAACTATTTTCCTTTAAAGAATGTTTATCTTACTGTATAGTGTCATGTATCTTTTATATTTTGTTTTGTAACCATGAGTCATGATATTTTTATTGTAATGTCCAGGTCTTTAGTTGGGCTCCTTAGAAGCACAGCCTGAGACAGGTATCTGGTGCAGGGATCTCATTGTGAAGAGCTCTAAGGGTGTGGGCGTGTCTGTGGGGTTTGGTGTGGGGTTGAGGGCTGTGTCTGGATGGAAGGAGCTGAGCAAGGCTGTGGTCTCAGCTGGAGACTAGCCTCAGGCTCTACCTTAAGCCCCTGAGTCAGTGGCCAGGACTGCCCCTAGGGCAGAGGTGTGGCATCATCTTTTCAGTAAGGAGGGCTTCTTTGATCCAAATCAATTCTGTGGAGAACAGAGTATCCGTGTGCTGTCAGCAACTGTTACAGGCTCCACTGAGTCCCCCCTGAAATCCACATGTTGTGGCCCTAACCCCCAGTACTTCAGAATGTGACTGTATTTGAAGGCATGGCTTTTAAAGAGGTGACATTAAAATAAGGCTGATTAGGTGGCTATAAGCCAATCTGACCGTGTCCTCATAAGAAGAGGAGATTAGGACACAGAGTCACCGGGGTATGCATGCACAGAGGATGGCCTTGTGAAGAAGCAGCAGGAGAGAGGCCAGGAGAAGGGCCCCAGAGGAATCCAGCCCTGCCGGCCCCTTAATCCCCAGCCTCCAGAACTCTGGGAAATAAATTTCTATTGTTTAAATCACCTAATCTGTGATATCTTCTCACGGCAGCTCTAGCTGATTTAATACAGCAGCCAACACGTACAGCAGCTAGCAGACAAGTGTGTGCCAATTATACTTTGGAGTGTGTCTGATAAAGGAATTTGGGTAGGACATTGATAGTAGCCACTATACCTACTTACAAATGAGAATGATGTGACCCAGAGAAGTAAAGTAGCCTACCTGAGGTCACACAGCCAATAAGCAACGGAGGCAGAATTTGACAGCCATCTGACCCTACAGCTGGTCCTCCTACTCACAACTTTGTATCAACACTTACGGTGGAAGACAGTTTTTCTAAGAAGCAGCAGGTGTCACCAGTTAATTTAACTTCAATTTTTGTTTGCTTTTTCATCTCAATTATGTTTACCTTATAAAAAATGGAGCTTCTAGGGGAAATTGAGGCAGCTCAGCACAATGTCTCACCTTTGTGAGACACTCTGTCTGTATGTCTTCTCAAAGAATTGCCTTTTACCTTATATAAAAGGCAACAAAAAAAGAAAAAGGAAAAACCTTGTGGTTTTGGGGATGTTGTAGCATGTTAATCATAGGTTTCCTCTACATATGCGAAAATTTTATATATATATATACACACACACACACACACACACACACACACACACACACATATATATATATTTTTAATTTTACTTTAAGTTCTGTGGTATATATGCAGATCTTACAGGATTGTTACATAGGTATACACATGCCATGGTGGTTTGCTGCCTCCATCCCCCCGCACCTACATTAGGTATTTCTCCGAATGTTATCCCTCCCCAATCTCCCCACCCCCTGTTATCCCTCCCCTAGTTCCCCATCCCTCAACAGACCCCAGTGTGTGATGTTCCCTTCCCTGTGTCTGTGTGTTCTCATTGTTCAACACCCACTTATGAGTTAGAACATGCAGTGTTTGGTTTTCTGTTCTTGTGTCGGTTTGCTGAGAATGGTGGTTTCCAGCTTCATCCCTGTTCCTGCAAAGGACATGAACTCATCCTTTTTTAAGGGCTGCATAGTATTCCATGGTGTATATGTGCCACATTTTCTTTATCCAGTCTGTCATTGATGGGCATTTGGGTTGGTTCCAAGTCCTTACTATTGTAAACAGTACTGCAGTGAACATACATGTGCATATGTCTTTGTAATGGAACAATTTATAATCCTTTGGGTATATACCCAGTAATGGGATTGCTGGGTCAAATGGAATTTCTATTTCTAGATCCTTGAGAAATCACCACACTGTCTTCCACAATGGTTGAACTAATTTGCACTCCCACCAACATTGTAAAAGTGTTCCTATTTCTCCATGTCCTCTCCAGCATCTGTTGCCTCCAGATTTTTAATTTTTTTTTTTGTTGTACTTTAGCTTCTGGGGTACATGTACAGATCATGAAAGATTGTTGTATAGGGAAGATGACCAAATAGGAACAGCTCCGGAATGTGGTTCCCAGCGAGAACAGCGCAGAGGGTGAGTGAATACCGCATTTCCAAACAAGTTTTCACTGCCCACAGACCAGGAGATTCCCGGGGCCAAAAAGTGCCACAAGTTTTTAGCGTGGTGGTTTCAGCCAGTGCTGGATCAGTGAACAAAAACTCACACAAGTCTGGGCAGACTTTTCATCTGGTGCCTGGAACGCCTGGGAGACAGAGCTGCCCATTCAACTGAAAGGGAGGGGGCTGAGACAGGGAAACAGGCGATCTGGCTTGGTGGGTACTACCTCCACAAAACTAGCAATCTGAAACGCTCTGGATTGAGAGTTTCACAGCAAGCGCAGCTGGACCCAGGATGGTCCAGCTCAGTGGGGGGAAGGGCAACAACCACTACCGAGGCAGTCCACCACTACCGAGGCAGTTCATGCAGCAGCTGGGCAGAGCCTGTGGCAGCCCAGCAACACCTCTGCTGGCAGACTGTGACTAGACTACTTCATGCAGGGCAGGGTATCTATGAAAAAACGCAGCAGCACAATAGGTACTTATAAATAAAGCCAACCTTCGTAGGACAGAGCACCTGGGAAAAGAGGTGTTTATGAGTTCAGCTGCAGCCGGCTTAAAGGTACCTGCCCAGCAGCTCTGCATGGAACAACGGAGCTCCCAGCACAGCAGTTGAGCTCCTATAAGGGACAGACTGTCTCCTGAAGCAACTCCTCAACCCATGTATACCCTAAGAGATACCTCATAAAGGAGAGCTGAGGCTGACATCTGGCAGGTACCCTTCTGGGACAAGGATAGCAGAGGAAGAAACCAGTGGCAACCCTTGCTGTTCTGCCGTCCCCACGGGTGATACCCAGGCGAGTGAGGACTAGAGTGGACCTCCAGCGGTCCTGCAGCAGAGGGACCTGACTGTTAGAAGGAAAACTAAGGAACAGAAAGAAATAGCTTCAACATCAACAAACAGGACATCCACTCAGACACCCCATCCGAAAGTCACTAGCTACAAAGACCACAGGTAGATAAAGCCCCTATAGTGGGAAGAAACTAGCACAAAAAGGATGAAAACACCAAAAACCAGAACGCCTCTCCTCCTCCAACTCCTCACCAGCTAGGGATCAAAGATGGATGGAGAATGAATCTGATGAATTGAAACAGGCTTCAGAAGGTGGGTAATAACAAACATTTCAGAGCTAAAAGAACATGTCTAACCCAATGCAAAGAACCTAAGAACCTAGAAAAAAGGTTAGATGAGCTGCTAATTAGAATAAACACTCAGAGAAGAATATAAGCGACTTGATGGATCTGAAAAACACAGCATGAGAACTTCGCAAAGCATACACAAGCTTCAATAGCCAAATCAACCAAGCAGAAGAAAGGACATCAGAGATTGAAGACCAACTCAATGAAATAAAATGAGATGGCATGAATAGAGAAAAAAAGAGTAAAAAGAAATGAACAAAGCCTCCAAGAAATATGGGATTATGTGAAAAGACCTAATCTACATTTGATCAACATACCTGAATGTGACAGAGAGAATGAATCCAAGCTGGAAAACACTCTTCAGGATATTATCCAGGAGAACTTCCCCAACCTAGCAAGGCAGACCAACATTCAAGTCCAGGAAGTACAGGGAACACCACAAAGATATTTCTGAAGAAGAGCAACCCCAAGGCACATAATCATCAGATTCACCAGGGTTGAAATGAAGGAAAAAATGCTAAGGGCAGCCAGAGAGAAAGGTTGGGTTACCCACAAAGGGAAGCCCATCAGACTCCCAGCGGATCTCTTGGCAGAAACCATACAAGCCAGAAGAGAGTGGAGGCCAATATTCAACATCCTTAAAGAACTTTCAACCTAGAATTTCATATCCAGCCAAACTAAGCTTCATAAGTGAAGGAGAAGTAAAATCCTTTATGGACAAGCAATTGCGGAGGGATTTCATCATCACCAGGCCTGCCTTACAGGAGCTCCTGAAAGAAGCACTAAACAAGGAAAGAAACAACCAGTAGCAGCCACTCCAAAAACGTACCAAATGGTAAAGACCATCGACACAATGAAGAAAATGTGTCAACTAACGGGCAAAACATTCAGTTAGCATCAAAATGGCAGGATCAAATTGACATATAACAGTATTAACCTTAAATGTAAATGGACTAAATACCCCAATCAAAAGACCCAGACTGGCAAATTAGATAAAAAGTCAAAACCTATCGGTGTGCTGTATTCAGGAAACCCATCTCACATGCAAGTACACACATAGGCTAAAAATAGAGGGATGGGGGAAGATTTATCAAGCAAATGGAGAGCAAAAAAAAAAAAAAAGCAGGAGTTGCAATCCTAGTCTCTGATAAAATGGACTTTAAGCCAGCAAAGATAAAAATAGACCAAGAAGGGCATTACATAATGGTGAAAGGATCAATGCATCAAGAAGAGCTAACGATCCTAAATATACACATCCAATACAGGAGCACCCAGGTACATAAAGCAAGTTCTTAATGACCTACACAGAGATGTAGACTTCCACAGAATAATAGTGGGAGACTCTAACACTCCACTGTCAATATTAGACAGATCAATGAGACAGAAAATTAACAGGGATATCCAGGACTTGAACTCAGATCTGGACCAAGTGGACCTAAAGACATCTACAGAAATCTCCACCCCAAATCCACAGGATGTACATTCATCTCAGCACTGCATGGCACCTACTCTAAAACTGACCACATAATTGGAAGTAAATCACTACTCAGCAAATGCAAAAGAATGGAAATCATAACAGTCTCTCAGACCACAGTGCAAACAAATTAGAACTCAGGATTAAGAAACTAACTCAGAACCGGACAACTCCATGGAAGCTGAAAACTGGCTCCTGAATGTCAATTGGATAAACAATGAAATGAAGGCTAAAATAAAGATGTGCTTTGAAACCAATGAGAATGAAGACACAACATACCAGAATCTCGGGGACACATTTAAAGCAATGCCTAGAGGGAAACTAATAGCAATAAATGCCCGCATGAGAAGCCGGGAAAGACCTAGAGGAGCAAGATCAAAAAAACTCAAAAGCTAGCAGAAGACAAGAAATAATTAAGATCAGAGCAGAACTGAAGGAATTTGAGACATAAGCAATCCTTCAAAAAATCAATAAATCCAGGAGCTGGTTTTTTGAAAAGATCTACAAAATAGATCACTAGCCAGCCAGATTAATAGAAAAGAAAAGGAAAAAAAATCAAATAGATGCAATAAAAAATGATAAAGGGGATACCACCACTGACTCAACAGAAATACAAACTGCAATCAGAGACTACTACAAACAACTCTATGCACATAAACTGGTAAACCTGGAAGAAATGGATAAATTCCTGGACACTTGCACCCACCCAAGCCTAAACCAGGAAGAAGTTGAAACCTTGAATAGACCAATAACAAGGGCTGAAGTTGAGGCAGCAATTAATAGCCTACCAACCAAAAAAAGTCCAGGTCCAGATGGGTTCACAGCTGAATTCTACCAGATGTCAATTTTAGATCTTTCCTTGCTTCTCATGTGGGCATTTATTGCTATAATTTTCCCTCTAGACGTTGCTTTAAATGTGTCCCAGAGATTCTGGTGTGTTGTGTCTTCGTTCTCATTGGTTTCAAAGAACATCTTTATTTCTGCCTTCATTTCATTGTTTATCCAGTCAAAATTCAGGAGCCAGTTGTTGTTCAGTTTCCGTGAAGCTGTGAGGTTCTGAGTTAGTTTCTTAATTCTGAGTTCTAATTGATTGCACTGTGGTCTGAGAGACTGTTTGTTATGATTTCTATTCTTTTGCATTTGCTGAAGAGTGATTTACTTCCAATTATGTGGTCAATTTTAGAGTAGGTGCAATGCAGTGCTGAGAAGAATGTATATTCTGTGGATTTGGGGTGGAGAGTTCTATAGATGTCTATTAGGTCCACTTGTTCCAGATCTGAGTTTAAGTCCTGGTTATTCTTGTTAATTTTCTGTCTTATTGATGTAATATTGACGGTGGAGTGTTAAAGTCTCCCACTATTATTGTGTGGGAGCCTAAGTCTCTTTGTAGGTCGTTAAGAACTTGCTTTATGTATCTGGGTGCTCCTGTATTGGGTGCATATATATTTAGGATCGTTAGCTCTTCTTGTTGCATTGATCCTTTTACCATTATGTAATGCCCTTCTTTGTCTCTTTTGATCTTTGTTGGTTTAAAGTCTATTTTTTCAGAGACTAGGATTGCTACCCCTGCTTTTTTTTGCCCTCCATTTGCTTGGTAAATCTTCTGCCATCCCCTTATTCAGCCATCTTGGCAGAGCTCCCCCAAAATAATGTTTTTATTAAGAAGTGAATTTGAGCAAGTTTTCACACCCACAAATGTCATTTTTCAGAAGGTAAATTCTTTGATAGCTGCTGTGTCAATATAACTGTAATCATTCTAAACACTGCCACTCCCAATTTGTAATGAATGAACATGGTCTTCATAGAGGCCAGATTGAGATATAACAATAAGTTTATTCTCATTATAGCCTTATAATAGCCTTTGTTCAGTATTTTGGTAATAAAGCTATTACCCTCTTCAGAAAACTAGAAAAGAAAGGAAAAATAGAGATGATATCTTTTGGCAGCTGCCTGCTGCTGAGGGCTCCCGCCACCCACCCTCCATCTGCCCCATGACAGCTAAGATAAATAGCATCCTCTTTCTAAAAAGAGATTCCCCCCCACGGGGTGGGTACAGTGAAAAACATGTTAAAAAGTATCTTTTGATCTTTTCGTATTTCCTGGGAGATGGGGCACAAAGGTTGACATGAGTCTATGGGGTTTCCCTATCACAAATCATTTGGTTGCCCAGCTCCACAAATATTAATGCTGACACTATGATTAAATATGCAGACAGAGGCAAGGGGTCTGGGGCAGAATCTGGGGTACCCGGAGGAAGCCTCAGCCTAACAGTGTGTGCTGTCACATTCCGGGTCATCTTGACTGAATTCTGGGACTTAGTGGGCCTGTGGGATGTAGCTGGAAGTTTTAGTATGATGAAGACATTTTTTGCTGTTCAAAGGTATGACTACATTTGAGATATAATTTCAAAGTATGTGAAAAAGAGGAAATCGTTTGGGCTCTAATGAAGAAAATCGGTATCTCCTTTCTCTTCTCAGCTTCCCCCTCTCTGTCCTACTCTCTCAAAAGATTGGTAAATTCTTTGTATATATTATATGGCAGTTTGAAAGTTCTTATCTCTTAGAGATTTATGTACTCATTTATTCAGCAAGAAGTTCTGAGTGTCTGCTTTGAATCGTGTGTTGGAAATACCATGGTGAGCTGGATGGGCATGGCCTCTGCCTTTCTGGAGCTTACCATTCTACCTGGGATATTAGAAGGGATTTTTATTTCGGCAGACATAAAGTGCCAGTCATTGTGCTGAATCAGTGGTTCTCAAACTTAAGGGTGCATCAGGATCACCTGGAGAGCTTGTTGAAAGACACTTTGCTGGACCTTTATCTAAGTTTCTGATTAAGTAGGTGTAGTTCTAATAAGAGCCCAGGTGATATTGCTCTTGCTATTCTGGGGATCACCCTTTCATAACCATTCTGCCAAGCTTGTTACATGCATATACTCAAGGCATTCTAATGGTTAAAACCATCTGGGATGATGGTGGGGACACAGGCTGAGATCTTCCAAATGTCTCAAAGAAACTAAGTTCCTTTAGAGGAAACTTGGTTTTCTCTTCAGGAAAAGTTCCTGTTTTATGAAAACAGTCTTTAAAAAAAATGGCTAATGTATATCCGGATCCGTTTAGAAGTTTAAAGAGCTAATACAGTAGATGAAGTAACATGGAGTTTCTCATTTAACAGTTGC
>NW_016107747.1:1250744-1285329 GCF_001604975.1 Cebus imitator
AAGGTCCTGTAAGAGCAATAGTTCTCAAAAAGTGTTTCCAGATGAATGGCATAGTTAAAAATGCAGAATTTCAGACCCCATCCCAGACCTACTGAATCAGAAACGCTGGGTGTGGGAGCAGGAATCTGTTTTAACAAGCCTTCCAGCTGATTCTGAGGCACA
Source organism: Cebus imitator (assembly GCF_001604975.1). Classification (NCBI taxonomy): domain Eukaryota; kingdom Metazoa; phylum Chordata; class Mammalia; order Primates; family Cebidae; genus Cebus; species Cebus imitator. The sequence continues at coordinate 1,250,907 of NW_016107747.1, forward strand.
CTCAAGCCTGGCACATCTGAGACAGATGGTAGTGAGCACCGGGTTCAGGCTGAGTCTGATTCTCCCAGCTCGCTTAGGACAGTTTACCAGGATGACGAAGCTTCAGCTTTTCTATCTCGTAAGTCAAAAATCTATCCCTTCTTGTCTGACATCTTTCAGAGCTACAGGGAAGATAATCATGACCTTTATCTATGAAATGGTTTTACTAGCAAAGATGAAAATTCTTAACTAACCATAAGTAGACTAATTCAGTGGAAGAAAGGGGATTTAGATGCGGCAGTGTGACCGTTGGTTGGTCATTAGCCTGTCTGAGCCTTACTTTTCCTATCTGAAAAGTGGGCATAAAAATGTCATTCTAGTCCACATTGAAGAGTTGTTGCAAAGATCAAATAGTATCTCTGTGCTGTCAAATGGTATCAGATTTTGTAGTATCAAATGTATATCAGTGTGCTTTTTAAACTGTAAAATGCACACAAATATAAAGATTATAGCTTTGGGCTGCTCCCCCTTTGTTCTTTTCTATCAACAAAATGGGAATAGTTCCATGACTTATACCTCCATGGAGATTGTAAGTAATTGAGACAACTAATAGCACAACAACTTGAGCTATTCTAAGGTAAAGTTTTTCTTTTGTTTACATTTCATCTTTAACATACAAAGTTTGAAATATGTATAAACAGTATAAAATCTTTTATATTTTATTATAGTGTATACTTTTATTTGAACTATTCACATTCTAGAGCAGTAGTTCTGAGAATGCAGCCCCCAGACCAGCAGCATCAGCATCACCTGGGAACTTGTGAGTAATGCATATTCTTAGATACCACACCAGACCTACTGGATTAGCAAGGGTTGGGGTGGGGCCCAGAGGTCTGTTTTCACAAGCCCGCAGGTGATCCTGATGCTCACACAAGACTTAGAGAAAGGCATTTACTTGGGTCTTAATTGAAGGATCTTATAAAGGCCGTCCTTTTCCTGTAACAGGGTGATAGCTTCATTTTTCCAGGATGGACTTGAAAGATCTGTGTCCAAGCTCATGCAGCCATTATTGGATTCCTTCATAAACATATTCTGTCACTGCTTTCCCGGCATACAGAAGATCGGGAATGCCACTCCAGTACTCTCATTATGAGGCTGACTTCAGGGTGCAAGGAAATTAAAGCTATTTATCAGACTCTTTCCCCTTAGTGACAGGAGAAAGGAGCCTTAGCCTAACAAGGCTTCAGATTGGGTACATGTATGAAAAACATGCAGCTTGACAAACACAGTTTACATTACATTAAATGGACTTACATTTATTTTGACTTTTCCCTTTGAAAATGAAAATGAGTCCTTTTGTGAGCAGCACCAAATTAGTGGTGCTTACTTAAGAAATACTGGAGACAGATTCATTCTAGTTTGTTTCACAACTTAGGTGGCAGAATGGCACTTTCCCCTGGCCATTTCTTTCCTTCTTCCCCTTCCTAGAAGGAAATCCCAGGTGGGAGAGGGAAAGGGACTAAGACTGTGTGTACACAATGCGCTATGTTTTGGGAAGAGGAGCTTAGTATTTTAGCAAAAGCTTTGTCTGTGTTGTAGAGATACGACTTGGTCCACTGCCTATGTTTGTAATTAAAGTTTGGCTGGGACATAGCCACACTCATTCATTTATGTATTGTCTGTTTTCACACTACAAAGGCAGAGTTAGATACTTGTGGCAGAGACCACGTAGTCGGCAAAGCCTAAAATTTTTTACCATCTAGCCCTTTACAGAACGTATTTGTCAACCCCTATAGGAGAAGTTTCTTCTGAGCTGCTTGAAGGAAATGTAGATAGAACCGGTGGACAGGAAGGACAGTGGGAGGTGAACAGTGTGGTGAAACGCCTATGGGTTCCTGTGGAGTTCAGCAGAAAGGAAACCAGAGAAAGGCAAGATTCCATGTTGCTCATTTCAGCTGGTTTCAGTATGGATTTTGAGAAGTTGCTCTATTTGAAATAAAGAAATATTTTAAACGGGTATGTATTTGCGGTTGTCTAATACAGTCATACACTGCATAACAATCTTTTGGTCAATGACAGAGTGAATATACAATGGTGGTTCCGTTAATGAAGCTGAAAAATTCCTAACACCTAGTGCTATCATAGCCATCATAACATTGCAGAGTAGCATATCACTGACATGTCTGTGGTGATGCAGTGCAAATAAACCTACTATACTGCCAATCATATAAAAATGTAATACATATAATTATGTACAGTATAATGATAACAAATGACTGTTACTACTTTATGTATTTACTATTTTTTGTTGTTTTTTTGAGGTGTGTTCTCACTCTATCACCCAGGCTGGAGTGCAGTGGCACAATCTCGGCTCACTGCAACCGCCATCTTCCAGGCTCACGTGACCCTCTCACTTCAGCCTCCTAAGTAGTTGGGACCACACGTGTGTGAAGCCACACCAAGCTAATTTTTTGTATTTTTGGTAAAGAGGGGGTTTTGGCATTTTGCCCAGTCTGGTCCCGAACTCCTGACGTCTGGTGATCCACCCTCCTCAGCTTCCCAAAGTGCTAGGATTATAGGAGTGAGCCACCACACCTGGCCTGCTATGCTTTTTATTATTATTATTTTAAAGTGTACTCCTTCTACTTATTAAAAAAATTAACTAATACAGCCTCAGGCGGGTCCTTCAGGAGGTATTTCAGAAGGCGGCACTGTATCACAGTAGATGGAGGCTCCGTGTGTGTTACTGCCCCTAGAGACCCTCTAGTGGGACAAGATGAGGTGGAAGACATTAAAATGTCATTAAATTAAGACATTAAAAGACATTAAATGTCAGTGATCCTGACGCTGTGTAGGAGTAGGCTAAGGTGTGTGTTTGTGTCTTCATTTTGAAAAAGAAAAAAAATGCTTATGGAATATCTCCTAGTCAGGAGACATATAAAGAAAGAAAATATTTTTGTACAGCTGTACCATGTGTTTGTGTTTTAAGCTAAGTGTCGTAATAATCAAAAAGTTTAAAAAACTCACAGTAAGCTGTTTATTATTGAAGAAAAGAAGACTTTTTATAAATGTAGTGTAGCCTAAGTGTACAGTGTTTATAAAGTCTGTGGTGGTGTACAGTAATGTCCTAGTCCTCCACATTCATTCACACTCACTCACCCAGAGCAACTTCCGGCCCTGCAGGCTCCATTCATGGTAAGGGCCCTGTATGGGTGTGCCATTTAAAAAATCTTTTATACTGTATTTTTACTGTACATTTTTAATGTTAAAATACACAAATACTATATTCCAATTGTCTACAGTATTCAGTATAGTAACTTGCTGTACAGGGTTGTAGCCGAGGAGCAATAGGCTATACCATGTAAACATAGATGTGTAGTGGGTTATACCATCTAGGTTTGTATAAGTGCACTCTATGATGTTCACAATGATGAAATCACCTGAATGATATATTTCTCAGAACATATCCTCATTGTTAAGTGATGCATGACTGTTATTTCTTCCCAGTGTTGGGTATTACAGGTAAAACTCCTGAGTGTTTGCCTTATTACTTCCAATAGTAGCTAACGTTTGTTTGATACATACTTTGCATCCGTTATACTATATAATGGTCACAACAATTCCGTGAGATGAATATTATCATTTTTATTTTATAGATGAGAAAACCAAAGTGCAGAAAGTTTAAATAACACAATGTTACAGAGCTATTGCTACAGCCTTGATTTAAATGCAGATTTTTTTTTTTTTTTTTTTAATGCCAAAGCCAGCATTCTAAAGGAGTGTTTTTGAATGTTGGCTTCTCTAGCTAGGTTGGGGTGTTTTTCGAACTGCAGATTGAGAAGTCTAGTGAGTTGGAACTAGTATAAAAAAAAATTGAATAGAATGAAAAACACCAGTGTGTGTCACATGTAGTTGGGTATGTAAGTCTTGATGTAGGAGACTTTTGTTTCAACTATGTATTTATGTGTATGTATATATAAGCACATTTCTGTGCACGGGGTAACAATGTAAATGGTATTTCTTACCGTGCAATGGTTTGAAAGCCAAAGGATTGGACAAGGAGGAATTAAGATAAGTTAAAAAAAATGGGAGAGCAAGAGGGAAAAATATGAACAGGTGAGAGAATGGACAACTGTCAAAGGGACAAAGAGACTCAGGGAGAGGGAGAGGAAGTAGAAGACAGTGTGGAGAGAGAGAGAATGGACAAGTTGGAGGAAGAGACAGAGATTCAGGGAGAGCTGAGGGTGGGCAAGAGAAGGAAGACGTCATATGGTTCCGTCTGTCATTCCGCTCAGCAAGCACATGCCCCTACTTGATGGCAGAACTGGAGATCTCTCAGGGGATTTTAGTTTTCATACACTTCTTATGCTGTGATCCTCTGTCATTCTCAGTGTAAGTCAACGATTTTTATTAAACATGGTTTCTGGCTGGGCACAGTGGCTCATGCCTGTAATCCCAGCACTTTGGGAGGCCGAGGCGGGTGGATCACGAGGTCAAGAGATCGAGACAATTTGGTCAACACAGTGAAACCCCGTCTCTACTAAAAGTACAAAAAATCAGCTGGGCATGGTGGCACGTGCCTGTAATCCCAGCTACTCAGGAGGCTGAGGCAGGAGAATTGCCTGAACCCAGGAGGCAGAGGTTGTGGTAAGCCGAGATCGCGCCATTGCACTCCAGCCTGGGTAACAAGAGCAAAACTCCATCTCAAAAACAAAAAACAAAACAAAACAAAAACATGGTTTCTAGTTATTATATCAAAAAGACACCTGCACATGTATGTTTATCACAGCACAATTCACGATTGCCAGGATATGAAACCAACCTAAGTGCCCATCACTGATGAGTGGATAAAGACAATGTGGCATATAGAGACCATGGAATCCTACCCAGCCATTAAAAAAAGAGTGAAATACTGTCTTTTGCAGCAACCTGGATGGAGCTGGAGGCATTATTCCAAGTGAAGTAACTCAGGAATGGAAAACCAAATACCGTATATTCTCAAGTGGGAGCTAAGCTATGGGTACACAAAGGCATGCAGAGTGGGATAATGGACTTTGGAGACTCAGAAAGGAGGAGCGTGGGAGTGGGGTAAGGGATAAAAAACTACATATTGGGTACAGTGTATGCTACTTGGGTGAGGGTGCACTAAAATCTCAGACTTCACCACTGCAGAAGTCACCCACGTAACCAAAAACCACTTGTATACAAAAGCTATTGAAGTTATATATGCATGTACATGCATGTATAGGTATGTGTTTTATATATATGTACACATACAGACATGTGCAGGTGTCTTCTTGATATAACGAGTAGAAGCCATGTTTAATAAAAATATGTGATTTAAATATTAATAATAAAAAATAATAATAAATGTGGCTTCTCCATACCAATATTCCATCTTATCTGATGCTCACCTGAAAATCAGTGATCTGAACTGGTCTGAAGGGAAAATACACTGTGCTGAAATTGCTGAGATAAGGTATGAGGTCCCCATTACACCCCTTTCTAAGGAATTTGCAAAGGTGATTTTGAATGTATGTAATTTTTGTCTTTTGAGCTAATTTTTATCTTACTGCACAGCAGCCTTTTATGTTTTACTGGGAAAAATAGGTTAGATTAAAAACACATTTTAATGTCTTTTGTTTCCAAGACATTCTACATCCGTTAAGTATTTTATTTTCAAAGGATTCTGGACTCAGTTAATGAAAAGCCCATTTTTATAGACATGCAAATTGAGTGAACATTTGTATGAAACTTCCCTGCCTACTGACGCTTTCATGAGAATTCTATTACTAAATCATAGTAGCCACCCTATTAGATTACCCTTATGTTAATTTCACCACAGAAATTGGAGCTCTGTGAGCTTAAGTCTCTTGCACAAATTTTCGTCTAAAAGTTGGTAGAGCTAGATTCCAATCTTGATTCTCTGACCCCAAATTTCATGTTTTTCCCACTAGACAGGAAATAGCAACAATAGGTTGAAAAACAATGTGTTACAATTTAGAAGAAAAGTTTCATTTTTAAGTCTGAATATGGTGCAGGTCTAAAATGCCTACTATTTTGCTGCAGTTGGATATTATAATTTTCTCCTACCCCGACCCAAGGGTAGTTCTTTGGGTAGTTCTTTATTTCTAGGCCCCCATTAGTAAATTAGAGTTTATATTGTTATGCTTTACTGTGATGCATTCTTGGCCTTTCTTCATTGAAGATTGTTAAAAACACCGACTTTATTTTAGTTACTAATAATGTTGCATCAAGTAACTTGAGTAGATGCTTATTGTCATCAGCTTAAGTGGGTATTCTTTTTTAAAATAAGTGCTTAATGTAAGGTTGAACACCAGAGTGAACTCCATCTCAAAAGCCATCATTACCTGTTAGAAAAAAATTGTGTTTTCCCCAGCTTGCCAAAATGCTGCTGCTATATATCCTATTCATCTTGTTTGGTCCTACCAGTAACATTAAAAAATATATATCTAGGAAAAATGCTGTGGTAGTTTTTCTTCAACTACCTATCCTGAAAATTTTATGCGTGTTGGTTAATAATAGGACTTTTCAGCCAGGACATCTTGTCCTACCTTTGCTCCTAAATTTCCTCATTGTTAATAAAGATCCATGCCTCCAAATGTTAAGATGTTAAAGCATATTATTTATTCTTGTTTCATGATTGTTTCTTACCTTCAAAAGGTAGTTGCTAATGGAAATGTTCCTCCTTTACTCCACTGGTTTTATTTTGCTGAGCGTTTATTACATTCGACCAAATACTTTCAGGAAGCTAAGATTCAGTTCTGCACACCGTAGAATCTTTGTCAGTGCAAGCAAAATATACATCCCTGTAAAAAGACAGGGTATTCTCCCCTCATTATAATTTTAATAACTGGTAGTGTCTGACTGTTGTTTGTTCATTTTTTCAGAGATCCCAGAAGACCCACTTGTGGCTGAAGAGTATTATGCTGATACATTTGATTCCTATTGTGAAGAGAGTGATGAGGAGGAAGAAGGAACAGTGTTATCAGGACCAGAGAAAGAAATCAAGAAGAAGGAACCCCAGCCTGCTTACAGAACAAACCAACAGGTATATGATCTCCCTACCAGAAACCGTGGAACTGTTCAAGGTACTGATTGGACTCTCTCCCAGAGAGTAAAGGAAGTCTTATAAGGTGAAGTTGGGGATGCGGGGACTAGGGTTATTATAATAGCTCCTTGTGATAAGTCTGGCTTTTCAAGGTCCAGAGGCAGGCAGGGCCCTATGGAATTTGGAGAATCTGATCTGGACCATGTCGATGATGGAAGAGCTGGAGTGCACTGTACTTATTGGGGATTTGGGGGATGGTACACACTGCACAGCACACTGAGGAGGGCTTCGTATACAGCTATTGAATTAAAAAATGCAGGTGTCTCTTTAGCAGAGAGTTTTTTTTTTTTTTTTGAGATGCAGCCTTGCTCTGTTGCCAGGCTGGAGTGCAGTGGTGCTGTCTCGGCTCACTGCAACCTCCACCTCCTGGGTTCATGTAGTTCTCCTGCCTCAGCCTCCCAAGTAGATGCCCACCACCATGCCTGGTTAATTTTTTGTGTTTTAGTAGAGATGGGGTTTCACTGTGTTGGCCAGGATGTTCTCCATCTCCTGACCTCGTGATCTGCCTGCCTTGGCCTCCCAAAGTGCTGGGATTACAGGCATGAGCCACTGTGCCCAGCCGGGATTTTCCATATACTTTCTTCTGGTAATGCTCTTTTGGGGTCATATTCACAAATTGAATGGAAATACAAATTTGTAAAGACTGACTTAGTTCTGGGGATCAGACCCAAAGATCCTGGGCTTAGGGGATAATCTTCCTAGCTACTTTTAGCCTCTGAGTATACATTCTTGCTGAAGTGATGAGGTCTCTCTAAGTATATGCCCTCTTTAACTATAGCAAGATTAAGCCTTATATGGGCCATAGGACAAGAAACACCCCTGGTATGTGCTCTCTGTGCTGGGTGTCTGCAAGAGAGAAAAAAGGAAGAGACATGTGAACAGAAAGGAGAAAACTTTGGGCAGTGTATACACGCATACCTCATTTTCTTCTTACCTTCCAATTCTAAACTTCCATGAGTTACAGAAGCTTTTATTAACTGAGAACCATTCAGCTACTAAAATAAAAGTCAGCCAAGGGGCATCTAAGTCGATGAAAACCCAGCTAGAGGAGGTGATTTTTGGAGTGAAGATGATTTACTCCAAAAATCCATTCAACCGTTTTTTTTTAAATTGTACTTTAGGTTCTGGGGAACAGGTGCGGATCATGCAGGATTGTTGCACAGGTACATACATGGCAAGGTGGTTTGCTGCCTTCCTCCCCCCATCATCTATATCTGCTATTTCTCCCCACGTTATCCCTCCCCCCCTGCCCACCCCCCACTGTCCCTTCCCTAGACCCCAGCAACTGACCACAATGTATGATGCTCCCCTCCCTGTGTCCATGTGTTCTAATTGTTCAACACCTGCTATGACTGATACTATGTGGTATTTGATTTTCTGTTCTTGTGTCAGTTTGCTGAGAATGATGGTTTCCGGATTCATCCATGTCCCTATGAAGGACACAAACTCATCGTTTTTTATAGCTGTGTAGTATTCCATAGTGTATATGTTTCACATTTTCATTATCTAGTCTATTGTTGATGGGCATTTGGGTTGGTTCCAGGTCTTTGCTATTATAAACAGTGCTGCAATGAACATTTGTGTGCATGTGTCCTTATAGTAGAATGATTTATAATCCTTTGGATATATACCCAATAATGGGATTGCTGGGTCAAATGGAATTTCTATTTCTAGGGCCTTAAGGAATCGCCACACTGTCTTCCACAATGGTTGAACTAATTTACACTCCCACCAACAGTGTAAAAGTGTTCCTATTTCTCCACATCCTCTCCAGCATCTGTTGTCTCCAGATTTTTTAATGATTGCCATTCTAACTGGCGTGAGGTGGTATCTCAATGAGGTTTTGATTTGCATTTCTCTAATGACCAGTGACGATGAGCATTTTTTCATGTTTGTTGGCCTTATAGATGTCTTCTTTTGTAAAGTGTCTGTTCATATCCTTCAGCCACTTTTTGATGGGGTTTTTTTTTCTTGTAAATCTGTTTTAGTTCTTTGTAGATTCTGGATATTAGCGCTTGTCAGATGAGTAGACTACAAACATTTTTTCCCATTTTGTTGGTTGCCAGTTCACTCTAATAATTGTTTCCTTTGCTGTACAGAAGCTCTGGAGTTTAATTAGATCCCATTTGTCTATTTTGGCTTTTGTTGCCTTTGCTTTTGGTATTTTAGTCACAAAGTCCTTGCCTATGCCTATGTCCTGGATGGTTTTGCCTAGATTTTCTTCTAGGGTTTTTATGGTGTTAGGTTTTATGTTTAGATCTTTAATCTATCTGGAGTTAATTTTAGTGTCAGGTGTCAGGAAGGGGTCCAGTTTCTGCTTTCTGCACATTGCTAGCCAGTTTTCTCAACACCATTTATTAAACAGGGAATCCTTTCCCCATTGCTTGTTTTTGTCAGGTTCTCAAGTCAATGTTTTTGCTACTATAGAATACATATTGACCTAGAATGGATTTGGCATAAGGGAAACAGGAGTGGGAATCACAATAGAGTAATTTGTATAATTGCAAATTACCTGTCTCTTATACATTTGTTTTCTTCCAGTAATTCAATATAGCTTCTCCTTCCCCAAAGGTGATGAGTGTGGTCTCTTCCCTTTTGGGTTATTTTCATTAGCAACGTACAAATTACACTACAGAATTTAGTACTGAGACCTCAGTCATGGTTAACTTTGTGAATTGAGAGAGACCTACTGCTATCTCTCCCGTTGGCCTCTTCTCCCCTTTTCCTGGTCTTACCCTTGACCTCTGAGTGTGCCAAGTATGGCAGGGTCTGCCTAAGTGGTCATCATACCAATGCCTTCCATGTGGGTAATCAGATCAAAGTTGATTCCCCTTCCTTTAGAGGGAGCCAAAGTCACAATGTTATTATTTTGTTGAGAGAAGTGCTTTCAAAAAGAAAAATAGCCATGGACTTCATTGAGATTGATTGCTGAGTTCTTTGTGCCACCTATGACAATCTTTTCAGTAGCAGTGTCTCCAAAGAAGTTTTATTAAGCACCTAATTGCTGCTGGTTGCTGGCTGTTTCTCTGCTGTGATAAGCAGAGCATCAATAACACCTTTATCACAGCCATTATCATACTGTTGATGGCTCCTCTGCCAAGTCTGTGGTCACTGAATTGGAACCAACATCTTAGATCTCAGGAGAATTGACTTTATAGCTGTCATCATAACAGGGTTCTCCACAACATTTGTGCGACCTGTCACTAAAAAGTGTTTTATGCACTCTAATGGACATGGCTTAGGGCTGCAGGTTGATGGATGTTTTTACAGACTCCTCTGTCTTTGCCTTGCTGCCTTGACTATGATTTTTCTCTCCAGGACTAATAAATGGCTCAGGTGTGTCCAGTAATACACAGGCTAGGTGGACAATAAAGACTTGACACAGAATTTCCTCTGGAAGGGCTTTAATGAATGTGGCACTCACTGGGGCTTGTTTTAAGAAGGTTCTTCAGGACTATCGTTTTTGTTCTTCCTAAGATGAAAGGTAGCGGAGGTCTACTATTCCAGTCAATTCTGAAGTTCTCAGTGCTTTTTCCCCAAATCATTCAGTGGTTTTTGAAATTCTCGCTGCACAGTGAAGCATTAGGAAAAACAACTGATTTTCTGCTTGGAAAGTTGTCCCAGGGGCGGAGAACTGGATACGAGACAGGAAGGCCTGAGATTCTGCTGAGGACCCTTGGATCTGATTGTCCCTATGGTAGGCGACTCCAAGAGTTTCTGCTGTTAGTGCAGTCATTAGTTTAATCAGATCATAGTCATGATAACAGTAACTGCTAGTGTTTCCAGTACATTCATTCTATGCTTAGTACCTTGCATGCTGTGTCAGTTCAGGCACTCCAGGAAGCAGGTGGTGAGACAGAATTAGAAATAAAAAGGAAATGCCTAACAAGTAGGTGGGAGGAGCCGGCTGCAGTGGCTCAAGCCTATAATCCCAGCACTTTGGGAGCCTGAGACAGGCAGATCACTACGTCAGGAGTTCACCATATTGACCAGCCTGGCCAATATGGTGAAACCCTGTCTCTACTAAAAATAGAAAAATTAGCCGGCTGTGGTAATGCACGCCAGTAGTCCCAACTACTCAGGAGGCTGAGGCAGAGGAATCTCTTGAACCTGGGAGGTGGAGGTTGCAGTGAGCAGAGATTACACCACTGCACTCCAACCTGGGTGACAGAGCAACTCTGCCTCGGGGGAAAAAAAAAAAAAAAAAAAGGTGGGAGGAGCCTGAAACCGTACTGAGCTATTTGAGGGAAAGGAAGGAAGGAAGGAAGTTAGGTAGGTTGGTTGGATAAGAACTTCAGGCTGCAGTGCAGTTCTGATAAAGGCTTGGCAGGCAGGCTGGCAGGCGGGAAGGAAGGTAGGGAAGGAGGGAGGGAGGGAAAAAGAGAGAGACCGATTGAATGAGAGGCTCATGCTGCACTGCAATTCTCAAAAAGTCTTGGCCAGGCTAAGAGGGAGCCCAAGGTCTGTTGCTGAAGTCCAGCACTGGGAAAAATGGCCCGGCCCTAACTTCTCCATAGTGCTCACATTGCCTGGTTGCTGCCTGGGAAGAGCAGGGCCTCCTTGTGGATCCAGAAGGCCTTGTAGCCAAGATCTGTGAGATCACTAGGTTCCTTGCAGCAGGCTCTCTCTTGAAGGGACTTGTAAGTGGCATAGCTCATGGCTGTCACAGATGTATATTTCATTTAATTCTTGCAACAACTATGATGCATATATTCTAGATGAACTGTATCAAGCTAGAATTTAACTGACTGGAATTTAAATAAGGGAGAAGGCAGGGGTAAAGGAGAAGGTGAAGGTGGGAGAATGGAAGGGATCATGACTTAGGGATTTCATGTGTCTCTGCTGAATACTCCAGAGTGAAAATGAGCTGAGAGATATAAATCCCGTCCCTCTACCACATCGCAATTCCTGCATCTCTCAGATTGTAAGCCTCTTGTTGCTTTGAATTCTTGTTGTAGATTTACAGTATTTAAGATACATGTTTTTCACACAATCTAGTCCCTAAGTGCAAGTCAGCTATCTCATTGGCTCAAAAAAGAAACAGCAGTGGGGGATATTTCTAGTGCTGACTTTAAAACCTAGGTCTCTTGAAAGATGGGACTGTGACATCCTAACTCCACACAAGAGGAAACTAAGGCATAAGGGAATGAAGTAACATCTCCAAGGCCACACAGCTAGTAAGTAGTAGAACTGGACTGTATGACTCTATTTTTAGCATCTACTTTATACAGTCTTTCCTCTGTACAACAATTATAATCCCTTCTCCTCCACTGATGACAGAGTAAATGCATTAGGTGCAAGGGAAGAGCTGCAGGGCCATTCCATTAGCTGATACTCTGGCAAGACCTTTTTACTAAACAGAATGACTGTGCTTTGTACAAGGCGAAATTTAAACCAGTTCTAGGAAGTGTGCTGAGTTTTGTAGACCATGCGACAGACCTTTTGTAGACCATGCGACAGACCTTTTGTAGACCATTCCTTCTGGTTGACAGGCCTTTTGTAGACCATGTGTGGCTCAAAGGAGTGACTTCAAGGTGATAGTTTCCACCGCTACCCCTGTCCCAGCCCTCACTTCCATCACGACTCTTCCCCCTTCTCACTCTCCCATTTCTTGTCCAGATTAAAGCATAGCTCATTGCTGATCAGATTGGGACCAGTCAAAGCTTACTTTGAGATACAGCACAGTGGGCTTTTTTTTTTTTTTAACATTATATCACTTCTCTTAACAATTTGATATGCTATTCTTTATTTTTTCTTCTGACTTTTAGGTTCAGCGGGTAGATATTTGGGCTTTGTAGAAAGTCTTAAACCCTCAATATCTAAAATTAGACCTATTACAGGGTTTAGGATCACACCTACATTTTTCACTCCAATACCAAAGCATGGAGAAAAAAGAGAAAGGCAATAGGGTGAATAAAGGGCAAGGCAAAACTGAGCAGGAATGCAAAGAGTCTGAGTGTTCCCTTCAGTATGAAGATGGTGTGGTCACCAGCCCCATGGTCTTCCTTGGTGGTGGCTGATCAGAGGTCCACAGGTCAATGGGCAAATAAAGGGACAGCCACCTGCACTGTGAGACGCTCTGTGCTCTGCTGTGCTGCTTCTAGAACTCTGGGGTGAGAGTGGTGAGACACAGCTGATAAGACTAGTTGTGATGGACTCTCTATTGCTTTTCCTTCCAACAATCTTCTCCCTCTGCTGACCTACAAGAATCCCTATTTCCCTAGCTATCATGAGAGCTGAGGTGCCCTGACCATATGGTGCACAGAAAGCCTGCAAAAAATGTGGAAACCATCCTAAACAGGGCTGGCAAACAGAAAAATACAAGTCCCATTCAACTGTTTTGTAATTAGAAATTTGGTTTAATTTTCTGACTATTTCATTCACCTAGATAGGGAGAGTAAATCCCGTTTCATGGTGTGCAGCCTGGGAGGAAAGGGTTGTGACACATGGGGACCACTGCTGGAGTGCATCTTTCCGCCGTAACCTGGTAATTTGGAGGCACAGGGGTTTATGTCAACCCTGAGAAAACACTAGTCATAGTAAGACAGAGTCACCTTGCAGCATCCAGGTGTTGTTCCAAACCCTTTACGTGCCTTATCCTATTCATACTCATAGCACTTGATGGAATTAACATCTGTTACCCCATTTACGAATGAGAAGACTATGAAACAGACAGAATAACTGATTTGACCCAGGTTACCCCATCCAGTGACAGAGCTAGGGTTTAAACCAGCAAATATTCATTATACCAACTGCTGAGACCAGCTCTTTTGTGGAGATCGCAACCCAGGCGGTGCTGAAGGAATTAAGAAACAGAAACAAAGACATATGCAAAAGTGGGAATCAGAGTCGGACATCAGGGGACTGACAGCATTTCCAGCTGAAAGCCCAGAGCAGACTCGGACCCACGTATTTATTCTTTGTGAACAAGTGAATATTTTTAATAAGCAGATGTTCAGTGTTTTTTCATAGAATAAAGATAGACTAAACAGGCAGATAGTGCCTGTTCACTACTAAAATAAAAATAAGCTAGAAAACACTATGTGCGAGTCAGCAACAGGGACAAGGTCATGTATCCTGTGTTCTGAGCACTGGTTTAACTAGTGCATGACCGGTTCATATTGCTTACTATTCTGTAACACACAGAGCAGCTTTCTGCTTGGGGATGGCTCACTGTTCCTTGCCATCGTTTCTTAGTAAACAATATATAATTCATCACACCCACATCAAGACCTTTTCCCAGCAACCAACTATTAGGGATTTGGAATAGGTATAGAACTTAATGTAGAAGTTGGTAAAGGAGAAGTAAAGGAGATGCTTGGGACCCAAGTGACAGCTCTAAAGTGTGTGAAAACGGACTATGAGCTGATGATTTTAAACCATATTTAAATCACAGGGCTAAGTTTTTCACTTACTCTGTAGGATTTTTTTAAAAAGTAAATCTAGAACTAGAGTCAAAAATAGAAATCTGCAATAAAGAACCGTGTCTCACAATGGCTATCTTTTGGACTGTGAAAAATTCTTCCTCTTTTTGTGGCAATAAACCTTCCTTACATTGCAAGACTTTCTTCTCTAGGCTATTGTATGTATAGAGTGGAAAGAGATTAAGTAGTTAATAAAGAGAAAGTGGAGGGATTGATTAGAGGTAGCATTTCTTTCACTCCACTGGAGCTCTAGAAATGGATTGTAGCAGAGGGAGTACAGGCCTCGCCATTTCCTGGAAAATCCATTGCCCTGTGCTGGAATAGGTGTTATGTTGCCGGTCTGTCAACCCCGCTTTATTTTTTCTTCTCTTCTTCCTTTACATTTCTAAACCATAGTTCTAAATGTCTTAAGAGTTCTGTCATTGGATGCCTATGAATGTCTTTGAAACCCTAAAGCAACCCCACAGGCATTGACTTGCCGAGAACCTGGGTGTTAATGAGAGACAGCTGCAGTTAGAAGGTTTTAATGCAAAGTAAACAAGGCATTAGCAGTGAAATGTAGACACATTGACAGTCACGTTTCAGCAATTCTGAGTTCAGTGAAGAGGCTGTTAGTCTTATGGGAGCTAGGGGGCTTGTTGGCAGTTTGAGTTTTGCAGATGTGGCTCTGTTTTCCTCTCACTGCACACACTTTAAGGCAGAAGTCCACCATCCGCAGTGAGACAGGAGTTATGATATCAGCTTCCTGATTTCAGGGAAGCCCTCACAAAGGCGCCATCAGCTCTGTCCTATGGTTTTGTGCTAAACGGCATCCTGCCTTCCTATGAATTATGAATGCATATAAGCAAGGTTTTGGCTTCTAATGAGATCAAGCTGAGATGTGAGGTACATCTGAGTGTGAAGAAGATGGACAAGGTCACCTTGATGTTCGGGTTTCTGTAACTTAGTGACATTTTTTCAGGGCTGTTCTGGATACCATTTGTGGGAGAGTAGGTAATAGTTTAAAAATGCAACTTGCAGAAAAAAAAGTAGGTGGGGCTGAGTACAGTGGTTCACACCTGTAATCCTAGCACTTTGGGAGGCCGAGGTGGGAGGATTGCTTGAGTTCAGGAGTTTGAGACCAACCTGGGCAACATAGTGAGACCTCATCTCTACAAAATTTAAAAATTAGCTGGACATGGTGGCGTGGTGCCACCAAGCTACTTGGGTGGCTGAGGCTGGACATCACTTGAGCCTAAGAGGTCGAGGCTGCAGTGAGCCATAATCAAGCCACTATGCTCCAGCCTGGGCAAAAGATGAGACCCTGTCTCAAAACAATTTTTTTAAACACAGCATAGATGAGTTATTTTTGGGTCATTCATTTATGCATCACATATTTGAATGTTCTAAGCACTGGGTATATGGGTGGTGAACACAATAGACATAGTTCCACGTTCATGGGCTCTGATTCAGCCTTACATATTTACATAGCATTTATTGATTGACAGCTCCTAAATGTGTGCCTTCCATTCTTCAGTTCTATTTTCACAGAACTTTGGACTCACATAACCAGTCTGCCTGGGAGTGGGGTTAGGAGTCTCTAATAGACATCCTGAAATAAACGTGTACAAAAGAATTCTAGACTCACATATCCAGTCTGCCTGGGAGTAGGGTTAAGCGTCTCTAATAGAAATACTGAAATCAGCATGTACGAAAGTTAAGCCCCTCATATACTCTACCCTCAGTCCAAATTAGCTCCTCCTGAGCCAACCTTGACTAACATCCTTTCAATCACATTCACATCCAATCCGTGAAGCAAAACCTATTGGCTCGACCTTTAAAGTATACTTGGAATTTGACCATTACCTAGTACCTGAATTCCTACTGCCAAAGCCACCATCACCCACTTGTTGGCTTCTAACTGGCCTCCTAGTAACCTTCCCATCTCACTCAAAGCAAAACCAAGTCTGTAGAATTGCTTTCCAGTACCTCATCATCACCACCTCACTAAGCCCCTCTCTTCCATCAAGGCAAGAATTGCCCTCACTCACTCCACTCCTGTTATATTGGCTTCTTTCCGGTTTCTGGACCACATCAAGCATGTTTCTGCCTTTGGAAGCCTTGAATGCTCTTCCCACCAGATATACAAATGATTTGCTCCCTCCCTGTCTTCAAGTCTCTGTTTCTATGTCATCTTATCAGGGAGAACTCTGATCACCTTATATAAAATAGCATTCACTGGACTGAGAATTCCCTCTCTCCTCCCCTACTTTATTTTCTTCCACAGTCTTTATCGCCATCTGAGTTGCCACTATTTTCTTGCTTCTTCATATATGGCCTATCTCCCTCTACTAGAATGAAAGCCAGTAGAGCAGATGTTCTGTTTTTTTCACTGCTGTGTTCCCAGCACCTTGAACAGTGTTTATCATTAGAGAAAATACTTAGTAGATATTGTGGAATACATGAATGAATGAATGCAGTGTAGAGTCTAATGGTACAGGTAGCCAATTAGGCAGGACACAAAGAAATAAGAGCAACTAGGAAATGAAGAAGCTGAAGTGATAGAGGAATGGGCATGTGGGGGTAAGGGAAGATCTACTAATAAGGGAAATAGGGAGAGTCTCTAGAAGATGACTTTTCAGCCCTGACCTGGAGGATGGAAAACAGCCAGCCCTCGATGTGACAAAAGGGAGCTGGGAGAAGAGTGCTTCAGAGGGAGGGAACAGAGAGTTTGGGAAAGCTCCAGGTTGTGAAAACACTGGACAAGCTTCAGAAACTGCATAGTGAGCAAAAAGATCATATGAGGTTGGAAAAGTCAGACCAGCTACAGCTATGCATGAAGACCTTGTAAGGAGAGTGAATTTTATTTTAGTCATAGGCCAGTGCAGTGAAGGGTAACAGAAACAGTCTTACAGTGAGTCTATGGTGATAGAAATCAGAACAGTGCCTGGGGAGAATGGGGATTGGCTGGAAGGACGCCTGAAGAAACTGTTGGGGATGACAGAGATATTCTTTACCTTGTTTTAGGTGGTGTATACACAGGTTATACATTTTTGAAAACTCATAGAATTGTACCTTTAAGATCTTGCATTTCGTCATGTGCAAATTTTATCTCAATAAAAATAATGCGTCATTAATAACGACATCAAAAGAAGAAAAACTACAAAAAAACTACAACAGAGTTGCAATATTCATGCACGTAGATGAGTTCTGTAGGTCCTCAGCTTGCATTGAGGCCACATCCTGGCTGCTTATGACCAGCACATGGCCACGGCTTCAAAAGGATTGGGGTGCACTCATATGAAGTCTCTCAGGAAAAAAGCATGGGTCCAGAGTGACTGTGGGTGAGGAGGGAAGAGGCTTTACACATTTTGGTGGGATTTACATCTCTGTGGGATGACTCTGAGAGGGGAGGTGACCAAGAGGTGAAAGAAACCAGCCCCTTCATACCCTCGCATCTGTTGACCTAAGGTTGAGTGAGGACATGCCTGGAGTCTGAGCAAGATGAAGCTCATCTGAGCACTTCTCCATAGCTGGGGCTGTGACAGAAGATTATGCGTACTCTACTCTAGACATTTATAGGTCTGTGCCTGCTCGGGATTGTTCAGCAGATGGAGAACATGGTGTCAGGCCTGGCAGCACAGCATGAAAGCATGCATGCATCTATTCTCACTCACTTGGAGCAGTTTTCAGCTGCTGGAAACATAAGGACACTTCTGTAGCTCTGAACCTGTCTATGTGTGTGTTGACATGTGCCAAGCCTTCTCTAGATATGCCTTCGGGAGTCAATATAGCCCCCCAGCCAGGAGAGTGCTGTGGATGCTAGATGTAGACAGATGGCTGAGTTTCACACTTTCAAGGTGAAGGAGCAGTGAGCAGAAGAATAACCTTTTGGGAGACTCTCAAAAACATCTAAAGATAGATATACAATCTCTAAGGGACTGCTGGTGCCCAAACTGAGCTCTCATCCCAAACTAAATTCTTGTGGCAGCTAGGTAGCTTTCATTCATTCAATTATACAGTCACAATTCATTTGTTACCAGACAGTATACACAATATTATATATAGTTATCACTTTGCAGATATCATTCCCTTAGTTAGCCATTCAGCTTCAATGAGAACTGTATCAATGGTTTTCACTTACCTCACTTTCAAACAAAACCCTCTCCCATGGGTTTATCATCTCCGACTTTTTAAGTTTCAAACTTGCTCAATATCTTCCTTAACCAAATCATTTTTCATGTTTTCTGTCAATGTAAATTTTTTCCCCTTTAACTCATTTAGCGAGTGGAAGTTCACCGTGGATAGTGGAGGAAGGAAGCATATGGCATCTTATGTCTGAAAGCCTTGCCTTCCTCTGGCTCCTTTCTTAGAATCTTTATCCACATAAAGGCTAAGTGTTCTTAGACTTGGGAAAACAAACCTCTTAGAACTAGGCTTCTCCCATGAGTGGGTTTTTATTGGTTTGTTCCCTAGTAGGTGTGACAAAACCTCTTTCTTACCTTGCTGCACCCTTTTCATTAGCGTTGGCTGCGGCTTGGACAGTACACCACGACCAAAGTCTCTTAGATAAGTGACCGCCAGCAACAGCTTGAGAAACAAACTGTGTCAGAAAAGGATTATGTTTCCCCAAGTGGTAGTTTGAGGTTTCATCTCTCTTCCTTATCTTTGTATACATTTGACACATAATTGGTTTTAATATTTTCTGAGTGAAATACAACTGGATAATGAAGTGACACATTTTTCTTTCTTGTGAATTGGATTTTTCATTATGACTAGCTCTAAGGTGAGGAGATGATCTGGATTACTTTGTCAAACAACTGCCTGATAACTAAATGAAGATCTACATGATGTGATTTTTACAATCCTGTGAAGACCCCATCTGACTTCCTTCTTTGACATTCCTACTTGCTGCTGCCTAAATTTTTACTATTAGAAATTAATTCCTCTGATATGAGGTTATATGCCTTGTGAAACACAAATATCCTGAGAGAGATAGCACGTAAACCTTATCAACCGTTTTCACTTTAATGGATCTGTCATATCTGTTCTTGACAGGGAGCATATTTTAATAGACAGGATGATGAACATATATATGAAGTTATATATTAGCCCCTTGTGGAGAAAATGTACTAGTTGGGATGTACAGGAGTGTAGAGAAAAGAGTAAGAGCAGAGAAAGAAGGAGGTTCCTAAATTGTCATACTCCTTGACCCAATAATTCTATTTCCAAGTGGCCAACCTAAAGAAATAACAGTAAACATGAAACAGAGATATTATTACAACAGTATTATTACAACAAAATAAAATGAAAGCAATCTAGATGTCTAATGATAAGAGTATGGATAAATACATATGATATACCTTTAGGATGCAGTGATCCCGCCATTAAAATTATGCTTCTGAAGAATTTTTAATACCATCAGATAACAGTCCAAGCAAAATTGTACATGTTTGTATTTTATATATAGAAACATATACCATGCATATGTAGTATGATCTCAAATATCTAAAAGATGGTCATGCATTTATAGTATAGTCTGAAATATCTGAGAGATAAATGTGTGTAGAACAAACTGACTATGTGTGTTTATGCGTATGTGTTTGTATTAATAGCAGTGGGATTGGGGGTTTTATTTTCTTTGATAATTTTCTGTATTTTCCAGATTGAAAATAAATGTGAATTGTTAGAGAAAATATTATTTTCAATATTTATTGACATTGTGTAAAAGGGGAGATTCCTTCAGATATGATAGTTTTTCCTATGGCTGCTAGGCAGGCATTGATAGCTATGTACTTCACGGATGTGACTGGACCTTTTGAGAACAGTTACGATTCCTTCATAAAAGCAGTGTCTAATTCATTAGTAAAACAACTGCATTGGTTTCTGAAAAAATTTGGGTATTTGACTAAACTTGAATCTGTGGGACAGTTTTTCAGAATTGAATCTTGTAAGATATTCCTTATGCCTCTAAGACATGTTCTTATAATGGAGGGGTTGCGGCTATGAGAGAAAGAGACTTGAAGAACATTTAAGTTCATCAACAAAGAAGCCATTGTTATATTCATTGCATTTAAAAATCTGGCTTCCCAGCACTTGGCTGAGATGACTGAAGGCTGATGATACTGTAATTTGGCATCTAGTGAGATGCAGTTACTCTTTTAGGCCACTTAGCTCCAGTAAAGTTCAATTTAAATTGTGAAACAGTGAAGAAATATAAAAGTTCCAATCAAAAGCATAATTCTCAGTCACGCTGGCCATAATATGCTCCTGAAAGACGTTTTCTTTGACTGAATCTCTGCTAAAGTGTACACATGGGGCAGAATACCAGGAAATCTCAATAGAAAGGCCTGGCATTCACTTTTATATTTTTTCCTTTCTCATGGGGATGCTGTATTTCTGTTGGGGTCATTTATGTTTAATTAAATGATAATTTCTGGATTTACTAGAAATGGCTGGCTGCTAAATTAAATTATAACTCAGTAAAACAATCTTTCCAACTGCTTTCCTTCGTTGTTATTTAATATAAAAAATGTAGCACCTGATCTTTGGTATGATTTACTCTTTTTAAACATAGAGAGTTTCATTTAATGTTAAAAGACAAAGCTGGCATCTTATTTTATTCTGTAGCTTATAATCCATGAATATCATTTATTTTAATCCTCAAATTATTCTAGATTTGATCAGTAGAAAAATGTGTCTCTGTGTGTGTGTATGTGTATATATATATATATATATATATATACACATACACACATCTGTATTTATATATTTGTAGATATAGATACAGATATAGATGATATAGATATAGATACAGATATGGATCAATGGGTCTTGACCAGGGGATATTTTGCCCACCATGGGACATTTGGCAGTGTCTCATGATATTTCTGGTTTTCACAACTCAGGATCAGCAGGAGGGGCAATCAGGGTTCTACTGGCATCTTGTGGGTTGAGGCCACAGATGCTGCTAAACATCCTAAAGTGTATCTGCAGTGTATTAGGCTTATCTAATGCAGATATCTAGAATTATCTGGCCCAGCATATCAATAGTGTCGAGGTTGAAAACCCTAATTTTGGGGGAATAGATGGGCATTTAGCATTTTGGATGTGCCAGGGCTGTGCTAGGTGCTGAGCATATAAAAGCATATCAGTAGCCTCACCGTATTTAGTGTCCTACTTTATCTTTTTCTGTGTAACAAAGTATCCCTAAACTTTGTGGATTAAAATGATTTATTGTTTCTCATGATTCCATGGGTTTGGCCGAGATCACTAGACACTTTTTCTGCTCCATGTAATATTGTTGAGTTAGCTATGTCATTATATTTAGCTGGGAGCTTGGATTGAAGGTCCAAGATGGCCTTACTTAACATGTCATGCCGTTGGTGCTGGCTGTTGGCTGGGGCCTGTCTTCCTCCCAGGGCCTCTCATGCCCCAAGGCCTCTCACTATGTGGTCTCTCCAATAGGAAAGGCTAAGCTTCTTTACATAGTTGTTGGCTTCCAAGAGCGTGAAAATGGAAGCTACATGCCTTTGTAAGGCCTTGTTAAAAAGTCACATGACATTATTTCTGTCACATTCCATGGGCCAAAGCAAATTAGCAGGCCAGCTCAGATTCAGGGGACAGAGAACAAGGCTCTGCCTCTAGATGTGAGGAATGACATAGGAACACAGGGATGGGAGTGATTCCTGTAGCCATTCTTGAAAACAATCTACCACGCTCACTGTCCATTAGCTTTGTGGTCAGAAGAACAAGGTTTTAGAGCCTTAAGTATCCTTTTCTATCATGTGATTCAGCCCCTGCTAGGTTCTAAATGCTTGTGTCCCTTCAAATTCATATGTTGAAACCTGATCACCAATATGATTGTATTAAGAGGTGGAGCCTTTCGGGACGTTATTAGCTTGTGAGGGCTCTGCCTTCATGAATGGGATTAGCATCCTTGTGTAACAGACCCTAGGGAAGCTCCTTCTACCATGTGAAGAAATAGTCAGAAGGTGCCATCTAAACCAGGAAGTGGGCCCTCACCAGACACTGAATCTGCTGGTGCCTCGATCCTGGACTTTCCAGCTGCCAGAACGATGAGAAATGAAATTCTGTTTATAAGTTACTCAATCTGTGTTATTTTGTTACAGCAGCCTAAAGGGACTAGTATAACCCCCTTAACTTCACAGATACCAAGCTAAGACCTAGGAGGTCATGCCACAGTCCTAGGCTGTCAAATCACTTCCCTAGCCTAGCACACTTATGGAGGAGCCAGGCTCAGCCTTCCTATCCCTGGGCTGGACGCCAGAGGCCTTCAGTTAATTTGGTCTCAATGACCAGCATTAACCAGCATTGACCAGTCATATCTTCCCCATCCTTGCCTCATATATACATTCTAAGCATGAAATGATGCTGGATTTTACTACAATGAAAAATGGCTTCATAAACCCCACCAGCTGCTATAAAATGAAATCAAACTCATTCATGTAACATGTCACGGTAGCCTGTTATGCTACGGTACATTTTTCTAAAATCCACAGACAATTACTGCAATATAAAATGTGTTTGTTTTGAAATGGAGTAGGTACGCCATAAATTATTTTTTAAACATTTTTTTGAGACAGAGTTTTGCTCGTCACCCAGGCTGGAGTGCATTGGCGGGGTCTCAGCTCACTACAATCTCCGCCTCCTGGGTTCAAGCGATTCTTCTGCCTCAGTCTCCCATGTAGCTGGGATTACAGGTGCCTGCCACCATACCCAGCTAAATTTTGTATTTTTAGTAGAGACGGGGTTTCACCATGTTGGCCAGGCTGGTTTTGAACTCCTGACCTCAAGTAATCCACTTGCCTCGGCCTCCCAAAGTGCTGGGATTGCAGGTGTGAGCCGTTGCACCTGGCCATAAATTTTTAATTTTCCTTAGTATAACCACAAACCTGAAAATAATTAACACTTTTCCCCAGATCATTAGGATACTCTTTTGGATTATTTCAAGCCTGCTGGGTGGAGGATAGATTTATTTTATATTGAAGACAATATTTTAAATGAAATACAGTTCTGAGATTTCCCCAACACTTCTGGGGGATATCTGACTCTTACTGAGGATTAAGGTAAATGACGAGTGATATTCTTAGATTTAGTACTCCTTGAAGACCATAAATTTCCAAAGAAGAGCTAGCTGTTCTCCAAGAGAAAAAAAAAATGCATTAGATTTCTGCTGTATTGACTAAATTGTAAATGGAATAAAAATTTCTTATTCTAATAGCATTTACTATATTTGTAGTTTAATAAGTAACATTTATTCTAGATAGTTTGGAAAAGACATAAGCATACAAGGAGAAAATAAAGATCACTTGTAATTTCGCCTTTTAGTCAAAACTACTCCTAACATTTTTTGTGTTTGTTTTTGCCACGAGAGATAGATCAATAAATCTAGAGACTGGTGTGGAGAAAGTGATGTAGATATACATAAAGGTATTCCTTTTTTAAAAAATCGGATTATACTGAAATAATTTTGCAACCAGATTTTTTTGGGGGAGCCTAAATATAGTAAGAACATTTTCCCATGTTATTAAGTATCCTTCTACCATGCAGGGAAAGTTAAGTCTTTTTCCCTTATTTTGACAGGACAGTGACATTGAAGCATTGACCAGGTGTTTGGAAAATGTCCTGGGTTGTCCTTCTCTAGGTGAGTAAGTTCCTTCAGACTTAAAATATATTGACAGCTACTGATTCTGTTGGAATATCCAAGAAATTAAAAACTTGGAAGAAGTCTTACAGGCATTTAAGTATGATATCCTAGTATAACAGATGAAGAAACTGAGGCCAATAAAAGTTGAATGTCTGACCCGAAGGCCAGGAAACTCAAAGAAAAATTGCTTACTAATATTGTAAGTAACTCTTAGTCTCCAAGGATGAAATACTTGAAATTCAGTGTCCCTTATAATCAAATGGTAGCCTAGTAGTGCGTAATAGGTTTTGCAGTTTCTGGAAAAAGGAATCTCCCTACCTAACTTGTCCTGTAGAAGGAGAGTACATTCAGTCAAGCTGAGAGGACCATCACTCTGAAGGTCAGTCAGTTATTTGAAGATATTTGGTCTGAAAAACAAAACCAAAACTTTTTTAGCATTGTCAGTCTCAATAAGTAGGATTGCTGTGCGTCAGGGATAAAGCCCTATTTCTTAGTTTCTTCTGTTTTTTTTTTTTTTTTAAATCTGAAAAGCCTGACTGTGATACATTCTCACTAGGTGACTAGAGAACTGTCATACAGAGTAATCTTACTAGATGAAAAGGGCTGAGACATTTTTTTCTTCTAAATTTGATTACAGGTTTTTATTTTAAAATTTTTAACTGTAAACCAAAAGCAGTTTCTTCAAAGGGAATGGCAGGAGTAAAGATAATTAAGTTTTCAGGTGGGCAAACATTCATTATTTTATTAGGAGATTTATGCACAAATTATAGCGTTTTTCTGGCTTATTCCACATCTCCATATGGGAAACCTCAGTCATAACATAGCTCTTTAATTTTCTCACCTGACGATCACCCTGTGATCTGTTTAATTGTATATAAAATACACTTATTTGATACATTTAACATTTAACAAGTACATTTAACATCCAACAAGTACATTTAACATCCAAGCATGACTTAAGACCATGAAGGCTTTTTCATCTCTGGACCTCAGATTAGATGACAAATTTTCAATCTAGGCTCCTTGGAGACTTCCAGGATGACGGGTTGGGAGTACTAAGCAGCATAAGAACAGAAGCTGTGTCTATACGGCTTATCTCTGTTTTTCTAGAATCTAACACTATGTCTGGTGCAGAAGAGGCCCTTAAAAATATTTTAAAATATTTATTGTCGAAGGTGGTGGCTCACACCTGTAATCCCAACATTTTGAGAAGCTGAGGTCAGAGGATCACTTGAGGCCAGGAGTTTGAGGCCAGTCTGGGCAGCATAGCAAGACCCTGTCTCTAAACAAATTTTTAAAAATTCCGCCAGGCATGATAGCATGTGCCTAGAATCCTAACTCTGTGGGATGCTGAGACCAGAGGATTGCTTGAGCCCAAGAGTTTCAGGTTGCAGTGAGGTGTGTTTATACCACTGTACTTCAGCCTGGGTGCCAGACTGAGACCCTATCTCAAAAATATGTATTATTGTTACTGTTTCTATAAAGTAAAGGGGTATAATGCAGTTTTCTTATTCGGGTATATTGCATAGTGCTAAAGTCTGAGCTTTTAGTGTAATCATCACCTGAAGAGTGTACACTATACCCATTAAGTAATTTTTTATCCCTCATCTCTCTCCCAGCTTCCCACTTTTCTGAGTCTCTAATGTCTATTAATCGACACTCTATATACATATGTACACATTACTTAGCTCCGGCTTATAAGTGAGAACACTGGTATTTGACTTTCTGTTTCTGAATTGTTTCACTTATGATAATGGCCTCCATTTCTTTCCATGTTGCTGCAAAAGACATGATTTTATTCTTTTTCTTGTGGCTGAATAGTATTCCATAGTGTGTGTGTGTGTGTGTGTTTATCCAGTCATCTGTTGATGGACACTTAGGTTGGTTCCATATCTTTGCTGTTGTGAATAGTGCTGCAATAAACATAAAAGTGCAGGTATCTTTTTGATATAATGATCTTTTCCTTTGGGTGTATACCCAGCAGTGGGATTGCCGAATTGAATGATATTTCTTTGAGAAATCGCCATACTGTTTTTTATACAGGGTATACAAATTTATATTCCTACCAACAAGGTATAAACTTTCTTTTTTCTCTACATCCTCATCAACATCTGTTATTTTTTGTCTTTTTAGTAATAGCCATTCTGACTGGTGTAAGATGATATCTTCTTGTGGTTTTAATTTGCATTTCTGTGATTAGTGATGTTGAACATTTTTAAATTTTTTTGGGACATTCATATGTCTTCTTTTAAAAAATGTCTGTTCTTGCATTTCCTTTGCCTACTATTTATTTGAGTTACGTGTGTGTGTGTGTGTGTGTGTGTGTGTGTGTGTGTGTGTAATGGCTGTGTTAGTTCCTTATAAATTCTGGATATTAGTCCCTGCCAGATTCATAGTTTGCAAATATTTTCTCCTATTCTGCAAATCGTCTGCTTATGCTCTTGATTTGTTTCTTTTGCTGTGCACAAACATTTTAGTTTAATTACGTCCCATTTGTCTATTTTTGGTTTTGTTGCTTGCACTCTTGTAGTCTTAGTCGTGAATTCTTTGCATAGACCAATGTCCAGAAGAGTTTTCCCTAGGTTTTCTTTAAAAAAAAATTTTTTATTCCAATAGGTTTTTGGGGACCAGGTGGTGTTTGGCCACATGAATAAGTTCTTTAGTAGCGATTTCTGAGATTTGGATGCACCCATCACCCCAGCAGTGAATACTTTATCCAATGTGTAGTCTTTTATCCCTCACCACACCCCCGCCCTTTCCCCCAAGTCCCTAAAGTTCAGATGTATCACTCTTACGCCTTCATGTCCTCATAGCTTAGCTCCTACATGAGTGAGAACATAGGCTGTTTGTTTTTCCATTCCTGAGCTACTTCACTTACTAAAGTCTCCGATGCCATCCAGGTTGCTACAAATGCTATTATTTCATTCCTTTTCATGGCTGAATAGTATTCCATGGTGTGTGCACCACATGTGTATGTGTATCACATTTTCTTTATCCACTTGTTGATTAATGGACATTTGGGCTGGTTCCATATTTTTGCATTTGCAAATTTTGCTACTGTAAACATGCACATGCAAGTATCTTTTTCATATAATTACTTACTTCCCTCTAGGTAGATACCTAGTAATGGGATTGCTGAATCAAATAGATCTACTTTTAGTTTTTTTAAGGAATCTTCATACTGTTTTCCGTAGTGGTTGTACTAGTTTACATTCCCATCAACAGCATAAAAGTGTTCCCTTTTTACTGCATCCATGCCAACATCTTTATTTCCTGACTTTTAAAATTCTGGCCGTTTTTGCAGGAGTGAGGTGGTATCACATTATGGTTTTCATTTGCGTCTCCCTGATACTTAGTGATGTTGAGCAATTTTCCATATGCTTGTTGGCAATTTGTATATCTTCATTTGAGAATTGTCTACTTATGTCCTTAGCTCACTTTTTGATAGGATTTTTATTTGTTTGTTTCTTGCTGATTTGAGTTCCTTGTAGATTGTGGATATTAGTCCTTTGTTGGATGTATAGATTATAGAGGCTTTCTTCCATTCTGTGGGTTGTTAACTCTGCTGATTATTTCTTTTGCTATGCAGAAGCTTTTTAGTTTAATTAAGTCCCACATATCTATCTTTGTTTTTGATGCATTTGCTTTCAGGTTCTTGGTAATGAAGTCTTTGACTAAGCCAATGTCTGCAAGGGTTTTCCTGATGTTATCTTCTAGAATCTTTGTGGTTTGGGGTATTAGATTTAAGTCTTTGATTCATCTTGAGTTGACTTTTGTATAAGGTGAGAGATGAGGATCCAGTTTCATTCTGCATGTGGTTTGCTAATGATCCTAGCAGCATTTGTTGAATAGGGTGTCCTGTCCTTTTCCTAGTTTATGTTTTTGTTTGCTTTGTTGATCAGTTAGCTATAAGTATTTGGCTTTATTTCTGGGTCCTCTATTCTGTTCTATTGGTCTATGTGCCTGTTTTTATACCAGTACCGTGCTGTTTTGGTGACTATGGCCTTATAGTATAGCTTGAAATCAGGTAATGTGATGCCTTCAGATTTATTCTTTTTGCTTAGTCTTGCTTTGGCTATGTGGGCTCTTTTTTTTTGTTCCATATGAAGTTTACGATTTTTTTTAGTTCTGTGAAGAATGATGGTGGTATTTGATGGGAATTGCATTGGATTTGTAGATTGCTTTTGGCAGTATGGCAATTTTCACAATATTGATTCTGCCCATCCACGAGCATGGGAGTGTTTCCATTTGTTTGTGTCATCTATGATTTCTTTCATCAGTGTTTTGTAGTTTTCATGGTAGAGATTTTTCACTTACTTGGTTACTTGTATTCCTTGGGTTGCTTTTTTTTTTTTTTTTTTTTTTTTTTNTTTTGTGACTTCTTCAATTCTTTGCATTGATGTTTTATAGTTTTCATTGTAGGCACGTTTTATTTCTTTAAGTTTATTCCTAGGTATTTTATTTTTTTTGTAGCTTTTGTAAATGGAATTGCCTTCTTGATTTGGTTCTGAATGTGATTGTGATTGGTGTACAGAAATGCCATAGACTTTGCTATGTTGATTTTGTATCCTGAAATTTTACTTAATTTGTTCATCTAATCTAACAGTTTTTTGGATAAGTCTAGCATTTTCCAGGTATAAGATCATATGGTCAGCAAACAGATCATTTGAATTTCTTTTTTCCAATGTGGGTGCTATTTATTTTTTTTCTCTTGCCTGGTTGCTCTGGGTAGGACTTCCAGTACTATGTTGAATAGAAGTGATGAAAGTGGGCATTATTGACTTGTACCAGGTTAAGGGGAATTGCTTTCAACTTTTCCCCATTTAGTATGATGTTGGCTGTAGATTTGTCATATGTGGCCTTTATTATTTTGAGGTAGGTTTCTTCTATGCCTCATTTGTAGAGGGTTTTTATCATGATAGAATGCTGACTTTTTTCAAATGCTTTTTCTGCATCTATATAGATGATCTAGTTCTTAAAAATTTTGGGTACATAGTAGGTGTTTACATTTATGGAACACATGAGATATTTTTAAATAGGCATACAATACATAATAAGCATATCATGGAAGCTGAGGTTTGGGTTTGGAAAAATGCTTGGGGCACTTCCTGGAGCCTTTCCTTCTTACATCCCGCCAGCCCTTCTCCAAGTTAGCACCAGAGCTAGGAAGGGACAAGTTGCTCTTCCATGGCCTGGAATGCATGGTCCCCCGGTGGAAAGCTGGATCACAGAGGAACACTCTCTCTCCATCTCTCATATTAGGGCTTTACTCACAGTTCTCAGTCAGTTGTTTTCATGCAGGCTGTCTACCCACCTTCTCTTCACTGAGATCTTTCCTTTTCCAGTGAATTCCTCTGTTCTTTCTTGAATAAAAGATTATAGTGTGAATATGTGTGCACTGTTTTGCTTTTGCTATGTGAAATATTTTTAAATATTTTTAGGAGAAATTAGATGCAGACCCTGTTCTTTTACCAGTTTCAACCAAAATATCTTCACTGTTACCTGTTTTATAAATTGAATTTCTATATAAGATTGTGTCTTGAAAAAGATAGATTCCACTGCGAAAAATTTAAATAACACTGAATTGGATAGTTAATATCCAAATTCCTTTCTAGACTGGGTGCTTTTTTTTTCTTTAAAAAGATGAGCATTAGAATCATAGAGTGAAATACACATTGATCTCTGCTTGAATCCCCACTAAAGTGACAGAAAAGGAATAAAGCTGATATAAACCTATAGGAAAAAGAGAACATAAGAGGAGGTGGAAGCAGATGAGAGCTTTAGTGAACTTGAGAAAGATATAAAGCAGATGGATGAGTGATAACTGATTTACAAAACAGAAAGCTGAAAGCTAAGTGCCTAAGAAATATATAGAAAGAAGGGAGAGGGTAAGGTGTAGGCTAGGAGAAGCAAGGCAACTGAACCTACAGAATCTCATAAATGCTCAAGATTTGGAGGCCTCAACTACCTCTGAAGGCATGGTATAGGTGAAGATTAAAATGGGAAGATTGGTTGACAGTCTGCATAAAGAGAAATAGGCCCAAGGTTTCTTTTTCTCCACTGGTACAGCCACAATATTCCTCTCCACGGTCAAGACATAAGAAAACAGACTTGATTTGGTGGAACATCGAATCAGGAAGGTTCCAGATTTAGGGGACAACAAAGGACAGGGTGATATGATGTGATGAAAACAGAGGGATGAATTGAAAGTCTTCATGTTAAGTTATGAAATCCCCAGATACCATCCCTACTTGGTTTGTGAAACACTGGAAAAACAGCATGGACTTCTTCAGG
Organism: Cebus imitator; assembly: GCF_001604975.1. Taxonomy (NCBI): domain Eukaryota; kingdom Metazoa; phylum Chordata; class Mammalia; order Primates; family Cebidae; genus Cebus; species Cebus imitator. The sequence goes on from NW_016107747.1 coordinate 1,281,385, forward strand.
TTCAGAAAAGTGTGGATTCTTTAGAAGATATCTCTCTGGGAGCATTTACCAGCCTGAGAATCCTAAGGATGTTAACATTTCCTCAACAAAATGGTGGGAATGAGCCCTACCAGTTGACAATCCTGGAATCTACAGAAAAAGCTTGAATCGACTCATAATGTTTCACACTTAAATGTGAACATATAGCAAGGCAGTAGCCAGTATCTGAAGAAATCTAACCAAAAAGAGAAATCAGGACAAAAATATACAAAGAACTCAGAAACAGACAGTGTAGGCAAGAAAATAAAAATTCAAAAACTATGTATCCACAAAAATTTTTTAAATTAAATAAACAATATTAAAATTTTAAAAGATAGCAGAGAAGATATTACCTTCATGAAACAAATAATACAGAGAGTGAGAAAGAGCTCTTGAAGTTTTAATTTCAATGACAGAAATAAAAATTCAGTAGAATGTTTGGAAGGTTAAAGTGAGGAAATTTAGCAGAATATAATTAATAAATGATAAGAAAACAAAATGATCCATCTAGGTTCAGCACCTAACAAATAGAAATTCCAGGAGAAAACAACAGAAAATGAAAAAAATTATCAAATAAGAAAAATACTTAGAGAGAATCAAACAGACAACTTATAAAGTATCAGAGAAAAGAGTGATGTCTTATTTTTCAATATACCTAAAAGCTAGAGGACAATAAAGTCTGAACCTAAAATTATTTATCTATCCAAACTATCAATCAAGTGTGAGAAAGGAAGAAAGACATTTGCAGGCATCCAATATCAAAAAATTAGTTCTGAAAAATATCTACCTCCCATGACTTTTCTTAGGAAGTTCTTATAGAATATGCTTCATCAAACATAAGAGTCAACCCAGAAAGAGAAAGACATGAACTTCAGGTGATAGGAAATCCAATATAGGAGAGAGGTTAAGGGGATTCCCAAGGTCACTGAATGATAGCTGGGCAACAGGCCTGGAAAACAATCGATTCAGACTAGAATGAGTCAGAGAGCTCCAAGGGGTGAATAAATATTTCCTAGAGAGGAATGGAACTAATGGATAACCCAGTTAGATTTGATCATAATGAGAGGAATTTAGGGATGTTCCTTTGGTGAGTTTAGGGATGAATTAGAAAAAAGTTATTAGAAAACTAAACAAAGTCAAAAATCCAGGGCAATTATTAACTCCTGGAAAACAAGAAGTCATTTTTAAAAAGAAAATGTAATCTGTACACATTGAGTGCTTAACTGTATACAATAATTTTGCACAGTCATAATAAGCATTCAATTATTTTTAAAAATGTGATGTAACTGTACTGGAAAGATGGAGGAAGGAAAAATATTTGTAAGTGTGTGTGTGTGTGTGTGTGTGTGTACGCACATTTAACAGAGAGGAAAAAAAGAACAAAATTCACATTCTCCATGTATAGTAGGAAGTCCATAGATAGTCTAAAACAGAAAATTAAATTAAAAAATGGTATAAACATATGCTATAGAGTGATAAAGGTAAAAAAAGAAAAAAAAACAAGTTAAAGAGTTGAATATGGTCAACTTTGGAGACAAACTTGAAGGTGAGGTAGGGAGTTGCCTTTTTTAAACATTAAAAGCTTTGACTTAAAAAAGTACTATATACATGAGTTCTTAGAAGTCAATTTCTAAAAAGAGGTAAGTGTTGGAAAGTAAAGAGCTCAATTCTGTCCTCCGTTACTTTAGTGTGCCCACTGTTAAAGCTGGATTAAGATTTTTGGACACTTTGATTACTGAGAAGATTATAGTAAACTAAATTTGTAAATTAAAAAGAAGCTAGATTATAAAATAAAAAATATGCATACCCTGAAGTTAAAATATCTTCTTTTCATGTTGTTTGATTGCCAGATTCTGAATACATTCATTAAGTGTCTTTTTCAGTTTCTGAGGTGCCTCTGCTCTGCTTGTTTCCCAGCATCTGCTGGGATGATTTATAGGACATTTCAGTGCTTATTCCATTTAACTGCTAAAGTGCTTGCTGCCCAAAACTGTGCAACACAGGAAGTCCCTTAACCCTTCCACTGCTTCTTATGACTATGATGACCCCTTATGGTGACCTCTTACGTTACCAGGGCAGTAGAATTTAACTAATGCTGCTGCTGAAATGGAAGGAGTTCTTTGATTGTGGCTACAGACATTGAGGTGATGGGAGCACATGCTTTTGAAATACCTGTCTGGGGTGGAAACTCATAGCAGGACCCTGATGACACATGAGAACTTTATTCCTTTCAGGACTGCAAGAACTTCCCTGTCATTACATAGAAATCATGAAGACAATCCCATCACATTGTCTTATGAGTGTCTAAGATGGCCCAGGTAGTTGGTGTCTGCTTTGTTTCAATTACATTTTTGGGAGGCCCACCAACTATAATAATAGTTAGAGCTTATTAGTCATTGTGGTTGTTAATATATGTCAGAATGCTAACAGGATCCAGGGACAATTTAAGCTTAAATATGTCAAAGTATAAGCTTTGTTACTTCAAAATAAAACCTCTGTGAATTGAGCGAGGCTTTACTCATGCTCAGTATCTGCCTAGGCACTTTGATAATGCCCAGGTACCTGCAGAGCATGTCATATACACACACACACACACACACACACACATATATATATATATATATATATATATATATATACATGTATATATATATTTTTTTAACTCAGTAAATTTATAGTATATACACACATATATATATATGTGTATATATATATATATATGAAGAAGCTCTTGAAGACATTTGTAGAAGATACATATCTTGACATGCTCTGCATGTCATATACACACACACACACACACACACACACATATATATATATATATATACATATATATATATATACACGTTTTAGGTTTTGGGGTACATGTGAAGAACATGCAGGATTGTTGCATAGGTATATACATGGCAATGGGGTTTGCTGCCTTCCTCCCCATCACCTATATCTGACATTTCTCCCTGTGTTATCCCTCCCCAACTCCCCACTCCCCGCTGTCCCTCCCCTAGTTCCCCTCAATAGACCTCAGTGTGTGATGCTCCCCTCCCTGTGTCCATGTGTTCTCATTGTTCAACACCCGCCTATGAGTGAGAACATGCGGTATTTGATTTTCTGTTCGTGCGTCAGTTTGCTGAGAATGATGATTTCCAGGTTTATCCATGTCCCTACAAAGGACACGAACTCATCATTTTTTATGGCTGCATAGTATCCCGTGGTGTATATGTACCACATTTTCTTTGTCCAGTCTATCATCGATGGGCATTTGGGTTGGTTCCAAGTCTTTGCTATTGTAAACAGTGTTGCAGTGAACATCTGTGTGCACGTGTCCTTATAATAGAATGATTTATAATCCTTTGGATATATATCCAGTAATAAGAGTGCTGGGTCAAATGGAATTTCTATTTCTAGATCCTTGAGGAATCGCCACACTGTCTTCCACAATGGTTGAACTAATTTACACTCCCACCAAGAGTGCAAAAGTGTTCCTTTTTCTCCACATCCTCTCCAGCATCTGTTGTCTCCAGAATTTTTTTTTTAAAGCAAAACATTTATTCATTTACTTCTGCTGTGGTTTTGTTGACTGCAGAATTCCATGAGAAGGGATTGTTCAGAAAGGTCCTGAAGCTGGAGACCCAGAAGGAGCTGGTGGGGCTGTTGGTTAAGACTGAGGGTGGTGGAGGTGGAGACCTGAATTTTTAATGATCACCATTCTAACTAGCATGAGAGCTTCTTCTATCTCTTAACCAGAGAGAAAAGAAAAACAGAGATCCACATGTCCTTTCCAGTAATTTCAACCAAGAAATTTTTAGCACCAGGCGTGGTGGCTCACGCCTGTAATCCCAGCACTTTGGGAGGCCGAGGCGGGTGGATCACGAGGTCAAGAGATCGAGACCATCCTGGTCAACATGGTGAAACCCCGTCTCTACTAAA
>NW_016107747.1:1287214-1289141 GCF_001604975.1 Cebus imitator
CCATCCTGGTCAACATGGTGAAACCCCGTCTCTACTAAAAATACAAAAAATTAGCTGGGCATGGTGGTGCGTGCCTGTAATCCCAGCTACTCAGGAGGCTGAGGCAAGAGAATTTCCTGAACCCAGGAGGCGGAGGTTGCGGTGAGCCGAGATCGCGCCATTGCACTCCAGCCTGGGTAACAAGAGTGAAACTCCGTTTCAAAAAAAGAAAAAAAAATTTAGCTTTGAAACCCTGAAAATGCTGTGTGTAGTGGTTTGACCCCATTCCTGACCCTGATTTAGCTTGATTGCAACTTGGAACAGGGACAGTGATGTTTTTCCTTCTTACATCACAGATGAGTGGACTGAATGAATGAGTTGGCATTTGTATGGCTTCATTAGATCCCGAATTAGAAGATGCCCTTCTGCGTTTCAAGTTCAGTGTATTAGTCTCCTTTATAGCGTCAAGGTCACATTAAAGCCTTGAGATCAGTGATCCTCACAGTTGAGCATGCATCAGAATTACTTAGAGGGCTTAAAATACAGGTTTGGTATGTATCCAAGAATTTGTATTTCTGCAACTTCCTACATGATGCTGATGCTCTGGGTCCAGACTGCACTTTAAGAACTGGTTTTAAAGCCCTTAAGCCGTGAAAGGATTATTATGCACAGTCACCCCAATTTATAATTCAAACAGAACAATACTAAACTGTAAAATAAAAATTTTATTTCTTAAAATTATAGAGAATGTACAGGCTATATGCTAAAATGAAGTATTTTCTTCCTAGATATTTTTCCTCTTTCTTTCTGTGATCCTATCCTGCGTGATGGGGTGTCTGGCACTGTGTATAAAAGTTAATGAGCTTCCTTAGAACTGATAATCGTATTTCTGCCTGATCCTCAGCATCCACATCAGGCATTAGAGAGGTCTGGCAGGTTCAAGGCATTGCATAAAGAGTTGGACATTGAGACGCATTTGGAATATGGCCCTTGTCATGAGGTGGGCTCCTGGACAAACCAGTGCAAAGTTTTGTGAAAATACCAGGGAATACCTACTAGTTGCTTTTTCATACATGGAAAACAAATTGTCTTACATGAAGGCCCCTCATTTACAAAACCCTAAATTCACATCAAAATTTCCCATGGGATACAAGAAGCAAGACCAGACATGAACAGGTTATTAAGTGATTCTAGGCAGAATTAGAAAAAAAGAAAGATGGAAGAAATGAAAAGGGAACAGAAAAAAAAGGCCATGGGGTATGGCCAGTAATATAGCCAATAGCTATTTTACTCAGGGCAAAGACTTTGAATCATGACATTTCCATAGTTGAAATTTGTATCCTCGATTTCTTTTCCTCTTCTTCCTTCCCTCTAAATGTTTATAGAGCTTGCATTATAAACTAGATGTCACAGATAAGAGTGACAAAGAAAACAAGTCCCTGTCTTAATGATTTCCTGGTCTAGTCAGGGAGGAAGATAATTACAGAACACTGTGATGAGTACGCCACACACTGTGAAAAGGCAAATGTGTGTTGGGTATGTACTGGGGCACAACCCCAGTGCAATGTACAGTATCTCTGCTACAAAGTATATTACCTTCAATGAAACCATAATGCATATGTATTAAATGAATTAATGATTGTTGAGTTTATCTTTTAGCTATGTAAACTTGATTACTGGAACTTCTTTCTAGTTAACAGGAATATACATAATGTTCTTTGCTATGAGTATGCTAATAAGAGTAATTAATAATATTGTTAGAAGGATTTATTTATATTACAAAGTATTTTCCTTGCCACCTCCCCTTGCTGCACAAGGATCAAATGGAGCTGTCTGGCAAGGTAGCAGACATGTAGCAGGTTCTCTGCAAGTTGCCACTAATCCTGAATATGTTGCATTCTTTGGAGTTTTAAAGAAGTTGTAGAAATTTAAATTTTTCACAAGACAT
>NW_016107747.1:1290086-1293204 GCF_001604975.1 Cebus imitator
AAAAAAAAAAAAAAAAATGTACAGCTAATTTCCCAAATATTTAAGAATGTTAAGTCTGTAGATTGCCTTGGCTCATATGTAGTTACTAAGATATGGAGACAAAATTTTCATTTCTAAGAAGTTCAAAGAAAATGAAGTTAGAGGTCATCTTATCTTTCTTACTGAGCAATGATGATCCTAAACAGTTACTATAGTAACATCTGATTTCATATCTGAGCAGTAAAAACACATATCCAGTTCTACATTTCAAGTCACTGCTTTCAAAGCACTCTCTTTGCTTAAGGTGACCTTTTCAGATTGTGCTTTAAAAATATATAATAGTGTCAGAATCTACAAAGAACTAAAACAGATTCACAAGAAAAAAAACAAACAAACCCACCCAAAAGTGGGCAAAAGGTATGAACAGACACTTTTCAAAAGAAGACATACATGAAGCCAACAAACATATGAAAAAATGCTCCCCATCACTGGTCATTAGAGAAATGCAAATCAAAACCTCATTGAGATACCATCTCACTCCAGTTAGAATGGTGATCATTAAAATATCTGGAGACAACAGATGCTGGAGAGGATGTGGAGAAAAAGGAACACTTTTACACTGTTGGTGGGAGTGTAAATTAGTTCAACCATTGTGGAAGACAGTGTGGCCATTCCTCAAGCATCTAGAAATAGAAATTCCATTTGACCCAACAATACCATTACTGGGTATACACCCAAAGGACTATAAATCATTCTGTTATAAAGATAAATGCACACACATGTTCATTGCGGCACTGTTCACGATAGCAAAGACCTGGAACCAACCTAAATGCCCATCAGTGATAGACTGAACAAAGAAAATGTGGCACATATACACCATGAAATACTATGCAGCCATAAAAAATGATCAGTTGCTATCTTTTGTAGGGACATGGATGAACCTGGAAACTATCATTCTCAGCAAACTGACACAAGAACAGAAAAACACCACATGTTCTCACTCATAGGTGGGTGTCGAACAATGAGAACATGTGGACACAAGGAAGGGAGCATCACACACCAGGGTCCTTTGGCAGGGTCTAGGGGAGGGATAACATGGGAAGAAATGTCAGGTATAGGTGATGGGGGGATGAAGGCAGTAAACCACCTTGCCATGAATGTACTTATGCAACAATCTTGCATGATCTGCACATGTACCCCAGAATCTAATGTACAGTTTAAAAATATATATATTATATATGTATATGTTTTATTTTATATATATAAAACATATATATATATAAAACCACATATATATATATAACCACTTATATATATATATGTAGTTTTATATATATATTAAAAACATTTTAATATATATAAACACACAGATATCTAAAGTACAATTAAAAATATATATTATATTGTATATTTTTATTTTATATATATAAGTGGTTATATATATGTGGTTTATATATATATAATAAAAATATACATATATAAGATATATAGATATAAAAACCACTTATATATATAAGTCGTTTATATATATATATATATATATATATATATATATATAAAATAAGATATATAAAATGGTGTTTTAACCCACAGGTTAAGAGTCAGACTCTAAACCTGGCACACAAGATTTTTTCTGGCCTTGGCCCTATATATCTAGGTTCATCAATCCATTCCTCACACCTTACATTCCAATAACAGCAAACTTCTTGATTTTTCCATGAATATACTCAGTTGTTTCACACCTCTGAGCTTTCACACTGCTTGATTCTTTCTAGAGAACACTTTTCCCTCCTGATTGTTTGGCAACTCTACCTCTATCTTTCTATTCATTCATTAAGTGATTATTCAAAAAAAAAAAAAAGTTGTGTGCCATATTATGTGTTGGCCTCTGAGAACATTACAGTGAACACAACCTTTCCCTGCCCTCACAAATACTGGAATTACAAACCTTCCACTTCTCTGTAAAGCTTTCCTTGGGCTGCCAACTGATTAGACCATGTCCGAATAAGGCAAATGCCCAGCTGTAACCAATAAAACTGGTTCTGTACTTCACCTTCCTTTTCTATTGATAAATGCTGCTTGCCCACACTGCAGAGTAGAGTTCTCCAAACCTCTTGTTATGAGGGCTGTCCAATTCATAAATCATTCTTTGCTTAAATAAAGAGTTAGATTTGTCTCCAGAGGCTGGGGAGGGGAGAAGAGAGGAAGGTAGGAAGAGATTGGTCAATGAGTACAAAGTTACAATTAGGAGGAATAAGTTTTGGTATTCTGTTGTACAGTTGGGTGACTGTGGTTAGCAATATCATACTGTACATTTCAAAATAGCTAGAAGAAATGTTTGAATGTTCTTACCATAAAGAAATCATTAATGTATGAGATGATGGATATGCTAAATACACTGATTTAACATATACATTTATCAACACACCACATTGTATCCCATAACTACATACAATAATTATGTTAATGAAAGCAAAATTTAAAAAATTTTAAATATTTTATAAATTAATTTGTTTAAAGTTATTCTTTAAACCCTAGGTTCTAAAAACTTAGTGTAACATAGGCCTTCTGCAAAGACCATGCACCAATACAGTGATTTCAAAACTGGTTTTAAGGTAAATGCAGAAACTTTTTTATATATTTGTTTCTTATTCTGACCTCCCATAAAAGCTTGATACCTATATTGGTCATCTATGGATGTATAACAAATTACTCAAAAACATATGGGCTGAAAACAATGATAATCATTTATTATCTCACATGGTTTCTGTGGGTCATGAATTCAGGAAGATGTAACTGGCTGGTTCTGGCTCAGGGTCTCTCATGAGTTTGCAGTTAGCTATCAGCCAGGGCCACAGTCATCTGAAGGCTTGACTGGAGTTGGAGGTCGCCTTTCCCAGGTGACTCACACAGCTGTCCTCAGATCCCCTCCAAATTGGCCTTTCCACAAGGAAGCTTGAGTGTCCTCAAGGCTACTAATGTTAGATACTGGGCACCATTTTTAGACTGTCCGACATTGCTGCATTGGGAACCTGGATGTAGCTGATATTTCTACCCCAGATCTGCCTGATGGACTTCATATGGTCTCTGCTCCTTCTCATTATTATAAAGTCAGGGCAGGATTAATCTTTTTTTTTTT
>NW_016107747.1:1293379-1298875 GCF_001604975.1 Cebus imitator
TTTTTTTTTTGTATTTTTTGTAGAGATGGCATTTTGCCATGTTGCTCAGGCTGGTCTTGAACTCCTGGGCTCAAGTGGTCCACCTGACTCGGCCTCCCAAAGTGCTGGGATCACAAATGTGAACTGCCATGCTCTGCCAGATCCATCTTATTGACAGAGGCTTGTCATATTCCCACACCCTAGTGACATGGGAGACTGGTAAGTTAGTCTCCGGCATTCATGGTTTTAATGGGAGTCAGGCTCTGTCTCACAGAATGGAAGATTCCCCTTATAATGGAAATGAGACTGTAAGGCCAAAAATAACAAATATTCACTATAGTAATGAACTCCATTGTTGTAAGGAGAGAATTTTAGAATAACTAGAGATGTGGAAGGAGAGATGGCTCTTGTGGTATCTTGTGGAAACATCTGCTCTTTTGGCTTTCACAGAAGCTAAGGAATAGGTGATTCCAGGTAATCATTTTTCCATTTATCTTCCATTCTGCTGACTATAGAAAGCGCTGCTTCACACAGCAATCATCAGGATTCACATTCTAATGAAAAGTGACAACCCATCCTGGTGGGAATGTAATCTAGTACAACCACTGTGGAAAACAGTATGGAGATTCCTTAAAGAACTAAAAGTAGAACTACTATTCAATCCAGCAATCTCACTACTGGGTACCTACCCAAGGGAAAAGAAGTCATTATATGAAAAAAAAGATATTTGCACATGCATGTTTACAGCAGCAGAATTCACAGTTGCAAAAATATGGAACCAGCATAAATGCTCATCAACCAATGAGTAAAGAAAATGTGGAATATATACACCATGGAACACTACTCAGCTATAAAGGAGAACAAAATTATGGCGTGCACAGCAAGCCAAATAGAGTTGGAGGCCATTATTCTAAGTGAAGAAACTCAGGAATGGAAAACCAAACATCATATGTTCTCACTAATAAATGGGAGCTAAGCTGTGGGGACACCAAGGTATAAGAATGAGATAATGGACTTTGGGGACTCAGGAGGGAAGGTGGGAGGGGGTGAGGAATAAAAGACTACACACTGGGTACAGTGTACACTGCTCTGGTGATGGGTGCACCAAAATCTCAGGAATCACCACTTACCCATGTAGCCAAAAACCACCTGTTACCCAAAAACTATCGAAATAAATGTGATAATTTTTAAAAAAAAACTTTTAAAAAAAGGAAGTACTGCTATACACTTTCCTTAAGTATTTGAATCAGTCTTGAAGCCAGATCAACCTCCCATTACAGAAAAGCAGGTTTTGTTTTTAAGCTAAGTTTCTTCATGTTGGCAGATAATAATTAAACTCCCCAAATATTGGCTACTGTCTCCACAGGGAAAGCTCAGATGAAAAAGAGTTTGGCTTACACAGATCTCATCTTAGCTTGTATACACATTTGATTACTGAATGTCAATCTAAAAAGCAGACACTTTCTCTTTTCCTTTTACTGGTAGATACTGTTCTTAGAGGTTTCTTCTGGCGTATTCAAAAGGAAACAAGAATTTCCAAACTCCTTAACTCTTGTTGTTTTTAATCATCAACAAGATTCAGGTGGATATTTGCAGTGTGAAATAACCATAGTAAAGATCTTTTTTTCTTTTTTAAAATTTTTATTTTTTATTTGTTTATTATGCTTTAAGTTCTGGGGTATATGTGCAGAATGTGCAGGTTTGTTACGTAGTACACACGTGTCATGGTGGTTTGCAGCATCCATCCCCTTGTCATCTACGTTAGGTATTTCTCCTAATGCTATCTCTCTCCAATCCCCCAACCCCCTGCTATCCCTGCCCTAGCCCCCTACCCCCAACAGGCCCCGGTGTGTGATGTTCCCCTCCCTGTGTCCATGTGTTCTCATTGTTCAACACCCACTTATGAGTGAGAACATGCAATGTTTGGTTTTCTGCTCTTGTGTCAGTTTACTGAGAATGATGGCTTCCAGCTTCATCCATGTCCTTGCAAAGGACATAAACTCATCCATTTTTATGGCTGCATAGTATTCATGGTGTATATGTGCCACATTTTATTTATTCAATCGATCATTGATGGGCATTTGGGTTGGTTCCAAGTCTTTGCTATTGTAAACAGTATTCTGGTATTTATCATATTTCCTATAAGTAGCAAGTTTGCTTTTCCAAGTTGATCCACTTTTCCCCAGCTATTTAATTTTGGTGTAGGCAGTGGGGTCCTGTTGATACACTGAGAAGCTGCCCCATGCAAAGCACTGTGATGGAAATCATGGGGAGGCAGTGTAAATTTGCCTTGGGTCTTCTGTAGCAATAATGCACCTTTATATATATCATTGCATTTAAGCTTTACTAGAGTCATAGAAGGTAGGATTTTTTCTTTTTTGTCGATGAAGCAACTGAGTCACAAATTTTTACCTTTCCAAACATCACAGAATCAGGATTCAAACCCAAGTCCTCTAAGACAGCTCACATACCTGTCCTAATATGCCCCAGGTCCCTTCCTATTGGAAAGCATTTGAGGTTGTTCTCTCCTGAACCCATCTTCTTCCTTTTCCTCCTGTGCTTTTCTACTCCAGCCTCCTAATGTGGTTTGCCATTGACACCGCTGATGCTACAGAGTTGACAACAACTTCCTTGGGCAGTGGCTTTTGCCCTGTACCAATAAAATCAATTCTCTGAAAGAGCTCAGGATGGACAAGAAGTGGTAGGGATGGTCATGTCATTATTTCTAATAGTGCTTTTATCAAATACCCAACTTGTTAAAGGAACCAAGACAATCATTTCCCTACCCTCAACCTTATCCGCTTCAGCCTTTAGGCTGGGTTTTCTAGGAAGGAGTCCGTGACAGAGTTGAATAGGCAGGACTTTTATGCAGGAGTGCCCTTGGGATTGACCCTGTGGACAGAAGAAGTATACAGGATGAGGCTGAGGGAGAAGTTGAGCAGCAATGCAGGCCTGATAAGCCTTAGCCAAACCCACAGAGAGCTCTGGTCTCATCAGAGTTGCCAGCATAGGCCATAATGGTTAGGCTCTCTACCTCTACCATGATCAGTCATTAAAGGTTGCTACTTGGCAAGGCATGATTTGGGGAAAGGCAGCTTTCTGCAGCTAAAGAAGTTCCTGAAGCGGCTGTCTATCCACTCCCAGGAGCTGGATAGCAAGTTATTCCTTGAAGGAGGATCTGCATGGTTTGCATCTCTGTTTCTGGAGTGTTGAGGTGAGGCAGTGCAGAGACCAGCCTGCTTTGCAGATTATTAGACTGTTTTATTGCCATTCCGATGTCCACTATTATCACAGGAGAAACTCAAGGAAAAATCTTCACCAAGTTTGGGTCAGCTAAGCCTCTCAGCAGAGCAGAGCAGCTTCCACAATGCCCTGCTGATTCACAGCACTTCTCATAATGAGTCATGGGGCTGTCATCTGGAGAGGTGGAGAAATTAGATGGGAGACATAATGATCACCCCAAGTTTCAACCTTTTAGACGGGGAGTTTTGTCTGTTGATCTTATTTTTTAAAATTATCACATGAAACTTGAGTGTGGTACTTCTATGGGATGTTAGAAAGAGCACTCATTTGGGAGTCAGGAAACCACAGTTCTAGTCTGGGCTCTGCCCCTTTCCATTACAGCTCTGTGACCTTGCGCAAGTCATACAGCCTCTCTTGGCCTAAATCTCCATACCTGTAAGACGAAGGAATTTGACTTGAAGTGTTCTATGGTCACATCCAGCTCAGAATCATGATGATTCTCTATTGTTTAGGCCAGTGGTCAGCAAACTATGGCCTTCATTCCCAATCTGTCTGACTTCCTGTTTTTGTAAATAAAATGTTACTGGAACACAGCCATGCTCATTCATTTACCTCTTGCCTTTGGCTGTTTTCATGCTACTGCAGCAGACCTGAGTAGCTGTAACAAAAATTCTATGTCTATAAAGTCTAGAATATTTGCTACCTGTCCCTTTACAGAAAAAGGTTTGCTGACCTTAGTCTAGGCAAACCTTCCATCATGTCCCATTCTAAGGAGTAGGAGGAGAAATATGGGCCATGAGGACATGCCTTTGCAATAATTGCAAATAAGTTGGCAAAGAGTGTTATCAGTCAGTTAACTGCTATTTTCTGAGTATTCCTTAGGAAATTAAGAGCAAGAGGAGGGTTAAAGATTCAGTAAGAAGCATTCTAAATGTACAATGCACCAAGGGCAGTGTCTGTGAGGATTCCTGAGTAAGCAATGTCTCAGGTGCTTAAGTGAGATCTTGCTTGCCACAATATCCACCACTGCAGTCCCCGCGTCAGCTCTTTATTACCCACATGGCAGCATGTTTAGCAGGGAAGGCAAACACGGGTTTTTCTTTTATGATCAAGGTCATTTGTCCAGCAAACGAAATGGGCAAAAGGAAATTTTAGAAGAAATTTTTCAAAGAAATGAGAAAAGAAACTCTCTCTGCTGATGAAATGTCAGAATGATCAAGCTGTCACTCCTTCAGAGAAAATGCCTTTGCTGGGGAGAGGCCATAGAAGTAGGAGAAATATTGATAATATTGTTCGAGCTTTGCTTTGCACTCTTAGGAAACACAGCATCCAGTTGCTTAATGTGCCTTCATATCATTTTGTTTTCATCTCTTTGTCAAAACATCCCTATGGGATATTGTCAAGTGTCATAATCCTCATCGTTCTATATTTCACAGATGAGAAAAGAGACGTCAGGATGATCTAGCCTGACATATAATGCCGGTAACATTTACTGTTGGTCCCAGCCATTTGCCTCTTAGCATTTGGTCCCTTTGGTTGCTCTTTATCTTTGTTAGCATAGGCATTGTCTTTCCAAGTAAATGCTGTGCCTCTGACCTATGTCTCCTATCAGATTACAGAATGTTAGAATTGCGGAAAGGCTTTCAGTGTAATGAAACTACTGAAATATAAAATGAGGGAAGTGAGACCCAAGGAGGCGACCTAAACTGGTGAAAGAACCAAAAAAAATAACTCTAGTCCCCTAACTTGAAGGCTATTGCTTTTTCCACAGACCTCATGATACCTCTTTGTATACCCCATACATAGTATAGTGTCTTATGTGTATGCACTCCATAGTACTACTAGGGATCATCCGTATAGCTATCCTATCTTCTTAATTGACTGCAAGCTTTTTATAGGTGAAGAATCACAGCTACTATTTATATTGCTTTTGATTTTAACTCCCACCTATTGAGCATCTGAAATATATGCCTTAAAAACCTAGAAAAAGACAAGCAAATTTAACCCATGTGCAGAAGGTGCAGGTTTGTTACATAGGTATACATGTGCCATGGTGGTTTGTTGCATCATCTACATTAGTTATTTCTTTTTTTTTTTCCCATTTATTTTATTGCATTTTAGGTTTTGGGGTACATGTGAAGAACATGTAAAATTGTTGCATAGGAACACACATGGCAGTGTGATTTGCTGCCTTCCTCCCCATCACCTACATCTGGCATTTCTCCCCTTGCTATCTCTCCCCAGCTTCCCACCCCCCACCGTCCCTCCCCTATT
>NW_016107747.1:1306205-1312793 GCF_001604975.1 Cebus imitator
TTTTTTCTATTTGGATGCCTTTTATTTCTTTCTCTTGCCTAATTTCCCTGTCTTTAACCTGTACTACAGTGTTACATAAAAGTGGCAAGAGAAGACATTCTTGTCTTGTTTCTGATCTTAGGAAGAAAGGTGTGCTATCCTTTTTTCATGTTATTGCATTTGACTTACTAGTATTTTAATAAGGGCAAAATTAGTTTTAAAAAATTAACATTGGGATTAAGGATTCAGCTTTTTTTTCAGAAAGCAAAGATTCAAGAAAGCAGAGCTCTAGAACCAGGAATTCATGGACATGAGACGAGTGTGGTTACCCAGGGCCCCAGGTTCAGAAAGGAGCCTACATATGGGGTTTCACAAATTTTATCTTTGAATTTGTGTTCTATGAGTGGAAGCAGGTAGGACAATGGAACACAGGCCCAGGGCTTAAAGCCTTGCTCATGTGCTTCTTGCCTTTAAGACATCTACCTGGGAAGATTCCTCTGCCACCTATTCCTTAATCCCCACCCCATAACCACTGCAACCCTCCATTCCCAGTGGGGTCCTAGGTAATAGTGGGGAAAGGTTGGGGTGAGGTAAGACTGCCAGGTCCCTGTAAGTGTCTGCACTCCCTTGGAGAGTATCTGTCCTAGATCCTGGGGGAGAATGGCATTTAAATACCCAACAAAAAGCACAATGACAGGTCCAAAGAGAAATGCAGACCCCCCAAAAAAACAAGCTATCCTCTTGTTTCTTGAACAAGGATTTCTGCATTGTCATTTAGCACTGGACCTCACAAATTTTGTAGCTGGCCTCTCTAGAGCCTTACTACTCAGAGCGTGGTTGGAGGACCAGCAGCATTGGTATCACCTGGGAACTTATGGAAACTGCAGAATCCCAAGTCCTACCCAAACCTACTAAAGAAGAATCTGCATTTTAACAAGATCCCTGGATGATTTGTGTGACATTAAAGTTTGAGAAGCAGTGGTCTAGAACACACTCTGGGATTCAGTGACCTATTGGAGGACATCTGTGTTTCTAGCACCAATTATTTTTATTGTGATTGTCCTTTCCTTTGACATAAACTGTTTATGTTGGAAGATGGGATGCAGAGAGAAAGTAAGCTGGCCCATAAGAAACACTGAAAAGGGAATTGCTCTGAGCACCAAGCTTTGCCATTCCTGTTGCTTGAAATCATACTTGCCCTGTTTTCTACCCTTGGGCTTAAGGCTTAGCATCTTTCCTAGCAGCGCTGAGTGCCTTGTTGAGAGGAACAGTAGCCAGCTTAAAACAAATTGCAGCTCTCCTGGAAATTGCTTTGACCTTTGTTTGCATAAATCTTCAGAACTTGCTCGCTCTGGAAAAGATGGGAAAGGAGCACCTTATTTTTATTCTTGGCAGAACTGATTTTTAAGCCTGCATGTGAGTGTTTTGGTATGGTATGGTTGGTGTTGTTTTGGTAACCTTTCAGGTTCTAGGAAAGATTATTGTAAAAAGCAACCAACAGGAATATGAAATAAACTTCTATGCCTTCCTCTTGCCCACTCCCCAAACTTCCCTGGGGAAAAGTATCTGTCCTGGCCAGAGCTAGTGGGAAGGTTGGAGCTGACAGAAAGTTGCAGTGAGGGATGGGGCAGTTTTCCTCTCCAGGTGTGGAAGGGGTAGTCTCCAGGAGTGAGAGAAAGAAAAGCAATCAGTCACTGGTACTTGTGTTTTTATCATGAAGGCATGACTAGTGAACTTACTGTGAGCAACACAGTGTTGATCTGGATGATGCTCTTTACAAAGTTTGTACCTGTTAATCCAGTATTTTTATATCTAAGGATTTAGTCTAAGGAAAGATCAGAGACTTTGGCAAAGAATTAAGCTGGAGAATATTTAGGTCAATTATATCTATAAGAGCAAGAAGTTCAAAGTGGGATTCATGCCTCAACAGGTAGTGCAAAAGGAGAGTGTATGTGAGACACATTAGAATTTGCACTTAACTTTTCATATTTAGAAAATAGAAGAAAAAACTTTACTGATATATCAAATGGGGATTCCACCTTGCTTCTTTACTGGGTCCCTAAGTCAGGCAGGCAGATGTTAGGTGAAATCTGTTGAGAAAAGAAAGGGAATTTCATAACATGAGTCTCTTCTCTCTGACATTGCAACTGCATGGATATAATTTATAAATGATCATTAGAGTGGGCAGTCTTGTACCAATGGGTGTGAAGCACCTTATGAGAGATCCAAGGAAGTGCACAGGGAGAACTTGGCCCCAGTTCCAGGGAGGAAAGAGCAGCACAGAAGCCAAATTGTAAATCCAGCTCTATGGATTGCCCTGGGCTCTTGCTAATGGGCCAGTTTTAGCTTCTTCTTCTTCTTTCTTTCTTTTTTTTTTTTTTTTTTTTTTAATAACTGAGCTTATTGAAAAAACTCCTAGTCATTTAGTCAAACATCCATATCTGCTGAAAGAGACGGCCAAAAGGTCCTCAGGAGCACTTGCTTTTCTGTAGATACATTTCCCCCTGAGTTTTCTAGGATAAAAAGCTCATCTTTTAAACAACGGTGTTTTGTTTAAACAATCATTTGTGAGAGAGGCTTTGTCCTGGAATGCCTTGTGCATAGTAAAACTGTAAATAATCTTGTCATTGGGAATAAATCTTAATGTGCATGTTGTAATTGAATTCATTAATGTAGCATTACCATGTGGCAAAGGTGGATTAACTTCTGTTTTCTGATTGCCCTTGAACATTGCCTCGAAGTTGCAGGATTGCTGATGAAGTCAATGAGAGCTTTGCATTGATTTTTCAGACACAAAGACCATCACCAGCATGGCTGCAGGCATGTCCCCAGACACAAAGACCATCACCAGCATGGCTGCAGACATGTCCCCAGGACCAACAATTTTCAACAGTGCAATGGCCAGGACCAAGATGAAACGCATGAGGGAGTAAGTAGCGTGTTGTCTGCCCCCTAGGAAGGTGCAGTGTTAAAGCATATTGACCAGTGTGTGACCCAGTCATGTGATACTGTCTTAGTCCATTTGTGCTGCTGTAGCAAAATACCTGGGACTAAGATGGTCCAACTTAGAAACTCCTCTCTAAAATCTGCTTCTTGTATTGATGCTGGTTGAATAGTTAGGGAAGTTTGGCAAGAATTATTTTTCAGTTGATTTGCGCTTATAGTATTCTTGCAGCACAGCATATTCTCATCCATGCTAATGTTTGAAAGCAAAGGAGAAAAAAATACTGAAAATGATTTCCAAGCCTACAGCTGTTAATATGTTTATGTATTTATTGTTTTCTAGTCCTACCTATACCAGAGTGGTCATGTATTAACATAATTACCATGTCAAGAAGCGATTCCCAGAAATTGGAAGTAATCCCAGAAATTGGATTAATCTTTCCCTCTGTAGAGGGAAACTGCCTCCACCTCTTCTTGCTTGGAGGAGATAATATAGAAGGCATTGCTAATTTCTCAGTTGATAGTCTTTAAAGAGAAGCAAAGTGGTTTGCTTATCTCTCCCATAAAAGTTAACAATGTAGTGTCGAATTTTTGATCTAAGGCTTCATTACTTTTGCAAAGTACACAATACCCCATTTCCTAGCATATTATGAAGTGTTTTAAATAATTAAATTGAAAGTATTTTGCCAAATTAATTGGCCAAGATGCATTCTAATGATTTTATTTCTAATGTGTTGTTTTTCTCCTTGTTGCTTGACTGTAATTGACCAAGTACTTTCTGGCTCACATTTTTAATGCGGGCTAATGCAGTTTGGGTTACTCTCCCATGGATGGTATTGCTCCTCTACTGGAATAACCTGCATCCTTTTATATTTGATATTGTGAGTCCCTATGCCATTCTGGAAAAGACAAAAAGGAGATCAAGGCTGTAGAGCTGCGTATCTTTTGAGCATGTTGTGTTTTCTCAGTTTCAAAGTCTTAGAAGCCGGCCAGAGAGAGGAAATCTTGCTGTTCTTTCTCTGCACACTGATATACTGTATGCTCGGCTTATGGATGGCAACTATTGGGATGCCAAGAAGAACAATTAATGACATTTGTCTCCATAGAGATTATAATGTAGAGAACATACAAAACTTCAAATGTAAAATGTTAAGTGACAATATAATAGTTATGTAATATGAAGTGATGCTTAAGAAAATTTCCCAAATGGGACCATGGCCATGAGCCAAACCAAACAGATGATGAGAGCTCTAAGGTCAGAAAGGGGAAGTTGAGACGCCTCTGAGAGAAGCAGGGACTTAGCCTTCACCTTGGCATTCACAGAGGGATATAATTTGGAGAGGTAAAGAGAAAGGAGGAGAAGCTGGAGGTCAGCAGATTTGGTGTCTGAGTCTTGGCTCCACTAATAAATAGTTGTCTAACCTTTGGCAAGTGATTTTCTAAGATTCAGTTTTTTCATCTGTAAAACGGTCATATTAATTGCCACTGCTGGATACCCAGGAAGCATACTCAGAGATAGAGATTAATGTGTAGGATGAGGTTTGTGAGGGAGTCTTCTGGAGACCACCACCTCTAGAAAGGAGGAGGAAGGAAGCAGACTGGTCAGGAAGAAGTCAAGTTGTGACATGGGTCACTAGAGGCCTCTGTCAACCACACAGGAAGTTCTAGGGCTGGACGGCCCTGCAGAACTGCCCTGAGTTGGAACAAGAGGGCCTTTGTAGCCCTTTGTGGGCCACTCTGGGAAGGCGCCGGGTGTGAGCAAGACGTTCACTTCTGTATTTACCAGTATAGACTTCATCTAGATTTACCAGTTAATATTTTGCCCCGTGTTTGTAATTTTTCTTTATATCTATCTTTATAATATATGTATACACATATACACTTATAAATTATTATTACTGATTCATTTCAGAATAGATTCCATGTATCATGATTCTTCATCCCCAAATATTTAAATGTGTAGCTTCTAAAAACAAGAACATTCCCTGATATAACCACAGTATGATGACTGAATTTAGGAAATTTCACATCAAAGCATACTACTGTTTAACATACAAACCCTTATTCAGATTTCATTGATTATCCCAATAATACCCACTATAGCAATTGTCTTTCTGATTTAGGTTACAAGCCAGGATCACACATTACACTCAGTTGTTATGTCTCTTTGGTGTATTTACCCTGGAATGGTTCCTCAGTCATTCTGTGTCTTTCATGACACTGACATCTTTGAAGAGTGCAGGCCAGTTGTTTTGTAAGATATTTCTTACTGTTAGTTTGTCTAGTGTTTCTTCATCATGAGCTTCAGGTTATACACTTTTGGTGGTAGCCTATAGGAGCTATTGTGTGTTCTGAACTTTTTTTTCAAGCATCAGTTATTTATTGATAAAAAGAAATACTCTTAAATTCAGTGACATCCCACAATAAGCAATCCTTGTGAATAAGTGACTTGACTGAGGTGCTCTGTTGATATCATTTGAGTTCACTTGGGTGTCAAGAATGGGCTACCTTGATCAGCTACCGTTGGATCTACAGACCTGTATGTATGTCATCTTCGTCATTTGGGTGATAGTCTTTGTTGACAGCAGAGCCACAGTAGTGACTCACTAGCAGGGTTTCTATTTCCCTTTACTCTTTTCTAAGCTTTCTCTTCAGACTTTACACACATGGAATTATGGCATTTTGAAATTCAGTTCTTTTCTTCTAAAAAATATTTCTCTACCTATAGTCAGCTTTCATTATATAGTGTTATCTGTCTTTCAGTGATGCACAAATGTGTAATTTATTTATTTACTCACTTCTATTTGAATGGTTTTTGGGAGGATGGATAGAAAGAGTGACTTTTAAGTGCTGTTATTAGCTCCAAGCCTTTCTCTATGTCTTTTCTATGGAATGTCTTAATTATCTTTATTTCACTGATATAGACATGCAATACTATAAAATTTATTCTAGTAATTGTCCTTTGTGTATCTTCTTTTTAAAATTTATTATTATTAAGTGTACTTTACGTTCTGGGGTACATGGGCAGATCATGCAGGATTGTTGCATAGGTACATACATGGCAATGTGGTTTGCTGCCTGCATCACCCCATCACCTGTATCTGGCATTTCTCCCCATGTTATCCCTCCCCAACCTCCCCATCCCCCACTGTCCTTTCCCCTAGCCCCACCCCCAACAGACCCCAGGGTGTGATACTCCCCTCCCTGTTCAGGACACAGGCATAGGCAAGGACTTCATGTCTAAAACACTAAAAGCATTGGCAACAAAAGCCAAAATAGACAAATGGGACCTAATCAAACTCCACAGCTTCCGCACAGCAAGAGAAACAATCATTAGAGTCAACTGGCAACTAACAGAATGGGAAAAATTTTTTGCAATCTATCCATCTGACAAAGGGCTAATATCCAGAATCTACAAAGAACTTAAACACATTTACAAGAAAAAGACAAATAACCCTGTCAAAAAGTGGGCAAAGGATATGAACAGACATTTATTTTCCCCATTTATTTATTTTATTGCATTTTAGGTTTTGGGGTACATGTGAAGAACATGCAGAATTGTTGCATAGGAACACACGTGGCAGTGTGATTTGCTGCCTTCCTCCCCATCACCTACATCTGGCATTTCTCCCCTTGCTATCTCTCCCCAGCTTCCCACCCCCCACC
>NW_016107747.1:1314933-1336369 GCF_001604975.1 Cebus imitator
GAAATAGAAATTCCATTTGACCCAGCAATCCCATTACTGGGTATATACCCAAAGGATTATAAATCATTCTATTATAAAGACACATACACACATATATTCATTGTGGCACTGTTTGCAATAGCAAAGACTTGAAACCAACCCAAATGCCCATCAATGATAGACTGGACAAAGAAAATGTGGCACATACGCACCATGAAATACTATGCAACCATAAAAAATGATGAGTTCATGTCCTTTGTAGGGACATGGATGAATCTGGAAACCATAATTCTCAGCAAACTGACACAACTGCATGTTCTCACTCATAGGTGGGTGTTGAACAATGAAAACACTGAATTTTAAACAATTTAATTATAGGAATTTGCAGCCACATATAAGAGAATTCAGAATAGTATAATTTTTCATAGACTAATCAACCCAACCAATTCAATAATTATCACCCATGACCAATCTGGTTTTTCTATAGTTCCACCTATTCTCCCATGTTACTTTTAAGGAAGTTCTATTCATCATATGTTATATTCATAAATATTTCAGTAAATATGTGAATTTTAATCTGCTCTTTGACATTTTTCATTGGATGTCAGTTAGACATCTCAAGCTCTGGATTTCCAAAAACTGAACTCCTAAATTTTCCTACCACACCTGCACCCTCCACAGCCTTCCCCATTTGTACATAAGCAAAGGCAAGGTCTAAGTAAGAAGGAATGCTGCAGCTCAATAAGTAGTGCCTGAAGGCTTACTTAGTGTGTGACAGTTTAAGGATATCAGGCAAATGACTTCGTCATCTCCTCTATGAAGAAGTTAGGTGGCAACACACCTAGTGATCATACCGCCCTCCTTCTCCAAGTTCTCCAAACTGGGAGCCCTAGGGCTTTGCTTGTATTAATAGATGCAGTGTCAGGCATAGAGTAGACCCTAGCACAGTGGTCAGGAGGGAAGGTACAGGGGGCGAGCTGCTGGGATTTTTTTTCTCTCCTTGCCACCGACTAATATGTATCCTTGGATGAGTTAACCAAACTCTTTGGGCCTCAGATTTCTCATCTGTAAAGTGGGACTAATAATGACTTCTGCCTCATGGAGTTGTTGTTAGGGTGAGTTGAGATAATGTATGAAATGCACTAAGAATAGTTTATCACACATAGTAAGTGCTCAATAAATGTTAACAACTTAGACTCTTGATATATGTGTGGTTGCTTCATTTTGAAAATCCCCAAGTCAGGTATCTGAAGGTGTTGGCTTGTATTAGTCTGCTAAGTGATGTTTTATACCTGAGGGCACTGGTCAGTGAAGCGACTGTTTGTTAAGACATTCACATAGGATTTTTTTAGCATGCAAAAAAAATGCCGGTGCCAATTCTCTAAGAAAATGCAATGAAGTTGTTGAATATAAATTCTACCCATTTGCCATTCTGCAACTGACTTCCGGCCACAGCCACTTCTCACTCTTGCAGGGAGACTACTCCATAAATGAAACTCCCCTACTGGTGTACAGACAACGCTCAGCTCTTAGAAGTTATTAGGTGGCACTGCTCAAAGTCATTGGAATGTTGGCAGAATGACAAGAAGTCAGTGTTGATTTGCTTTCTGACGGAGGAATTTCCATGTGCATTTGAAGAGAGGTTGCTATTCATAGGTGGATAGATAAATGGATTAATGGATAGATGAACTAATGGATGGATGGGTGGATGGATGGGTGGGTGGATGGCTGAGTGAATGGGTGGATAAGTGGGCCTTGTGGCTCCATGGTCCTCCTGAAGCTTCTGCTCTCCAGGAAGGGTTTTTGTTCAGAAAAGTGTTTTTGGTTTTTTTTTTTCCACCTCAAGTCAGATTAAATTCCAAGCCTGGCACCATGTTCCCACTAGAGGCCAAAAAGGAGGCCCCATGGAATGACAGCTGGACAACTTTCAGCTCTGAGGAGGGCAAGGGGCACACTGTGACTAAGACTGATCCTTTCACTCACAGAGGCCAAGGAAATGTACATGGAGGGCCTGCTACATCAAATGTATTATTCTCTTGGCTTCAGCTTTATACATCAAATGAGACCGTTGGTGTCCTGTGCCTTACTGGACACAGGGAGTGTGGTCCCTGACGGGCACCAGGGACATCGCCTGGAAACTCATGAGAAATGGCCTCACCCCTCCTGAGTCAGAATCTGAATTTTAAACTATTTGGAAATTAGTATACACATTAAAGTTTGAGACATTTGTTACAAGAGTGTGAGTTGGGATCAGTCCTAATAAAAATCAAATATTATATAACATATGTTAATATATTTGTGTTTTAAGGCCCTAATATTTTTGACTTTTAAAAACTCACTTATGGTGGGTATGGCAGCTTATACCTGTAATCCCAGCACTTTGAGAGGCCGGGGCAGGTGAATCACCTGTGGTCAGGAGTTTGAGACCAACCTGACCAACATGGCGAAACCCCGTCTTAAATAAAAATACAAAAATTAGCCAGGCGTGGTGGCACATGCCTGTCATCCAAGCTACTCAGGAGGCTGAGGCAGGAGAATTGCTTGCACCCTGGAGATGGAGGTTGCAGTGAACCGAGATCATGCCGCTGCACTCCAGACTGGGTAATAAGAGCAAAACGTTGTCTCAAAAATATAAAATAAATTCACTTATTTTCCATTTATTTTAAAAAGGAGGATAGAATTTACATGCAGCAAATCTCACCTCTTTTTACACATAGTTCTGTAAGTTTTGATTTGTGTACAATAAGATTCACTCTTTTTAGTAAACAGTTCTATCAATGTTGACAAGTGCAAAGAGTCATATAATTCTCAGCATAATCAAGATTATTGAACAGTTCTCTACCCCCCAAAATTCCCTGTGCTTCCCCTTTGTAGTCAGCTCCTCCCACCATACCCTGTACCTTACAACCATGGTCTACTTTCTGTCCCTATAGTTTCTCCTTTTTATAATGTCATGTTAGTGAAATAATCACTTCACATCATAGACCCACATTGCAACTGGGTGGTAATTGTGAATACGGAGCTAGATCTATGCATAGTCATATGCTAGAACCTTGTAAGTTTGAATAACTTCATTCCCCACAGAATTGTCACAAGCAGAGTCAGGTCTGGCATTAAAGTCACAGGCATCTCACTAGCAGCTGTCCATGAGGTTTCTGAACCCTCTAAGAGTCTGCTGTTAGAAGAACTTGCTTTCCAGAACATTTTGCGGCTGAACTGCTGGTTTCTGTGTCAGACTTGTCAGGCTTTTGCAATGGCTGGGAGGCCTTAGTTCCTGGGAACAGTGTGAGTAGAGGGAGGCTCCTTCGTCTTGCTCTATTGAGATTTCTAGGGGTCAGATCCACCTCACCAAAAAGTTCAATAATGGGAACACATGGAAAAGGCCTGAGAGTCTGGGAAAGCTTCTGGGCCCACTTCCAATTGAAAGTTAGTGACCTGAAAAACATCTGGGCCCTAAGAAATAGTTTAATGACAGGGACGGCATCACCTTTGCATTGCCAATTCATGCAGTCAGCACAGGGCAAATAAATATTTGCAGGGATATGTGTTCTCCCCTTTAAGGACTGCAGTTACACATTGTATGTGTAGGCTCTCTGAAGGCTCCTGCAGCTTACTGGTGCTATGCTTTTTTATTTTTATGGCTTTTTTCCCTCTCTGTGTGTCATTTTGGATAGTTTCTCTTGCTATGTCTTAAAATGAATTAATCTTTTCTTCTGCAATGTCTGATCTTTTCATCTCATTCAGCGTATGTTTATAGGTACACATTATAAGCCGTTTGAGATTCATAGCAAAATTGACTAGAACATTCAGTGTGTTGTCTTGGACATTAAGTTTTCATCTCTAGAAGTTTGATTTGAGTCTTTTTGTTACAGTCACATCTTTCTTGTCTCTGCTTAATATGTTCGTTATTTCCTCTAGCTAGTTCAACAAGTATAGTTACACTAATTATTTTGATGTTCTTTGACATTGTGAGCTAAAACTCACCCTGTGTGGGTGCTGGATAATTTTGTATTCCAATAAAGGGCTTGGATCTTTGTTTTAGTTGCTTGGAAGCAGCTTGATACTTTTGGTTCTTACTTTTGAGCTTTCTTATGTAGGAGCAGGGAAGCATACAGGCTCTAGCTGGTTATTTCCCATTACCACAGCAAGACCCTTTGGGATTCTCTATGCAATGGCTGATGAATGACCAGGTTTACCATTAAGGAAAGTAGGAAGGTCTGAAGAGGCACTGTTCCTGGCCCAATGGGAGCCCCAAGTACTATTCTCTCTCATCCTCTCAGGTGCTTCTCTCCCTCAGCTCAGTAATCTCCTCACATGCCTGTTCTGGTCTATAGTCAGCTGAATCGCTTTCTATGTGTGGGTATACACAGCTTTATTGATTTCTTTTGCTTCACAGTTTTTGAAACTACTTTTGTTTTATTATGTTTGTTAATTATGTAACATGTTTCCATGGGTCCAAAGTCAGATCCATTCAAAGGCATGTTTAATGAAGACTAGCTTTTATTCTTGATCCCTTGCCCTATTTCCTCCCTTTGATGTTTAAAAAGTTTATGGGTCATCCTTTCATTTAAAAATATATTCAGATTGGTAACATATACATTTTTGTCTCCTTTATTTAGCAATATATGCTGGAGCACAGTAGCATATGGCAGAATACTTCTTTTTACAGCTTCCAAGTTCCCCTCTGTATATATGTACTATTGTGTAATCAACCTGTAACCTAAGGATGGACATATGAGTATTTGCAATCTTTAGCTGGTACAAATTGTGCTGTAATGAATAACCTTGCACATTCAGCTTTGTTTGTTGGTTTTATTGACAGTTTATCTTTGAGCTAGGTTCCTAGAAGTGAAATTGCTTAGTTAGAGGATAAATGCATACATAATGTTGGTAGATATTTCCAGAAGCCACTTTGCACTTTCACCAGCAATGTATGAGAGTGATGTTTCCCCACAAGGTATGTTATCAAACTTTTGGAGTTTATTCTATCTATCTGTCTATCTATCCATCCATCCATCTATCCATCCATCCATCTGTCTATCATATATCTACTTTCTTCTTTTATAAATATAGCATTTCATTGTGTGGTCTATTTTACTTGCTTTCGTATAGTTTTTGGAATTTAGGAGGCTGTATCATGTCTTACAGCACATACACTTGAAATTAAAGTACACAAAATGTCCCCAAATCTAAATTTGGAGTGGAAAGGAAGAAACCACTTTTAGCCTCAGGTTTCAGCTGAGATGTCCAACACAGCTTACCAGAAACCTTGCTTACTAGGGGTCAAATGGTGTTGCTTGCAAAGATTGATAAAAATGATACTTTTTCTCATTTAGCTATTTAGCCAGAGATTTTTGTTTAATTTAACTTAATGAGGAGTAGGGGTTTATGGTGCTCTAAATCTCTGGTATCTAGGAGGAGTTACTTTTCCAGGGCTGCTGATTCTATTGTCATCAGTTTTAGATTATTAATGCCTAGAGACCAGACATTAGTCTGGCATTATTAATGCCATAGAGATCAGCCTAGTGACATGCACATTATGCCCAAGTGGGCACTGCTTCTCCTATATGTAGACATCTTATCTATGGTATTTATAGAGGAAGTTGAAGGATAAGGTGATTTTCATGGTGCTGTCTCATGCCCTGGTAATTGAATGGGTAACATGCATGGCTACCACGGTGCATGTCACCATTGATGCTCAAAACAGGTTTCTGTATTTTTACATCTGTGTCATAGATGCCTATTCTCTTATCCAGGTCGGAGCACAGCCCTGGTAGAGTGCTGCCATGAGGACTGAAGTCAACTATTGAGAGGCTGCAGAAGACACAGGGAGTTTCTATAAGTAGCAGTGAAGTCAAACCTCATGACTGATTCAGTCTCTGATTTAGCTGGCTCACAAATTCTTGAAATTTTCTCTTCACTTTCAATCACAGGAAGATCTTGACTGAGGAAGGTTAAACAGAAATGAGAAGTCCATTATCTGTATTGTCCTTGTTAACCTGATATGTAGCTCATGGTACAGTAGCAATCACTGGTAAAAATGGTGATAAGACATTAAGTACTTGCTAAAAATCTTCCCCAAGATGGGTTAGTAGCACGAAGTTTATAGTTGTACCAGCCCAGTGTTTGAACTGGACCAAAGCCATAGCAATGTTTATGTGGAGGAAAACTTGCTTTCCGTGCAGGCCTCCTTTGTGTCAGGGAGTGTGCTAAGCCAGACACCTTCTCTTTCACGAAGTTCTTACCATATACCTGTGAGATGCAGAGGACTCTCCATATAGGTAAAGAGTTTGTATTTCAAGAGAAGAAACCCTCCCATTGTCATATAGCTGGTAAGTGGCAAGGCTACGTTTCAAATAGAAGTGTACTTATTCTAAAACTAGAGCTGGAAGGCACTGCCAAGATGAGATGGGAACAGTGGGAGCTGAGTGACACTGAAGTCTAGATCTCATCAGGAACTCTAAAGCAGCCTCTTCATTACCGTAGGCCTTTTATGTACCTGGCATCATGCTCGGGTACCTATTTGTTTTCATTTCATAGCCATAAGTACAAACCAACTTATCTTCACGATGCAGAAGCTTTGATAAAGAGAGGTAAAGTGAAACACCCAAGATCAAAGCTGGCTTCTAGGGTTGGTCTGTCTGCTATCATGTTTTATATCCTTTCACATGCTTTTCTGAATTGGTAGGTATTGATATTGGTATGTTGACAACATTCTCACTCTTTTGGATTCTCATTCTTTGAATTCAAGCTCTGTGTGTGTGTGTGACTAGAATGTACTATTTTACTATTTCAAGATTTCCAAGTGCTTTATGAACAAAGCTCATTCTGTTTGAAGATTGAAATAACCCTTCAGTGGAGAAAGAGGTGCAGTGATGGTTCTTTTCTCATTCCTTTTCCAAATCTCATTGAATAAGTGCTAGTTATGCCTCCAGTATTCCCTTTTTTAAATAAAAGGTCAGTATCAGACAGTGTTTCTGAAGGAACTGCTGATTGAAATCAGCATTTCAATTTCAAAACAACAAAAGTTTGTATGTAAAGAAAGCTTGGTAACCAGCAAATGAGGGCTCCTTTACCCAAAGAGCAGTGGTTCTAAATTTATGTGTAAGGTTTAAGAGATCCTTTAAAGAGCCAGTCAGACCTCTTCCTCAGCCGTCTCAAGGCCTGCAAGCAATTAATGGAATTTTTCTTAAGAGTCTGTTAGGTGTGAGGCATTGTGCTTTGGGGCATAGAACAAAGAGACATCTTACAACCTAGCTTGGGAAATTGGACACCTGACGTGTGATTTACAAGACTGAGGGCAAATGCCAGGAGCCACCTGAGTGGAGCCAGCACCCTGGAAGTTCAGAGGAGGAGGCTCATTTCTTAGAAAGGAGTGAGCAGATTCCTGCACTTCTCCCTGAAATGAACCTGTTGTATTTATTTCCCTGCTCCAGGAATGACTTATCATCTTTCTCTGAAGCTGAGGTTCAGTAGCATAACTGTAGCCCAGATGTCAGCCAGCTTGTCCCTGCCTCTCCAGGTCTAGGCAACTCTGACTTAAACCCTTAGGACATGCCCTGTGATAGCTCAAAACCTTTCCTGAGACTTCTACAAACTCTTGGGTGGTATGATCTCGTCCTCTGAGCTTCTGTCCCTGTTGTCCCCATTCTGGCCCATATTGATCTAGAGTAAAAACTCTAGCTCATTTTCCCCAATATTCCTTGTGATGGTGAAGTATCAACTTGATTGGATTGAAGGATGCAAATCCAATCAACGGTGTGTCTGTGAGGGTGCTGCCAAAGGAGGTTAACATTTGAGTCAGTGGGCTGGGAAAGGCAGACCCACCCTTAATCTGGGTGGGCACCATCTAATCAGCTGCCAGCACAGCCAGAATAAAGCAGGCAGAAGAACGAGGAAGGTCTAGACTGGCTGAGTCTTCTGACCTTCACCTTTTTCCGGTGTTGAATTTTCCTGCCCTCGAACATCAGACTCCAAGTTCTTCAGCTTTTGGACTCTTGGGCACACATCAGTGGTTTCCCAGGGGCTCTGGGCCTTCAGCCACAGACTGAAGGCTGCACTGCCGCCTTCCCTACTTTTGAGGTTTTGAGACTCAGACTGGCTTCCTTGCTCCTCAGCTTGCAGACGGCCTATTGTGGGACTTCACCTTGTGATCATGTGAGTCAGTGCTCCTTAGTAAACTCCCTTTCATTTAGAAATCTATCCTATTAGTCCTGTTCCTCTAGAGAACCCTGAATAATATACTCTTACCCAAATCTTCTGTGAGTACACTTGACTTTTTTGAATATTTTAAAGGTAGCAATAAAAGCCTCATGTCACAAGGACATAAGCAACTTCAAACTAATCATTACGCATCCCTGTTCTTTAAAAATGCTCTTTAGCAGGTGGGCTTATTGGAAAGGAGGCTCTGAGATGATTTTCATGTCAAAAGGTTTCTGGAGATGGCCAGTTCTCTGGATCCATTTATGGAGGGGCAAGGAAGGAAACAGGAGTAGGCAGAGGGGAAGGTGGCCTGTGGTACCATCTCAGCAAGGTCTGGGCAAGGGCACACCGAAGCTGGGATTGCCTTGCACAGTTAATTGAGGGGGCTGAGCTCAAGAGCCCTGCATCTACAAGTCAATGGCTGCAGGAATGCAGGAAGGGCATGAGACCTGACGAGGCCATTCGAGGACAGTTCTTCAAGAGGGCTGATGGCTGAAATTTGTCTGCCAAGGGCGCTCCAAGTAACTAGAGGGTAAAACTTCTCTATTCTGAAAAACAGTCTTCATCCCCAGCTCCATTCCAGTTTTCTGGCATCTCTCATTTTCCCACATTTCTCAGAAGCAAAACAAACTTTTCTAACATGGGGCACCTTAGTCATTCTTCCGCTTCTTTACATGCAGGTAAGTCACTCTTGTGTAACATCTATGTCCTTGGGCTTTCATCTTCCTTCACAAAAGTCTTCCTTGCGTATTATTTTCTAAATAAACAATTTAAGTGTGTGTGCGCACACACATGTCTGTGCCGGCTGACACTTAACACATTTGTACCCTAATTCCATTGGCTCCGTTTCAATAATGATAGGAAGTGTCAAAGAGATAAATCGCTATAATGAGAACAATGTGGATTTTAGGATCTGAGCAATCTGGGTTTGCAACTTGGCTACTTTTACTCTGTGGTCTTAGACAAGTCCCTTTACTTCCCAGAGCCTCAGTTTCTTCAGCTGTACAATGGAGGGATAATTAAAAATAGCACTATATTGTGTATTAAGTGGTCACCCAATAAATACCATCCCTCCTACCCCTCTTTCTTGGCCACTTCTGTTGCCATTCTACAGCCCCTGACTTTATCAGTTAGTGTCTAATTGACTATGAAAATGTTTGTTCTGTCAGTTTTTTCACTACACAGATTTGAAATCCTGCTTCCAAGCAAGCAATCCTGAAGAGGGTTCACTAGCTATTATCACCTGCAAAACAGATGTCCAGGGTTGAGGGTGTAGGGGGCATGTGCGAGCAGAGTTCAGGGACTTCGCAGGCAGTATTTATGTGGCTAGTGCCAAGGCTGCTTCAGTGTTCCTAGTGGCTCCTGTTGACCCTTTCTTCTTCATGTTTCTTTTTCCTTCTTAGAGCTGGAAGTAAACTATGTTATATGTATTTGATTTCCACTGTGACCATGCCTGAATTGTAGTAAAGTGTACTTTTCCCAGCTGAGGGCTAGCTATTTTTAAACAATTAAGCATGCTTATGATAAAATTAAATAAATCAATACAGCTGTTCCTATAGTACTTTGAAATATCTATAATCTATTATTCGGTGTTGAAAACCATGAACACCACCAGGTACTACAGGCTAAGCAGGAAGTTTTGCTTCTGTTTCTGTATCACTGAGTTTTGCCTAATAGTTTTCAAATTGCCTAATTAGAAACAGAAAGCATGGAACATGAACCTTTGACTTCTGAGAATAAACCGCCATATTTGGGCTCGCAATGCCTGGGACCTCAGAAAGGAGGCAGGTTTACTCTGACAGTATGGTATGAAGATATCGACCCAAAAAATTTACCAAGAGATTATTTTGGATTCTTGATAAGGTGGAGGTAGAGTCAAGGATTGCACCTGTCCCTCATTAAGCCCGTCTGGGTGTGAGGGGCACATGCAGGTAAGTCGCCCTTGTGTAACATGAATGTGCAAACAGAGCAGCCAGAAACACTCTGGGTAGAGTCAGGTGCAGAACAATGGGCAAAACCTTAGAAAAACTGGAAGAATATTAGAGCCCTAGTTTTTCCCATTCCATGTGAAATTTTGTCCGTCTGTGCCCATAGAAGCTGGTCTGCAGGAAAACGTAATCTCATAGGAGCAAGCATGCTCTTTGCTGCAGCCAGAGATTGTTCAACAGACACAGAGATCCCTGCCCCCAGAACAAGAGGTAACGGTGTATCATGGGAGTTGAGACCCAAATTTGGCAACTTGATCTGTTTCAAGAATGGTCCAAAGATCTTTGTTTGTTTTGAGACAGGGTCTCACTCTGTTGCGCAGACTAGAGTGCAGTGAAGCAATGTAGGCTCACTGCAACCTCTGCCTCCTGGGCTCAAGTGAACCTCCCACCTCAGCCTATGTTGTATTTAATCAAAATATGTTAAATATTTAAAATATGTTAAAATTTTTCTTGAGATTTCTTCTTTAACCCATGTGTTATTTAGAAGTGTGTTGTTTAACCTCCATGTGTTTCAGGATTTTCCAGTTATCTTTCTGTTATTGATTTCTAATTTAATTCCACTGTGGTCTGAGTGCAGACATTGTATGGTTTCTATGTTGTAAAAAATTCCAAATGTCTCTTATAGCCCTAAATATAGTTTGTCTCGGTGAATATTACATGTGAGCTTGAGAAGGTTTGTATTCTGCCGCTGTTGAATGAAGTAGTCTGTCGTCGTCTGTTTTATCCTTTTGATCAATGGTATTGTCAAGTTCAACTGTGTACTTTCTGATTTTCTATCTGCTGGATCTGTCTGTTTCTGAAAGAAGGATGTTGAGTCTCCAATGATGATAGTGAATTTAGCTATTTTTCTTTATAGTGCTGTCAGTTTTTGCTTCACGTATTTTGACACTCAGTTGTTAGGCATATACACATTAAGGAACATGTGTGCTAAGGATTGTTTTGACTTCTTAGAGAATCGACTCCTTTATTATTATGTAACACCTTTATTTACCCTTCATAGCTTCCCTTGTTTGAAATCTGCTCTGTCTGAAATTATTAAGGCTTCTCTTGATTTCTTTTTGAGTTTTAGCATGGTGTCTTGTTCTCCAACCAATTACTTTTAATCTATTGTGTCTTTATATTTAAAGTGAGTTTCTCGTAGTTAATATGTAGTTGGATCTTATTTTTTGATCCACCCTGACAATTTCTATCTTTCAGTTGGTACATTAGATCATTGATGTTCAAAGTGATTATTGATGTCATTGGATTAATAGCTACCCTATTTCTTACCATTTTCTATTTGTTGTCTCTGTTCTTTGTTCCATTTTTATCTTCCAGTCCTTTTCTGCCTTTTATTTTTAAAGAGGGCAAATAAAGATTTTTAAGGCTGATTTGAATAGAATAGGTTGAGTATCCCTTATCTGAAATGCTTAGGACCAGAAGTCTTTCAGATTTTGGATATTTTTGGATTTAGGAATATTTTGTTCAGCACCCTTAATGTGAAAACCTGAAATTTGAAATGCTCCAATGAGGTTTTTTTTTTTTTTTTTTTTTTTTTAACTAGGAATACTCAATCTGTAGTACATTATCATGAGAATCATGAAGGAAAAGTTAGAGATAAGTGCACATCATATCGTGAGGGTATAATTTTGTTATGTGTAAATTTTTTGCATTAAACAATTTTTAAGGCCAATTTGATTCTAAAAACAATAGATCGCCTTTTACATAAAGTTAATATATCTTCCCCATTTTATTTAACTGTTGCAAAATACTCTATATTATGGAAACACCATCTGTTTTTAACTAGTATGCTATTGATTTCTTCTTATGGTTTTAATTGAGCAGATTTCCTTATCTCTCCTTTCTAGCATATCAGTTAGCTTTTTTTAGTGGTTGCCCTAGAATTGTCAGTATACATTTACAACTAATCCAAGTCTACTTTCCTTTTTAAATTAAATTAAATTATTTAAAATTAAAGTTCTGGGGTACATGTGCAGATCACGCAGGTTTGTTACATGGGTATACACATGCCATAGTGGTTTGCTGCAGCCATCAACTCGTCATCTACATTAGGTATTTCTCCTAATGCTATCCCTCTCCTATCCGCCCAGCAGGTCCTGGTGTGTGATTTTCCACTTCCTGTGTCCATGTGTTCTCATTGTTCAACTCCCACTTATGAGTGAGAACATGTAGTGTCTGGTTTTCTGTTCTTGTGTTAGTTTGCTGAGAATGATAGTTTCTAGCTTCATCCATGTCCTTGGTTGTAGGTGTGTGGCTTCATTTCTGGGCTTTCTGTTCATTCTATTGGTCTATGGGTCTGTTTTTTGTACCAATACGTACTATTTTGTTTATGGTATCCTTGTAATATAGTTTGAAGTCAGGTGATGTGATGCCTCCAGCTTTGTTCTTTTGTTTAGGATTGTCTTGGCTATTATTTTGAAATAGGTTTTTGTAATACTGTGAAGAATGTCATTAGTAGTTTGATAGGAATAGCATTGAATATGTAAACTGCTTTGGGCAGTATGACTATTTTAACAATATTGATTCTTCCTACTCATGGGTATGAAATATTTTTCTATTTGTTTATGTAATCTCTTATTTCGTTGAGCAATGTTTTCTAATTCTCACTGTAGAGAATTTTCACCTCCCTGGTTAACTGTATTCCCAGGTGTTTTGTTCTTTTTGTGGCTATGGTGAAAGATTGTGTTCTTTATTTGGCTCTCAGCTTGGACATTGATGATTTATAGAAATGCTACTGATTTTTGTACATTGATTTTATAGGCTGAAATTTTGCTGAGGTTGTTTATCAGATTTAGGAGCTTTTGGACAGAGACCGTGGGGTTTTCCAGGTATAGATTCATATCGTCTACAAACAGATGGTTTGACTTCTTCTCCTTCTATTTGGATGCCTTTTATTTCTTTGCCTTTTCTGATTGCCCTGACTAGGACTTCCAGTACTTTGTTGAATAGAAATGGTGAGAATGGGCGTCCTTATTTTGTTCTGTTTCTCAAGGGGAATGCTTACAGCTTTTGGTTGTTCAGTATGATGTTGGCTGTGGGTTTGTCATAGATGACTCATTATTTTGAGATATGTTCCCTCAATGCCTAGTTACTGAGGGTTTTTAACATGAAAATATGTTGAATTTTATCAAAAACCTTCTCTGGATGTGCTGCTGGATTTGGTTTGCTGACATTTTGTTGAGGATTTTTGCATCTGTGTTCATCAAAAGTATTGGCCTGAAGTTTTGTTGTCGTTGCTGTGTCTCTGCCATATTTTGGTAACAGGATGATGCTAGCATCATAGAGTGAGTTGGGGAAGAGTCCCTCCTCCTTAATTTTTTGGAATAGTTTCAGTAGAAATAGTGCCAGTTCTTCTTTATACATCTGGAAGAATTCAGATGTGAATCTCTCTGGTACAGGACTTTTTCTTATTGGTAGGCTTTTTATCACTGATTCTGTTTCAGACCTCATTACTGGTCTGTTTTCAAGAGTTCATTTTCTTCCTGGTTCATTGTTGGGAGGTTGTGGGTTTCCAGGAATTTATCTATTTCTTCCAGGTTTTCTAGTTTACATTCATAGAGATGTTTGTAGTAGTCTCTCAGGGATTTGGGTTTTTTTGTTTTCTGGTATTTCTATGGGGTTGGTGGTAATGCACTACTTGTGATTTCTAATTGTGTTTATTTGGGTCTTCTTTTTTCTTTATTATTCTAGCTAGTGGTGTATCAGTCTTATTTATTCTTTCAAAAAATCAACTCCTGAATCCATTAATCTTTTGGAGGTTTCTCACATCTCAGTTTCATTCAGTTCAGCTCTGATTTTGGTTATTTATTGTCTTCAGCTTTGGGGTTGGTTTGTTCTTGTTTTTCTAGTTCTTATAGTTGTGATGTTAGGTTGTTAATTTGAGATCTAACTTTTTGATGTGAGCATCTAGCGCTATAAACTTTCCTCTTAACACTACTTTGGCTGTGTCCCAGAGATTCTGGTATGTTGTATCTTTGTTCTCATTAGTTTCAAAGAATTTCTTGATTTCTAACTTAATTGCATTGCTTACACAAAAGTCATTCAGGAGAAGATTGTTTAATTTCCATGTAATTGTCTGGTTTTTAGAGATCTCCTTGTATTGATTGCTGTTTTCATTGTCTGTGGACTGAGAGCCTGGTTGATATGCTTTTGATTTTTTTGAATTTTCTGAGAATTGTGTTGTGGCTGAATGTACATTTGATTTTAGAGTATGTGCCACATATCAATGAGAAGAATGTATATTCTGTTGTTTGAGGTGGAGAGTTCTGTAGATGTCTATCAGGTCCATTTGGTCAAATGTCAAGGTCAAGTCCTGAACATCTGTTAGTTTTCTGCCTTGGTTATGTCTGATACTTTCAGTGGCATGATGAAGTCTCTCACTATTATTGTGTGATTATCTAAGTCCCTTGATAGGTCTCTCAGAGCATGGTGCTTCTGTGTTGGGTGCATATATATTTAGGATAGTTAGGTCTTCTTGTTGAATTGAACTCTTTACCATTATATAGTGCCCTTCTTTGTCTTTTTGGATTATTGCTGGTATAAAGTCTGTTTGATCTGAAATTAGAATAGTGCCCCTGCTTTTTCCTGTTTTCAATTTTCTTGGTAGATTTTTCTTTGTCTCTTTACTTTAAGCCTATGTGTACCATTGCATGTGAGATGGGTCTCTGGAAGACAGCATACAGTTGGGCCTTGCTTCTTTATCCAACTCGACACTGTGCCTTTTGTGGCATTTGGTGTGCTTACATTCAAGGTTAATATTGATATGTGTGGATTTGATTCTGTTACCGTGTTTTTAGCTGGGGTTATTATGTAGAATTTATTGTATAGTTGTTTCATAGTGTCAGCGGTCTATATATTTAAGTGTGTTTTGGTGGTGTTTGCTAACAGTCTTTCCTTTTCATATTTAGCACTCCCTAAAGGACCTTTTCTAAGGTAGATCTGGTGGTAATGAATTTCCTTAGAATTTGCTTGTCTTAAAATGATCTTAGGGATTTTTCTTTATGTTTTTGTTTTTTGTTTATGAAATTTAGTTTGGCTGGGTATGAAATTCTTGATTAGAATTTTGTTTCTTTAAAAATGCTGCATATAGGCCCCTCTCTCTTCTGGCCTGTAGGGTTTCTGTTGAGAGGTCTGCTGTTAGCCTGATGGGGTTCCCTTTGTAGGTGACCTTCCCCTTCTCTCTAGCTGCATTTAGCATTTTTCCTTTCATTTTGATTTTGGAGAATCTCATGACTGTGTCTTGGGGATCCTCATCTTTGTATAGTATTTGACTAGGGTTCTCTGCATTTCCTAAGTTTGAATATTGGCTTCTCTAGCAAGGCTGGCAACATTTTTATGGACAGTATTTTAAAATATATTTTCCAAGTTGCTTGCTTCCTGTCCCTCTCTTTCAAAGATGCCATTGAGTCATAGATTTGGTCTCTTTACATAATTCTTGCTTTCTCTCCTTCTCTTTCAGAGATGCCAATGAGTCATAGATTTGGTTTCTTTACATAATTCCATATTTTGGGAGGTTTGTTCTTTTTTATTCTTTTTTCTTTATTTTTGTCTGTGTTAATTTGGAGAATCAGCATTTGAGCTTTGAATTTTTTCCCACAGCTTGGTCTATTCTGGTGTTACTATTTGCAATTGTATTATGAAATTCTTTAAGTGAGTTTTTCAGCTCTATCAGATCAGTTTGGTCCTTTCTTAAAATGGCCATTTCATATTCCAGTTCCTGTATTATTTTATTGTATTCCTTAGATTCCTTGGATTGGGTTTTGACTTTCTTCTGAATCTCAGTGATCTTTTCTATCTATATTCTGAATTTTACATCTGTCATTTCAGCCAAGTTAAGAATCATTGCTGGGGAACTTGTACAGTTGTTTGGAGGTAAGAAGACACTCTGACTTTTTGAGATGCCAGCGTTCCTGTGCTGGTTCTTTCTCATCTTTGGGGGTTAATGTTTCTTCAGTCTTTGAAGCTGCTTTCTTTTGCATGGGTCTTTTGCTTTTGTCTTCTTTGGTGCCCTTGGGAGTTTGATTGTGGTACAGGGTGGGTTCAGGCCTCTGGCTTTGTTTATGGAAAAGCTGAGCTTTGTGCTCTATCTCTGGAGGCTGGTACCAGTCCTTGAGTTTTGTTCTCCGGACTCTTGAGGTTAGGAACCTGCCGCACTGGGGGGCGGAGGGGAGGGGTCGAGGTGTTTCTGGTCTGCTAGCTACAACATGCCAATAGTTGGTGCTGGCCAAAGAGCTCTGTTGGGGCAATGGCAGTGGGATTTGTGTTCACTCATACATGCCAGCAGCTAAGGCAGAGTCATGGGGTATACATGTGTCAGTTGGGGTGGGACATCAGTGAGAGTGGAGTGATGGCATTCCTGCACCCACTCACGCTGGTGGTGGCAGTAGCATGACTTGGTGGGGCACAGGCAGGGGTGGGTTGCCAGCACTTGTGTGTGTGTTTGTGCTGGAGGCAGCAGTGGAGGGATTTGCAGCATCTGTGCATGCATTTGTGGTGGCAGCATGGTAGGTGCCCACACATCTGTGGAGGGGGCACTGGGGCGTGCTTGCACCAGCAGAAGTAGTACTGTGGCATGTGTACTGGCAGGGGAGGGAGAGAAGGTCTGCCTACACATGCACGGCAGCAAAACAGTGGTCAGAAGATCATTCGTGAGTGCATGCTAGCAAAACGGCAAAGGGAAGCTTCAGGTGAGCTGGTGTGTTTTGGTAGGGGTGGGTCTGCTGGAGCTCTCCAATAGTCAACTGTGGCCTGCTGGTGAAAGTGCTATGACGAGGGCCCCCGGGAAATATCCTGGTTGGGCATCTGAGGCTGCACTGCTAGCAGGCATGGTAAGGGTGGGGCACCGGGAGACGCCAGCAGACATAGGAATGCTCAAATTGGACTGGCCCCATCCCACAGGCAAGACTGCCCTGCTCTGCCTAGGTCTAACAGTGATACCTAAAGTCTCCTAAAGGAGCATGGTGAGCCTTGGAAAATTGGATGTCCCTGGCTCCACTGCAGGTGTTCCCACACCAAACCCTCTGAGTTCGGCACAGGCTGGAGTCTCACCCCTCCCACCTCTCTAAACAGTTCTCCCTGCCAGCTCAAGTGTCCTTGGGGTCTTGGGGTCTTCTGCGGCTAGGATTCCAGAGGTTCATGGCAAGAGCAGGCCATTCCTTACCTATTCAACTCGCCCTTTTCCAAAGAGTCACTGGGGGCAGGAATGAATCTTGGTGCTTGACAGCCCCATGCAGAGTTCCCAGCTTCTTCCCCTTGCATCTAAGCATCTGAGTCCTCCCTCTATCCACTCTCAATGCCTCCTCTCCATAGATCTGCTTGGAGTATCCCAGCATTCCCAATGTCCCTGTCTCTTGGCTGCATCTAGACAGCCATTTTGGCTTGGGCCCTCCTTTTTTACCTCTAGCATTTCTGTTTGTTTTTTCCTTAGGATTTAAGAAATCCTACTTACATTGCCCATCTTTTCGTCCATGCTATCTACTTTATCCAACAGAGACCTTAGCATAATCATTGTTGTTTTAAATTCCCAGTCTTATAATTTCAACATCCCTGCCATGTCTTGTTCTGGTACTTTGTCTCTTCAAAGTGTGTTGTTTTACCTTTTAGTGTGTCGTATAATTTTGTCTTGATAACCAAACATGTTACACTGAGTAAAAACTCAGCTGTAAATAGGCCTTTAGTAATGCTGCGGTAAGTGGAGCGGGAGGAGAAGCATTCTGCTCCCCTCGTAATAAGTTCTCTGTTTTTTAATGTGTCTGTGCCTCTGGGCTGTGAACTTTGCAAGTGTTTCTCAGTTTCTCAGGGGCAAAATGGCTAAAGTGGGCTATAGTTGGGTATTTCCCTTCTCTCATGTTGAGTGGGCTAGAGCTGGGTATTTTTCTTCTTCCACATGGAAGGCTAGAACTAACTAAAGTTGGACATTTACTTTTGCCTGGGCCAGTTAGGCTCTGGTTAGTAGACTAGGCTCTGGTTAACTAATTTCTCCTAAGAGCAAGCCTTGCTAAGAAGAACAGAGTGCAATGACATATTTCAAAATGTGCTTTTCTCTTTTCCCCCTACTGGAAGCATGGAGGGCTGTCTCTCCCATATTTACTGGAATAATATCATCAAGTTCCTGGAGGCATATCTCACACAATTACTGTATAAGTGGGTTTCCCTGGAGTTTTTAGCTTTCAGATTTGTCCACACTGAGTGTCCGTGGATTCATCAATTACAGTTCATGTTTTCCTATCCCAGCACTGGTTCCCACAATGGTTTCTACTTGTGACTTTACTCTGGTAAGCCATGACTCCATGAATTTACCTGCCTGTCTCTCTGGTACTGGGGGCATGGTTTGCCCTGTCTGCTCACCTCTCTAATGGATCCTAAAAGAGTTGTTGATTTTTTAAGAACTCTGTTCAGCTTTTTACTTGTTAGGAGGGAGTGATGCCTTCTAAGTGACTTATGTGGAAAACGAGAAACTAGAAGCCCTCCACCTATCTTCTTATCCTGTCATTCCTATTTTGGGATTAAAAATAGTCTCTGAAGTTATATCAGCTTTCAAGAAATATAAACCAAACCTTCAATAAGCAAGTGGGAACTCTTGTTGCCTTCAGTATCCTTTACTGAGCCCCTGCTATTTGCAGAGAATAGTATTTACTGCTATAGAGTGGAGAAAGAAATAGAAGTCTTTGCCTTCGAGAGACTGAAACTCTATTTCATTTGAAAATGTATTTTTCCCAACTTTTTGTCAAAAGGATTGGAAAATCAAGTTGCCAATTGATGCATATGTATGGCATATTTTGCTGATCAGGGCTTAACTCAGAGTTACCTGAGAGACATTTATTTAATTCCCTTTCAGAAAAATGCAATGTACAGTAAGGCTAATAATAAAGTAATATCTATAGAAAGTGAAGATCAAAGGAAAGTGAGGAATTTGATGTGCTGACAGTAGTTGCTGTGTGAATATATAGTTTGGCTCTGAGCTTCCAGGAAGCCAGGTCAAAAAGGGGAAACGTGATACAATTCCTAGCTCTCATTATCAAAATGCAAATGTGCTGCTGGTTTTTCAGGGAAGTCAGAGCTTCTCCTATGATGTTTTGTATTGAGTATATTGAGCAAAACAATATCTTCAGTAGTTCTGCATGAAATGGGTATGTGAATTTTATAAAGGTGTCTTCTTTGGTGATAAAAAGCTGTTCTATAATGAACTAAACTATGTAGCTTTCCAAGGGTCTAACTCCATTCAGTGGTAAAATTTCAAGTCCCTAGAGAATGTATAATCTGTTAGTTTTAATTAAAGTTAAATGTTTCCTTCTCACTTTTTAAAATTAAAAATATGTGACCCTTGAAGAAGGAATAAAAACAAAACTGAAGGCAGATTTTGATTTAAATTCTCCAAGGAGTAAATGACAGGTATGCCCTTGGCTGATTTGATGAGTATGCTTCTCTACTGTCATGCATTAATTAACTGTGTTTTGACTTTCTATTTTTATGGTCACCTCCTAATCTAGGAATGTTAAAGCACAATCACTATTATTGCTGTTCTAAGAAAGGCAAGCTGCAGAATAGCATCCATTAGTAACTCACTGTGGAGCCTCATCAGTCCTTAGTAAGGGGTTCTGCTGAGTTGGTTTGCCCATTTAGGCAGTGGATTCTTACTCATAATAGTCAAGAAAGTCTTAATATAATAAAACAGTTCTTAACTCGGGACAGTCTAAAGCACCTGAAGGATTTGTTGTGAATGTAACCAGCTTTATACTCTGGCATGAGAACAATTTATGAATGCAAAAATATGTAAAAACAAATTCTGATGGCTAAGTGAATGGGGGCAGAGGACAAGAGTAAGTGAGCACAATAAATTTACACCTCCGTCTTTAAGAATTGGGGATTACCCTCTCACCGTATGACTTCTCTCATCTGGCCTACATTTTTCTCTTCCTTGTATGGTACACATTTTGCTGATGGTCTTCTGTGTGTCCCATTCTATTCTGAACTAGGATAATCTATTCTTTGTAACAGAGTCCTTTTATAATTTGCAAAAGTTTATACATGCACCTGAGGATTCTCAAGATTCGATTTAAGTATAATCGCTATTGGATAATTTCTGTAACCTGTGCATCATCTCACACAGCAGCCCCTGACCTTTTTGACACCAGGGACTGGTTTTGTGGAAGACAGCTTTTCCAAGGATGGGGTGGGGGTGGGGCAGGGGATGGTTTGGGGATGAAACTGTTCCACCTTAGATCATCAGGCATTAGATTCTCATAAGGAGTGCGCAACCTGGATCCCTCACCTATGAGAATCTAAAGCTCACTCTCCCACTGCTCACCTCCTGCTCTGTGGCTCAGTTCCTAACAGGTCATGGACTGGCACAGGTTTTCGGCCCAGGGGTTGGGGACCCCTGCTCTAATGCACTAGGTGAAATGCTTTGTGTTACTTAATTCTTCGAGAATGCTTTCTGCTGTTTGCTCGGATGGTATCACTCTCTAACTTCGGTATTCTTGTTCTCTGTGTGAATGTTCTACCTGCCATAGTCCTGGGAAAGGCATTTGAAAATTGATTGACACATACTCTTTCCTAATTAAATCTTTAGGGGAAGAAACAAAGCAACACAAGCTGGGCTCTGGTGTTGTTATTTGGATTGTTAAAAAAAAAAAAAAGGAATTATTTGCATAGTCATTTCCTAGTTGAAATCCAGGGTAAAATGGATCCTCCATTGTCAGAAACATGGATGTCTTAAAATAGCCTCCTCTCCTCCTACCTGCAGTAGCTCAGGAAGGTGTTCTCATTAAACACAAGCCCCGAACAGTGATGTTTCATTACGTCTCAGAATTACACCAAGATTCTTTATGAACTGGAACACCTGGGTATAAGACAAATGCTTTCTATTTTTTTTTTTTTTTTGACAACATTATCTGCCTAAATGGAAGAATGGATGGTGAGTAAATTTAGGAAGTGAGTCTTTTGCCAGACAGCCTGAAGAATGCTATAAAGAGAGCTACCCTTTTGTTCAGAATTGGGAGGGTAAAACATTTTATTTTTAAAGGCACTTGAGCTCAGGAGCTTGAGACCAGCCTGGACAACATAGCAAGACTCATTCTTACTAAAAATTAAAAAGACAATTAACCAAGCTTAGTGGCACATGCCTGTAGTCCCAGAGTCCTACTCAGGAGGCTGAGGCAGGAGGATTGCCTGAGCCTGAGTGAGTGAAGCTGCAGTAAGCCATGATTATGCCACTGCACTCCAGCCTGGGTGAGAGAATGAGACCATGTTTTTTTTTTTTTTTTTTT
>NW_016107747.1:1336379-1360825 GCF_001604975.1 Cebus imitator
TTTAAAGTAGATATGATTACATGATTTCCTCATTGCATTTTGTCCATAGAAAAAAAGATAAATGATTTAGACAGGATTCATTGGTTCATTGCCAATTCCCCAGCACAAAGTTCAGTGCTTAACAAATAGCTGTTGGATGAGTGAATAGATGAATGAATGAAATATGAGGTCATACAAAGTGGATTTTATTCTCTATTGTCCCCTTGAGTCTCTAAAAGTTTGCTCGCTAATTTATGATAATTCAGATCTTTGGTCATCCGAAATGGACTGTGATTAAACTTAAGAAAAATGGGTTCTAGGGGAAGTTTTCAAGTGCCCATAGTTTTGTTGTCTCTGGATAAGATGCAAGGCTCCAGTGAGGAGCTGGGTTTTAATGTGATGATTAATATGAAG
Source organism: Cebus imitator (assembly GCF_001604975.1). Classification (NCBI taxonomy): domain Eukaryota; kingdom Metazoa; phylum Chordata; class Mammalia; order Primates; family Cebidae; genus Cebus; species Cebus imitator. Next base: position 1,336,773 of record NW_016107747.1, read on the forward strand.
TGATTATAGGAGATACCTCATAGACCTCAAAGACTAATTTTCAGGATTAGATGGGAGAGATTTTGTAGACAGCTTCACTGATGAATGACTTAGCTATTATCTTCTGAAGATTTCATTTTAAAAACTCTCTTGCATCTCAATTTTTCTTTTTTGTTTCTTTTACTTTGTACATGATAAATATACTTTCCAATTTTAAAGTGAAAAGCAATGTCAGAGGTGCTGGAAAAGATTCACACCTTTTGAGTGTCAGCGGCAGAGAGATGTTTTTCTTGTGCTTCTAAAACATCTGCAGAAAAAAAATACAGTGTATATTTGCACAGAAGAATGACAAATGCAGGAAAAGACAGGAGTCACACAGCAACATTAATGCAGCATCTTAGGCAGTTTGCATCACCCACACTGTGCTCTAAAATGAAGATGTTTCATTTTTTAAGCCGCTGTTGTCAATACCCTTGATGGAATGTCTGTAAATATGCAGCCTAGTTATTGCTTCTAGCTCCACAGCATGAGCATCATAGACCTTCTTCCTAAGCCATGGGTAGGAGAGAAAGAAATACGGGAATATATCCAAGATGCCGATCAAAACCAGCTGATTGGGAATAGACAGTGCCCACACTGTGGAAATTGTAACAGTTCTCGTGCCTTAGAGACATTGTCACATCTTTCTAGCCCACTGACCTTGGGGCAATGGTGGGGGAAGGAGGGTGGGATAATTATTGTAGACATGAGCCCGTTTTACAGATGAAACAAGTGTCTTCTAAGCTTCCACCTTTGTATAGAGAAGACCTAGAATCCAAATTTCCTGAGAACTAGTCCAAGCAATTTACATATAGTGTACGTCTCAGGGTGAGTGTAGGCTCCAGGGCTCCATCCTCTGAGGAATCTGTTCATAGTCTGAATCTGTTTCTTTAGAAGACACTTAATATTTATTGTATGGTCAGTCAACTCAGCCTCATAACTGTAGCTTCTACACCTGTAACCAATAGCACAAACTCAAGTTGATGCCTTCTAATCTAGAATAGGGCCAAGGGTGATTCAGCCAAGTCTCAGAACTCCTAAGACACTGAGTGCCTGTTTCAGAATAGTTCAAATAGGAATGCCGAAAATTAGAGGTCAGGCAAGTAGACAAGATCGAAGTTTTTTTAAAAAAACTCTTAGTTCAGGGGTACATGTGCAGGTTTGTTATATAGGTAAACTCGTGTCAGGGGGCTGTTGTATAGATTATTTCATCACCCAGGTACTAAGCCTACTACCTGATTGTAGTTATTTTTTCCACTCCTCTTCCTCCTCCCGCCCTCTACCTTCTAGTAGACCCCAGTGTCTGTTGTTCCCCTCTTTGGGTCCATGTATGCTCATCATTTAGCTCCCACATACAAGTGAGAACATGTGACATTTGGTTTTCTGTTCCTGTGTTAGTTCACTAAGGATTATGACTTCCAGCTCCATCTATGTTGCTGTAAAGGACATCATCTCATTTTTTATAGCTGCCTAGTATACCATTTTCTTTATCCAGTCTACCATTGATGGGCATTGAGGTTGATTCCATGTCTTTGCTATTATAAATAGTGCTGCAGTGAATATACACATGCATGTATCTTTATGATAGAATGATTTCTATTCCTTTGGCTACATACCCAGTTACTGGATTGCTGAGTCGAATGGTAGTTCTGTTTTTCACTTTTTGAGGAATCTCCACACTGCTTTCCACAATGGTTAAACTAATTTACACTCCCACCAACAGTGTGTAAATGTTCTCTTTTCCCTGCAACCTCGCCAGGATCTGTTATTTTTCGACTTTATAATCATAGCCATTCTGACTGGTGTGAGATGCTATCTCATGATGATTTTGATTTGCATTTCTCTCATGACCCATGATACTGAGTTTTTTTTTTTTTTCATATGCTTGTTTGGCCACACATATATCTTCTTCTGAAAAGTAAGACATAGGAAGTTTTCACAGTCCTCAGCATGTTGTAGACACAGAAGCACATGTCGCCATGCACAATTTTGCTATTTTAAACCAGCGCAAACCAAAGACTCTTAGGATTTTTCAAGAAAGGGACTTTTACAACACTGCTTTTACAACAGTAGCATTTTAGTGCAAAGTAGGGGTAACACTTTTGTCTTCTGGGTTTGCATATGAACCAAGTATCATTTCAACATTGTGCTTTTTCTTAACAATAAATGGATTGGCAATTTAAAAAACTCATTTAAAAGGTTTTCAAGTTAAGGTATATTCACTTTTCAGTCCAATATATTGGGAAATAAGTGTCAGCTGCCAACTCAACAATGCTGGCATTTATTCTTGTAATGACATCTAATTTTCTTCGTTTAACTACACCCAGGATTCTGGTTGATAATCTCCAGATTCTTCTCCAGAAATCTCTCTCATTGCTTTCTTCCAGTTTCTCCGTGTGTGTATGTATGTGTGTGTGTGTGTGTGTGTGTGTGTGTGTGTGTTGCATTAAAGGAAGTTGTAGAATACTGTAACCACAATGTCACACCACCTCACATTCTATTTATCTTTTGTGCTGTTAGAGCATCAGCAGCAGGAGCTGGAGGTGGGAACTCGTGGAACCACCATCAAGAATACTGGCTTATCTTGTGCGCACTTCTGATGTTCCGCACAAGGACTAGGCTGTTCCACGTGCAGCTGATTTAATATCAAATGACACAAGTCTTGTGAGAAAATCCTCTATGCTTAAGAATGTTATGTCTTGAAAAGGAATCCTACCCAGCCATCTCAACTTGTCCATCATTCACCATGACATTCACAGAAACTGTATGCAGATTGTCTTTTTCTCTTCCAGCTTTCTAGTCTCTCTTTAGCACCTCCTATTGGCAGAGCCTACCTAGTAAGAAGAAGCTGGAAAGCTAAAATAGGGTTGGCAGAGCCTTGGGCTCAACATCACAAGGCAGAATACAGAAGAGTGGGCTTGGAGGTGAGATAATAGCTAAAAAACTGGCACAACTTGCCTGCCCACCACAAACCAAATACATTCTTGGAGCATATCTTGCTTATGTGTTTCTTACTTCACCATGAAAGTTGAGCAGTTCCTTCAGCGTACTAGGTGGAAAAGAGCCTTGACTTCAATTGTCCTGGGACAAGCCTTTCTAAGTTCCCACACTCATGTTGTTAAAAAGTATTTTATTTATTTTCTCTTATTCAAGGCCAAATACAGCAGGAAAACAACCTTTAAGTTAAATATTTTAGAAAGCAACAAACCAATAACTTATAAATTATTTTAAAGCATGGAAATTGCTAAAGAGCATATTTTATTTTTTATTCTACTTTTTTATTGTACATATTTAAGATACACAACATGATGTTTTGATATATGTACTTTGATATACACATACATAGTGAAGCAATTACCGTAGTCAAGCAAATTAACATATCCATCATCTCATATGGTTTCTTTGTGTGTGTGTAAATAAAAGTACCTAAAATATGCTATCTTGGCAAATTACAAGTATACAATACAATATTTCTGACTATAGTCCTGATGTTGTATATTACATCTTTAGACTATTCATTCTACCTAACTGCAACTATGTGTGCTTTGACTTACATCTTCCCATTTAATCCCTTCCCCCCACAGCCATCATTCTATTTTGTTTCTATGTGCTGTATGCCATCTGTTTTCTTTTTTTAGATTCAAAATATAAGTGAGATCAGGCAGTATTTTTCTTTCTGTTTCTGGATTATTTCACTTAGCACAATGTCCCCTAAGTTCATCCATGCTGTCACAAGTGGCATGATCTCCTCTTTTTAAAGTTGAATAATATTCAGTGTGTGTGTGTGTGTGTGTGTGTGTGTGTGTGTGTGTGTATTCATCCATCAGTAAACCAGGTTGTTTCTATATCTTGCCACGCTCCTGTTTTTTCCTTCAACTTTTAAGTTCCAGGGTCCATGTGCAGGATGTGCAGGTTTGTTGCATAGGTGAACATGTGCCATGGTGGTTTGCTGCACAGATCATCCCATCACCTAGGTATTAGGCCCAGCATCTATTAGCTATTTTCCTGATCCCTCCCACCAGCCCCTGACAAGCCCTAGTGTGTGTTGTTCCACTCTTTGTATCCATGTGTTCTCATTATTCAGCTCCCATTTATAAGTAAGAACTTTAGGTGTCTGATTTTCTGTGTTAGTTTGCTGAGAATAATGGCTAACAACCCCATTCATGTCCCTGCAAAGAACATGATCTCATTCCTTTTTATGGCTGCATAGTATTCCATGGTGTATATGTATCACATTTTCTTTATCCAGTCTATCATTTATGGCATGCTTCTATTTTTTTAGTTACCAGTGCAAAGCCATAAATATTTTTATGAACTTCTATATATGTATTTGCAAAGAAAATTCTCAAAAGGCTATTTGTTTTGTTTCATACACCAGGTAGACAGACAATAGTTCTGTGGTTATTATAAACATATGATTCAAACAGCCTAATTTTCTGAAAAAGGAAAGAAACATGCCTCTCTGATACTCTACTTAAATAGAACTTTTTATTGCAAATAAAAGCATGAATCAAGCGTTAAACAACCTAATTGCTAATCACCATATTTAAAAATTAACCTTAATTAGAGAAAAATCTAAAGTAAATACTGCCATATTAGAAACTTTTCTTGTGTGTCCTTAATTTGCATCTGTCACTCATAAAGCTAACCCTGCATGCCTGTTCTCCTCCCCAGCTTTAAAGAAACACACAGTTTCACTCACATTGAACCTGTTTCTCAAATGCAAATGCCATCATCCTAGGGATAGACACAGAAGGTACATTTAACAGCTTCACTAGGTGACAAAGCTATTAAGACCTATGCTATTCTGAGTCTTGTCCTTTGGATTATATTTTGAAAGCAAGAATATATGCATTAACTAGTTTTCTTAAGGCTCCAAGCCTGAGCTCCTGCCTGTATTTTGATTATGCGTTTTTTGCTTTTTTGTTGTTTTTGTTAATGCTTTTTTGTTGTTGTTGTTGATACTTTAAAAACAGTATTTTTATGTCAACCTGTCCTCATATGAAAACAGAGAGAGGGAAAACCTAGGCATACCAGCATCAAACACTGTCTGGCTTGGATCAGAGAAGTGGAAAAATATTACTGTCAACTTCAGCTTGTGAGTTTTTTGAAGTTAGCATTTATAGTTTCCTTGATGTGCAAAAACTGATGGTAAAGAAACTATTACACAGGAAGAATGAGTTATAAAAGCACCTGGTTCCTAAGCACACATGGACAATCCCCACTTTGCTGGAACGTAATACTTCAAAAACTATTTCAGTGGAGCATGGAGAGTTTATAGAGGAGCTTAACAATAGCTTAATTTCATATGGAAGTTGAGATGCTTTCAAGCTTGGACTCAAACTACTTTAATGCTGGGTTTTTAGACAATAATTTCCTTTTTGTTCTTGTCATCCAATATAGAAAATAATGGGGTGAAGCTTCCATCCTACTAGCTGCAGTTTGTGGGCACCCTCAGGGCTGAAGATAAGGCAAGCAATTGCCACTTAAACCTAGGACAGTGTCAGCAGCCCCAGATATTATGTGAATCAAGGCAATGTTGACGGACTCTGTGATAGAGCTTTGGAGATGAAACAAATAAAACTTGATCAGATTCCTCAATAAGGGTTCCTGCCAGAGTGAAAAACTAAGCATTGGTATGAATGCAGTAACTGTTTGGTCCTGGTGCTGGTGTCAGCACAGGTTGCAACTGATGGGTGAAGCAGTAGTGATACACTGTTCCCACTCATTGCTATCATCCCCTTGTAACATTTGCAGGAGACATCCTTGGCTGTAAGTAGTGATGATCACAGTCCTTACCACTGATTAAAAACACTCCTGCCTGTCATTTCTGGCAACTAACTGCTGTTCCTCAAAGTGTGGTCCCAGATGAGGGGCACCAGTATCACTAAGGGTCCCATTAGAAATGCAGAATCTGACCAGCTGTGGTGGCTCATGCTTGTAATCTTAGCACTTTGGAAGGCTGAGATGGGAGAATTGCTTGGGGCCAGGAGGAGTTCAAGACCAGTCTGGGAAACAGCGAGACCCCTGTCTCTATTAAAAAAAAAAAAAAAAGAAAGAAAGAAAGAAACAGAGAAGGAAGAAAGAAATGCAGAATCTCAGGCCCTACTGCAGACCTACTCAATCAGAATCTGCATTTTTAAACAAGTTCCCCAGATGAGAAAATTCTATCCATACTGTCTTCCTCAGTATGTCTGACTTGCTCCATCCTGCAGATTTCCATGTATTCCCAACAGTCTGCTTCCACCTTAAGCCCATTTCCTGCTTTCTTCACATTCTTCACTGTCCTTCAGTCTAATTTTTCTTCTGACTTCTCCCATTAGATTAAATAACAAGGTATAATAAGGGAAAGAAAGGAGGAAGAGGGGAAGAGGAAAGTAAAGAAAGAAAAATCGAAGGAAGATGAAGAGGAAGATGAGGTGGGAAGTGAGATAGGGAAGGAGGGAGGGAGACCTAATTTAGTTGTGCCGTGGTATCATTGGAGTTATTGAGCTGTATTTCAATCCCAAACAAATACACAACCACAAATACATCCCATTCACTATTTCCATTTTAAAATGAAGGAGTTACTTTCATAGGGAGTTGAAGACAATGTTAATTAGTATGATAATTTGGAAAGCAATTTGGCAATGTCTGTTCAAATTTTTTTAAGTGAAAATTCTCTTTAATTCAGCAAATTTCAGAATTTGCGCTATATAAATACTTGTATACATGCACAAAAACATATATCAAAGGTATGTATTGACAGGATTTTTTAATAACAAAAAGCTATAAATAGCCTAAAAGTATCAATAAGAGTTGTTTTGGAAAATCAACAAATATCTCTGCAAAGGCACACTCTCCTGGCATTAAAAAGAAGTGAGAAAGATCTGCACATGCTTATGTGGTGAGCTCTCTACAGTATATTGTTAACAGAGAAAAGGAATATGTAGCACAATGGCATAATATGATCTCATCCATATGTCTTTGTTTAGTATGTGTGTGTAAATGTGTGTATGTGTATATTTATAAAAGAGCTGATGATTTACAATATTTATATTCAATGGTATATTCTACAGCCATTACAAAAAACTATTTTGGTAGAAATTTCACTAACTTAGGACATTCTTGTGATGTAATGCTAAGTGAACTAATGTAAGCAAGACATTAATATCATTTTTTGACCCACCTTTCTTGGGCATTTTCCAATGTTATTAAATATTCCAAAAAAATAATTAATTTCTCTATAATATTGTACTCGGGTCTTTGGGTTGTTTTCAGTTTTATAACTCATATATAATGTTGACATAAACATTTTTTTACTTAATGCTATTTTCAAATTTCAGACTAAGATAAATAACTTGTAATTACTAGTTCATAGTTGTGACTTTTTTTTTATAATTACTAGTTCACAGGATTCTTAACTTATTGCCAAATTGATTTCCATACTCCACAAAGATTTTTAATATAGTACTTCAATTTTTGCTAATGTGACTTGTTATTAAGTCATCATTTATTCAACAAACTTTTACATTAGAAAGAAATAGTTACTAATGCCTACTGTGTGCTAAGCTCCCTTAAAGGCGCTAGGTACATCATTACAAATAAGCATGATTCCTACCTTACTACTCAAAGTGTGATACTGGGCTAGTATGGGAGAAACAGACATTGAAACACACAATGACACTGTGATTCAGGCTGTCTTAGAATTATGCCCAGAGTGCCATGGAAACTCAGCATACTTACAGAATAACTGTGATAATTAACCACAAAGGGACTACTTTGCTTTGAAATATTCAAATACTCCCCCACATTCCAACTAGAGTTAACTTGGTGGTGGGTCTGTAGGGGAAATATCTTCTCTTCTTACTCCTATCAGAGTTTACCTGACTGTGACAAAAAGTAGACAAGAAACTTTCCCTAGTTTTGATGAGTAGTAAAGTAGGTTTCAAAGTCTAGCACCATTTATATATTTCTTTCACACCTGCAAAAAATAAATCTTCTTCAAGGACACATACGTTCATCCTGAATCTATAACTGAACTTTACTTTCTAACATGCTATTCTTTACGGTAGCTTAGAATACAAAGATGGTTATCTAGCCTCTGAAAACATTTTTTTTTTAATTTCATAAAACAAGTCTCCAAGTAAAATAAACCCAGCCACCACAAATAGCCCTATTTTCTCAATATTTCTTAAGTCAAGAAATTCTAATTTAAAATATTTGAATTAGTCTGAAATATATGAAATTGCCCATAATTTAGTTGTTTTTAACCTGTAAAAATGGCAATTCTATATGGCTCAATATAAAGCCTGTGATTTCTTTTTGTTTCTTCTCCAGGATTGCCCATATGTTAGCCCTTATCAAAAACTGTTTTACACCAAATAATTTCTGCAATATCTTCCACAGGCACAAAGAAAATAAAAGATTAACATAGCTTTATGCTTGGTTGTCCCCTTCTAGTCAGATCATCAGTAAAATACAATTACAATATAGTAGTACTCAAATTAAAGAGAAAATGGTTTCCTGCTTAGTTAAGCAAAGAGAAATCTAGCCAATGCAGAATTAGAAGTCAGGAGCAAATGTGGACAAGCAGATCCAGCAAACCACCAAACTGTGATTCATCATCTCTGTTGCACGCCAGGCTGGTGTTCTCCTCTTAAGACATCAAACAGTAGCCTGATTAATACTAACAGTGTCTTAAAAGTCAAAACTACTATTAATGCAAATCTGTCCTCCAGAGATGGGGGAGAGGAGGGAAAGAGAGAAAAGGGAAGAGAGCTGTAGTCTGAAATGGGTGGTGGCTTCTTTCATAGTACATTTACCAGGTTTAAATTCATATTGTAGAAAAGAAAGCTTAGTACTTTGGTAGAGGATGCTGTATGGAAAACAATGTCTCCCAGCTTAGAAAGCTGGCCTGATCCTACAAGAATGTCAGAAATCTCTGTCCATGCTAGTTCATAAGGCAATCCCATTTACAATAGCCACACAAAAAATAAAATACCTGGGAATATATCTAACCAAGGAGGTGAAAGATCTCTATAAGGAGAACTACTAGACACTGCTAAGAAATTATAGATGATACAAACAAATAGAAAAACATTCCATACTCATGAATTGGGAGAATCAATATTGTTAAAATGGCAATACTACCTAAAGCAATCTACAATTCAATGCTATTCCTATCAAATGACCAACATAATTTTTTCAAAGAATTAGAAAAAACTATTATAAAATTCACATGGAACTAAAAAAGAGCCCAAATAGCCAAAGCAATCCTAAGCAAAAAGAACTAAGCCAGAGGTATCACATTACCCAGCTTCAAACTGTACTATCAGGCTACAATAACCAAAACAGCATGACACTGGTACAAAAACAGACACATAGACCAATGGAACAGAATAGAGTACCCAGAAATATGCCTCACACCTACAGACATCTAATCTTTGACACAGTCTTCAAAAAATAAGCAACGGGGAAAGGACTCCCTATTCAATAAAGGTGCTAGAATAGTTGGCTAGCCATATACAGAAGATAAAACAGGATCCCTACCTTTTACCATATATAAAAATTAACTAAAGATGGATTAAACATTTAAATGTAAGACCTCAAACTATAAGAATTCTAGAAGAAAACCTAGGAAACACCATTCTGGATATCAGCCTTGGGAAATTATATATGAATAAGTTCTCAAAGGCAATTGCCGTATAAGCAAAAATTGACAAGTGGAACCTAATTAAATGAAAAAGCTTCTGCACAACAAAAGAAACTATCAACAGAGTAAACATCTGGTTGATGGGGTCATTCATATCCCAAACCTCAGCATCACACAATATACAAAATCCCCTTGTAACAAACCTGTACATGTATCCCCCGAATCTAACATAAAACTTGAAATTATATTTTTTAAAAAGCTAGTTTATAGTTGTAACTACTTTCTAGAGTCTTGCTACTTTTAGGGTAATCACTGCTCAACATCACTAATCAGCAGAGAAATGCAAATCTGAGTCTGTGTTTCTTGAACTCTTGGGGTCTGGTTAAATGCAGATTGTGATTTAGGAGGTCTGGGGCAGAGTGAGATTCTGCATGTCTCACTAGCTCACATGTGATGCAATGCTGCTGGTGGCATCATACTTCCATGTGATGAGGTTTCAGTAGAGCATCCTTGTGACGGCCTTGGCTCCTCTTTTCTAAATTGTGAGTCTGACCCTGTGGGTCACATATTGAGCATTGATGAAGAGGCCTCTGGTCCAGCTCAGTGTCCTTGACCTCTCCTTGTTTGACTCTCCGTCTGCAAAATGGGATTAGCAAACCCATGTAGAGAGTCCACTGAATGGCAGAATCTTAGACTTTTCAGTTAGAGGAAACTTTGGAGATGATCTGATCTCACTTGTTCCCCTCCTCCCTGCATCACATGTTATGTCTGAAAGCCCATGCCTGAGATCCCATTCACTGAGTGTGCAGTTGTTAGTCTCATCATTCCATCAGACCTAAGAAAGCTCTGCAGAATAAGGGCCTGTTGAAAATGTTTTCAAATACCTGAAAATAGTGAGAGCAAACAAACAAACCACTGCTCAAAATCACTTAGCAAACCCCACCTTAATGAGGAATTTTCTCTTTTGGCATCAGAAAGCAATTAAACTCAGCATTTCTAGGCGAGAAGCTTTAGTAGTTCCCCTCTTGTTCTTTCTCCCCACAGCAGGTGCTAAAGCACAACTCAGTCTTGATTCATCCCCTCTGTCAAGAGCAGGTGTCAGCCTCAGTTATTGTTCTGCAAATTCATTTCAGCCCTTTAATGCCTTTAATGCAATTCCTGGAGAATGAGGTATCGATTCCCAATCTCAGCTGTGTTTCCTGAAGCCTATACCACATTGGCCTTCCTGGTCTCTTTCTATCTCTTCTCTGTCACATTCCCCCACTTCTCTTTCTGGAATGCATGCCACATTTCTGGTCAGTGTTCTATAATCAACCCATCTGCAGTTCTCAAAAAAGAGGCATAATAAAGGCATTGTATGAATATGTTTGAATGAGAAATTCGTGAAAATCATCCATTTTTATTTATGGTGAAAGACTTAATTTGGATAGAATGTGATATGAATCAAAGGTAACTATGCCTCTGGAGGCACTATGAAAAAGGGAGTGTTTTAGTTTCATGAATTTGCTCTTTTGTTCTGTGTATATTGCTGTAGCACCATTTTTCAAGTCCTCTTCTTAGTGTCTCAAGCCAGTAAATATCACACCTCATATGTGTGAAGACAATTTATTGTGCAAACCAAGGCACTTCTGAGAGTAGACTGGGCAGCCATGGGTAATTGTGCTCCTGTGTCAGGCATGCATTGGGACTGTCTCAGTAAACAGATACACATGGTCATCCTAATTACAGGCATTTTGGGATATGGGACTCAGTGACAGTTTGGTATTGGGAGGTGAATCTGTTGAAGAAAAAAAGCATGAAGCATAATTAAACAGGCAAGGAAGGCATTATTCAAGACTACTGCAGCAGGGGAGAGATTAATCGTGACTCCGGATATAGTAGGGACAGCTGGGGATTTATAGCCAATGGACATGGTGAAGGGGTCACGGATCGGAAATTACTAAGAGGATTTGGTTGGGTATCAAGGGTGAGGGGATTCTTGCTGAGCGGGGCTCGGCAGGCCAGGACCAGGCCTAGTCAACAAGAGGCCTAAGAGGAACATGCTTAAAGTTTGGTCAAGGAAAAAGTCCTTGTTGAATCTCACCAAATAAAATGCAGATTTTAAAATTTAGTCTTAAAGAAACTGAATAGTTTCCCAGTCATGGGAACTCATCCTTGCTTTGAGAAATTCTTCCAACTTTATATTTTTTTCTTTGTGATTTTTAAAGACTTTTCCTTTGTAAATCTAGTTATTCCAGTTATGCTTGATAAAGAAATTGTTTTATCTTCTGATTTTTGCTTCTACTTCAGTAAAGCTGAGGTGAAACTGACTCTTCAGAAATGAAAAAAAAAAATGTGGCTTGAATTGATCAAGGAAGCACAATTGTAATTCATTCAGGAATGACTTCATCAAGTGGGCCATGTTTCATGACACATTGTTTAGTGAGGCTTAGAGAATAGAAGGGAAAGCAAGGGGTTTATTTGTATGATTTGTACACATGTCCATCACAGTGGAGGCTCAATGAAGGATCTGCTGCTCCCGGTAGTCCAGTGCTCACTACTAGGCAACTCTTCTCCCTCTGAGCATTGGTTTTCTTGTCCATAAAATGAAGGCGTTCAATTAGGTGAGCTCCTTGTTACCTTACAGGGATTTTTTAAAAATTTTATAGTTCTGATCTTAAAAATCACTCTGTCCGTCTCTGGATTATGCTTCATTACTATAAAATATCCATCTTGAACCCATTCTAAAGGATTGAATATGAGCAATGGTAAGTCAATCTGAAAATGATTTAATGTAGAACCTGTGTCTGAAAAAGCTCAATTTTCTCTCTGTATATTTTATGATATAACACATCCAAGGAGATGTATGCAAGAAAGTTCCAGCAGATTTATTAATAAAAGCATGTGTGTTGGGGGAGGGGGATCAGGAGAGGAATAGAAACAACCTGAAATATACTTCAGCAGGAGAATGAATACAGAAATAATGATGGAATGACTCACAGTGAAAGTCAATCAGCTATAGAATCAAAGGACATAAACATCAACAGTTTTTAGCAAAACCAAGAAAAAACTTACACCATTTACTTAAAGTGTAAATGGTATAAGTACTACTACTTATACTACAAAACAGTACTACTGCTCATTTCTAAGGGATACATACTTGTGTATGTATAGTAAAAGTATTTTTTAAATTCTTGGTGGTGATACACACCAGGCTTAGAATAGAGGTTCCCTCTGCAGGTGGGAAGGGATTATGATTTGGGAGGGGAATTCATGGAACTTCAGCTGTATTTGCTAATGTTTTATTTCTTAAACTGGGAGTTAGATATATGGGTACTCATTGTATTACACTTTATGCCTTTTCGTATGTCTTAAAATATTTTATAGCAATCCTATTATAAAGTCAGGATGATCATAAAAAGACATTGCATATCTTTGTTTGTAAATTAGAAACACTCAGTCCCCATAGTTTAGTGGTAGGAAAGCTAATGTGAATTTAAAATCTTCTTACGACCTGCCCTGCAGTTATAATGTACATACATCAAAAAACAAAACTTCCAGTGTATACACTGGTGAAATAACCGCTAGTCAGATACCAGTCTCTTGAGTTACTACTACTTATATGTGTAATAGCTATTGTGATTTATTTAAAATTTATACTGTGTGAGAGAAGTTTATGAAAACATATAGGTAGTTAGCTATAAAGTTGTGATTGGATGCCAGATTGATAAATGAGCAGTTTCCTCTGCAAAGAAGTGCAAACTCAGCTATGTGCTTTCAGGTGGTCTAGACAAGAGGAGAAACCTGCCTACTGGTTTCTCAGTAGATGACTTTATGACAAAGTTGGAATTGTCATGAAAAGACATGTTTAGAATTTGTTTATGGATTAGAAACAGAAGCTCTAATCTACAACTCTTAGTAGGAGAGCTGGATTTTCCTTGGCTCTAAAATTTGGGGAAGAATTAATCGCAAGAATCCTTATGTAGTGGGTAGTGAGGCATTTTGAGTGGTGCTTCTGTTGATTTGCCCTTGCCAGCAGCTCCTTGCTATTCATCCATTTCACACAGCACCCAGAGTGATTGTGCTGTAACAGAACTCATATCAATTCTTCAGAAGCTTCCCATTGCACACATGGTAAAGTCAAAACCCCCTTACCTGACCTTCAGGGTCCCTGCTCCTGCCTGACCATCTCACCTCATCTCTTACCATTCTTCTCTTAATCAGGCTCCACCCACTCCTGTTGGTGTTTCTTCCCTACAGAGCTTATGACATCTGGGCATTTCCTCTTCTCTCAGTTAGGAATGCCCTTCTCCCAGGTCTTGGCATGGATAACTCTTTATCATTCAACTTTCCATTCAAATGTCATTCTCAGCCCCACCCCATCATAGAGGCTTTTCTTAATGAGCAAAAGTAGCCTCACTACCACCACCTATACTATCCCTAAACTCAAGGCAAGAGGGGTGCTCTGGGACCTGTGCTGTAGAGGGGTACCCTCCAGCCACATCCCTTCCCATGAAGCAAGAAGTTTATGGGGCAAAGGGGACTTGCATACCCAGAGCTTGCATTTCCTCTACTAGGCCATGCCCTGTGTTATGGCTTGAATGTGACCCCTTGAAAATTCATGTTGAAACTTCATCCTCATTGTGGTAGTATTAAGAGATGTGACTTTGGGAAAGTGATTAAGTCATGAGGGCAGAGCCCTCAGGAATGGATTAACAACTTTACAAAAGAGGCCTCAGAGAGATAATTGGCCCCTTTGCCCTTCTGCTTTCTTCCCCTCAAGAGGACACAGCAAAAAAGTACCATCTTGGAAGCAGAGAAAGCAGCTCCCACCAACCTTGCCAATACCTTGACCTTGGACTTCCCAACCTTCAGAATTCTGAGAAATATATTTCTAATATTTATAAATTACCTAGTCTGTAGTGTTTTGTTTAAGCAGCACAAGCAAACTAAGACACCTTGCTTACCGAGGATTTCACAGGTCTCTGCCCACATGGACCTATGCCCATTTCTAGAGTCTGTGAGCTTCTGCCTTGGTTCCCATTCTCTGTTGTCGGTTTGCGGACCCCTAAGCCCAAGGGTGGTCACACAGTGGCTGTTTGCAGAAGGTATAGATAAATATTAGACAGAGGCCTATAGTATCATGTGTGTACATGAACTTCCTCTCAATGGGAGCTGGAGCCAGGCTGAGAATAGACAGGCACAGGCCAGGAGGCGGGATCAGGGACCCAAGGGCTGGCTTGCACAGCTCTTCCACATCCCAGTGCAGAACTTGGAGGAGTCTGAGAATCCTGAGTGCAAACTTGTTCTTCCAGGTGTTTTAAAAGTTGATTTGTCAAGCTAGAGAGTAGATCGTATTTTATTAAACAGTTTGTTAGCTTGATTCACACTCTAATTATTTATACATACGTGGATCTCCATTTATACTCTTGCTGCTCTTAGAAACGTTAGTGGCAGGCCTGGCTTCCTCTGCATTTGAGTCAGTCCAGAAGATGGTGGTTCAAATTCCAGGGCCTGGTGGTAAAACAAACAGTGGGGTTCTGTGCCAAATCCCTTAGAAATATCTTTTCTGCCACCCACCTTGTTGGGGATTCCAGACTTTCTTCTCAACAGTCCTGTTCTCTACTCTCTCTCCTATTTCCCTGTTTTTATTTTGTAGCACTGAAAAAAAATCTTAAATTACCTTGTTTACTTGTTTAGCATGAGTTCTGTGAGGTCAGAGGCTTGTGGCTACATCTGCAGCATGTGGCACATACTAAGTGCTCATTAAAAATTTGCTTATAGCCAGTAATGGTGCCCCATACCTATAATCCTAGTGCTTTGGGGGACCAACATGAGAGGAATGCTTGAGGCTAGGAGTTTGAGACCAGCCTAGGAAACATAGCAAGACACCATCTCTACAAAAATATTTTTTTAAGAATTAGCGGGGTTATGATGGTGCATTCCTATAGTCCCAGCTATTCTTCAGGCTGAGGTGGGAGGATCACTTAAGCCTGGGAGTACGAGGTTGCAGAGAGCTATGATCGCGCCACTGCACTCCAGCCAGGGTGACAGAGCAAGCCCCTGTCTCTAAAAATAATATAAATAAATTAAAAGAATTTGTTGAATGTGTCATGACAGGAATATTGTTTAAAAATGTTTGCTGAATGAATGACTTAGGTGCTACTTTGTGCCAGGACTGTGAAGAGTCCAAAGATAGCTCAAACAGGTCCTCTGCCTTCAGGGGTCTCCAAGCCTAGTGGGGAAGCAATCCTGAAAACAAACAAAAGGCTTCTGCTTTGAGTTTTACACTTCTCACATCATTAATGAATCTAGAAACAAAAATATATATATAGCCATTATTGTAGCACTTCTAGGCAAACAATTTGCAAAGCAAATAAGCTCCAGAGAAAGGGAAAAATACTTTCTGTTATTTTCTCTAAAGGGTTAGGGGTAAGAGAGCTTTTAAACTTGATGACCCATCAGAACTGGTGGAAAGTGTTTTTTCTCTCTCTTCCTGAAGACAAATTGCTTGTTTTTCTAGGAGGAGGGGGGAACACATTAAACATTTTCTGCTGTTAAGATAAAATATTGTTTAGAACAGGAGGCTAAAATCTCCTCAGCTGCTGCTGTCTGCCTTATTTAACTTACATGGCAGACGGTGGCATCTGCTGAACAACACTGTGTTGGCGTTTACCTCCTCCAAGGAGCTGAGGGCCTCTGGAGTCAGCCTTCTCAGAGGCCTCCATGGGCAGCAGGGCGGCTGGGGCTTCCAGCTGCTCTGGGCAGACTTCAGTTTCATTCCAGATGGCCTGGGTATGCAAAGTGTGAAAGAAGACAAGCAGAAACACTGTCCCTTCTACATAGAATTCCTTTTTAGAAAATAAGGCTTTTTTCTAATCACCCAGAAATATAAGAGGTCATTTTTATCCAGAGATGATTGTGCAGGCCCCATAAAGCCAATTCATTTGAAATGAGGATGAAAATATCATCAGAAATACTGAAAACCATACTTATTTGAAGTTTTATCTTGAAAAACAGCAGCTATAAACCATAAAAGTGATCTCAGGGCTTATAAAATTAGGTTATAATTTTACTATGGGCTAATTCTTAGAATACTATGGGATGCATATATATTTTAATAAAATTGTATGATATCACCATATTCCTTCCTATTTGACTTACAAGATATGTACTCATTCATCCAACAAATATTTATTGAGTACTTACTATGCACCAAGCGCTGTTCTAGGCAGTTGAATCAATTTAAAAAAGAAAAAGAAAATATTTCCTGTTCTTATGGACCTTATATTGTAATAGGTGACTGATAAATCATAAAATATTAGGGAAAAGCAGATCATGCTGGAAAGTAGCAAGTACTAAGAAGAAAATACAAAAGCAGAGATGGTGAATAAGTAGTACAGAATATTGGTAAAGACTACAGTTTAAAGAGGGTGGTCAGAATATCTCTCTCTGAGAAGATGGCATGATGGCTGCTGAGCCCACAGAGTGTAGGGTAGTGAGGGTAGAAGCAGGAAACTTATTGAGAGGTGACTGAAACAATCAGGTGGGTGACAGAGTAGTAGTGAAAATGGTGGGAAGTGTTGGGATCCTGCTTACATTTTAAAAATGGAGCTGATAGGTCTTACTAATTGATCTGATTATGAAAGACACTAGACTACTAGAATGTGAGAGAAAGAGAGGCATCAAAAATAACTCAGAGGGTTTTGACCTGAATAGGAACTGACATGAACAGAAATGGGGAAGACTGAGTAGTGTTAAGATATTTTAGAGGGAAGAATTAGAGGGAAGAATAGGAATTTGACTGGACATAATAATTATAAGATTATTACCTACTAGACAGCCACAAAGAAGTGTCAAGTAGTTAGCTGAATACATGAGTCTGGAGTTTAGGAGGGAAGTGATAAGTGTGATAATTTAACGGAGGATTTAAAGCCATGAAACTAGATGACCCACCTTAGGAAAGAATGTGGATAGAGGACAGAAGAAGTCTAGGGATCAGGGAGATATGGAGGAGCAAGCATAGTAAAATCAGAGAAGATCATTTTGGGGAATATATTAGAGGACTTTGTTGATTTTCTCAAAGTCTTCTTCCAATTTCCTAAAATTTAAATCACCCTATTTGAAGAGTCTGTTGCCACTGTTACTGATTTTTCAGTTTTTTAGTAGTTACTTGACCTAATGCTCAGGCCCTTTCTTATCAATGACAGCACAAGTTTCCAATATGATTTTCATTACTTAGTCCATTTTGTGTTGCTATAACAGAACCCTGCAGTCTGAGTAATTTATAAAGAAAAGATATTTGTTTCTCACAGTTCTGGAGGCTGGGAATTCAAATATTAAGTTGCCATCATCTGGTAAGGGCCATCTTGCTGCATCATCCCATGGCAGAAGGCAGAAGAGCAAGAGAGAGGGAGACGGGGCAAAATCATCCTTTTATCAGGAACCCATTCTTCCAATAACTAACCCACTCCCACAATAATAGCATTAATCCACACGTGAGGCAGAGCCCTCAAGACCAAATTGCTTCTTAAAGTTCCCACCTCTTAACACTGCTGCAATGGGGATTAAGTTTCCAACACATGAACATTGGGGGACACATTCAAATCACAGCACGCACTATGTGAAACCCTGCATCTACAAGTTTTGCAATGACATTTTAATGAAGTCAGTTTACTTTGCATTTTCACTTTGTGTTTGCCTTGTCACAGCTCACCAGTAACAGAACTCTTAGTGTAATGGACAGAGATAGAAACTAGCATTCAGCAAAGAGGGTGGACTAATTTTATACACAACCATTTATCAGTAAATATTTTTAAGTTCTGATGCCCTAAAAATCCTTGTAAATTTGGGGGCTTGGGTAATGAATATTAGATGATAATGACCTTCTGTGTATACATTAAACCATTAGCAATGTCTCCAGGTTGTTGAGAAATCATAGATATTAAAAATCAGCTTAGAGATTGTTCCAGAAGTTAATATCTTCATTTATAAAGGAAAACAGTGACTGGCCTGGAGAGCTGAGTGACTAGACCACCCTCTAACCCCCCATGTAGTGCCATTAGCACACTTAACATCTGTCCCTCAGTTTCCTCAACTGTAAAACAGGAATTATATTGCATACCTCATATGATTGTGTATGTAACACATAAAATAGATATCAAGTGCTTGCCATAAATTTGTGTGTGTGTGTGTGTGTGTGTGTGTGTGTGTGTGTGTGTGTGTGTGTGTGTGTATGTGTGTGTGTGTGTGTGTGTGTGTGTGTTGCTCTGTGGCCCAGGCTGGAGTGCAGTGGTGCAATCTCGGCTCACTGCAGCCTCTGCCTCCGGGGTTCAAGCAGTTCTCCTGCCTCAGCCTCCCAAGTAGCTGAGACTACAGGCGCATGCTGCCATGCCTGGCTAATTTTTTTATTTTTAGTAGAGACGGGGTTTCACCATGTTAGCCAGGATGGTCTCGATCTCCTGACCTCGTGATCCACCTGCCCTGGCCTCCCAAAGTGCCGGGATTACAAGTGGGAGCCACTGCACCCAGCCTTGTTTTTTTTGTTTGTTTGTTTGTTTGTTTTAATACCAAGTTCTGGCCAGGATATGAAGCTAGTAGAACTGTCATACACTGCTAGTGGAAATGTAAAATGGAACAGCCACTTTGGAAAACAGTTGAGCAGTTTCTTCACACTTGATCTTAGCCAAAAGGCTGAGAAGCAATAAGCAGTGTCTTATCAAGTTAAATATACACTTGCCATACAATCCAGAAATTCTACTCCTAGGTATTTATCCAAGTGAAATGAAAATATATGTCCACACAAAAACCTACATATGAATACATACAGCAACTTTATTCACAATCTTCAAAAATTGGGAACAACCCAAATAATGGTCAGCTGTGAATGGATAAACCAACTGCAGCACATCCATACAGTGAAACACTGATCAGCAATTAAAACAACAAATTATAATACACACAACAGTTTAGATGACTCTCAAAGATGCTATGTTAGTGAAAGGCACCAGTTCTTAAAAGCTATATTCTGAAGGATTCCATTCATACGACATTCTGGAAAAGGCAAAACTGAAGGAACAAAAACAAGTTAGTCATCACCAAGGGGTAGAGGGAGGATTTACTTACAAAAGGATATGAGGGAATTTTGGAGTGTGATGGAATTGTTTGTGTCTCAATTGAGGTGTGGATTAGGTGACTGAATGAGTTTGTCAAAACACATAGAGCTATACACTTGAAAGAAGAACTTTTGTTATATAGATATTTTTTATCAATTTAAAAAATATATAAAAATAAGAGGGAATTCCATAAAGATGAAATAAAAACTAAACATTCCTGGTACTTACTAGACTCTTTAAAAAGTCTTCTTCTATTCTCCCCTTCTTTCTCTGAGCAAGAACTACTCATGACTGAAAGCTCTTAAAAATAATTTTCTTACTCAGATATTATTTTTAAAAAGAGTGAAATTCATGACTTACAAAATATTTTCTTCTGGCTTTTGAGTCATTTTTACCATTTTTTCAACAAATAATTATTGATTACCTATAAGCAGATGTTTTTCTGAGCTTTCACTTACAACTGAATCTGAACATTTAGAGCTGAAGGAATCCTTAGAAATCATTTAGTCTGTGTGGCAGATGAAGTAACTGAGGCTCTGAAAAGTGAAAGTCACTCACCCAGTGCCACGCAGAAAGTTTGTAGCAGAATCCCAGCCAGCACTTAGAGTATCTCATGGGGCTTCAGTCTTTTCACTGTGCTCAGCTTTGCAGCCCCTGAACTTTATGCTGAGAAACTAACAGCTGCTTTGAGAAGTGATTTCTTCAGCTGTATGAATGTACCCTTTAGTGGTGGGATTTACCAAGTGTGATGGGGGTGCAGGGAAATCTTTGGGACAAGTCATTGTATCCTGAGCTTCTGGAAACTCACTTCACAAGCTGCTTCCCTTCCCTAAGAGGAGTCCTTTCTTACAGTACAACAGGAACAACAGAAACAGATTGCATGGAAAAATCACTAGTAGGTACCTGGAAGTGGCAAGATCCTTCTCCTATTACCATCAGGGCTTTGCTTTTACCCAAGAGAAGTAAAGGCCGTCTTGAACTGGTGTAGGTGGAGCTCCCTAATAACACCCCAGGATAATGAAAGGCACTCCTGAAGTGTCATCATTTAGGCTAATACATAAAAGGATGGATAACCAAAGGGTAAGAGCTGGTAAATCCCAAAGGCATGAGCAATGCAAATTGAGGGACATTCTAGCATCCGAATCATTGAAGGAAACTAAAGAGACATGACAAGTAAATGAACTCATAATTATTTTGAATGCTTTGTTATAAGGCAGTGTTATTAGACAATTGAGGGAAATCTGAATGTTTCCATATACAAGATAACAGAATCAGATATATCAATGTTAATTTCCTGATTTTTGTGGCAGTTCTGTGGTTATGTAGGAGTGTTTTTATTTGTAGAAAATGTATGAAATACATTTGTATGAATAAAGTACATATCTGAAGTACAAAATGTACATTTTGTACATTTCATGCAATGTATGAAGTACAAATGTATGAAGTATAAGTGGGGGACACCGGAGTAGCAACTTATTCTCAAAGACTAGGGGACAAAAGAGTTCTTTATACTACTCCTATAATTTTTCTCTAAGTATGGGATTGACTCAAAATTAAAATATTTAAAATGTAAGGACATTTTCTTTTTTTAAATTATATTTTAAGTTCTGGGGTACATGTGCAGAACTTGTGGGCCTGTTACACAGGTATACATGTGCCATGGTGGTTTGCTGCATCCAACGCCCTGTCATTTACAGCATTTCTCCTAATGCTATCCCTCCCCTAGCCTCCCACCCCGACAGGCTTCCGTGTGTGATGCTCCCCTCCCTGTATCCATGTATTCTCACTGTTCAACACCTACTTATGAGTGAGAACATGTGGTGTTTGGTTTTCTGTTCCTGGGTTAGTTTGCTGAGAATGATGGTTTCCAGATTCATTCATGTCCCTACAAAGGGCATGAACTCATCCTTTTTTATGGCCACATAGTATTCCATGGTGTATATGTGCCACATTTTCTTTATCCAGTCTATCATTGATGGGCATTTGGGTTGGTTCCAAGTCTATGCCATTGTAAACAGTGCCACAATGGATATACGTGTGCATGTGTCTTTATAATAGAATGATTTATAATCCTTTGGGTATATGCCCAGTAATGGGATTGCTGGGTCAAATAGTATTCCTATGTCTAGATCCTTGAGGATGCCACACTGTCTTCCATGTGAGGACATTTTCTGTATTATCCTTATAAAACTAAGCAGATATGGCTCTATTCTTTAGAGCCCCTTTGAGATAGAGATAGTCTATAATTGATGGGCAAATAAGTAGATGTGATAAAATGTATTTTTTAAATAAATGAAAGGTAAGCACAGCAAGAGTTGTAAGTAAAGGAATTTGGAGGATTCGAGATTGAGTTTGGGGGAAGTGGGCAGGGGAGAAAGGAAGAGCTTCCTCGGTGTTTAATAGTTTTTCATCAGCAGGGGAGTCAGCCAAACATATATTCGGGATTTGCCTCCAAGCAGTTCAAATTCTGGAACCTTAGGAAACCTTCCTTTAGGACTCCTATGTCCAGAGACCATAATCCAGCCCAAAAAACACTGTCCTGAGAGTCCTGAAACCTGGACTCTAGTCCTATTTGTCCCCAGCTGCCAATTCAGTCTTGGGCAAAACAACCTGTAAATGAAGCATTTGGACTAAAATGGTGTTTGAGGATCCCTAAAAAACTTAAAAGCCTTTTGATTTTTGAACAAAATGATAAAATTTAGAAAGGAAAGGCAGCATAGAAAGAAACAGATGTAAAAAACTGAAAATATAAGTTATTTTCATTTGAGATACCCAATAACTAAAGGAATAGTTCCTGCCATCCCACTTCCGTCTCTTTGAAAAAAGGAATGTAAGAACTCTTTTAATTTGAACAGCACAGAGAACACTGCCCTCCCTTCTCACGTCTTAGATAACAGCAAGAGAGCTCTCTTAAATAGAATGTTCTATTTATGAATCCTAAAAATTCAAATGCATCATTGCAGAACCGTTATAGCATGTTTTCCAAATATTAGAATAAATTTACACTGTAACATTCCAAGGCTGGAGCACCTATCACTTTGCTGTCAGCCTAAAATGACTTTGTTTTTGCCATTACTGATTTTGTTTTTGATCCATAATTTATTTAGAATGTATTATTTTAAAATTTACTCACATGTAAATGTTTAATCTTTATTTTTGTTACAGATTTCTAATAATTTTATTGTGGTCAGACACTAGAGTTTATATGAAACCAATTATTCAGCATTCGTTGAGGCTTAAATTGTCTGGCACACAGACAGTTTTCGCAAATGTTACATGAGAGCCTGGGAAGAATGCCTTTTCCCCAGTTGTCAGGGAGGGGAGAGCTCTCTGTGTATTTACTAAGTTCAGCTTATTAAGTATGTTATTAAGATATTTTCTATCATTACTAATATTTTGAATGTTTCAGTTATCAATAACTGAGCAAGTTATATTAAAATCCAACATTGTGAACATGTATCTGACAGTTTCTTTGTAGTGCTTTCTGTATTTTGATTCTATTTTATTAGATGCATGCTCATTTAGAATTATTTTCTTCTTTGTGAATTGAATGATTATGTAATGACTTTATTTCTAATAATGCTTTTTTAACTTAAGATATATTTTTATCATATTACTATGGCTACCCCAAATTTCTTCTGGTTATTATTTGCTTGGTAACTTTGTGAAAAATTATTTTACTTTCAGTCTTTCAGTGCTCTCATGTTTTAGGTGTATTTCTTGTAACAATATCTAGCTGGATTTTTTTTTAGTCAGTGAGTCTAGTCCATCTATATTCACTGTGATTATGAATGATGGTAAGTATTTAAGTCACAATTAAAATAATCCTTTTAGAAATGGTTAGCTTTGACATTATATTAAACCAACAACTGCACTCAGGATCCTGCCCAGGGTGAACTGAGCAGGAGGGAAGTGCCACTGACAGAGGCCTTCAAGGCACATGCCTCATCTGGGCAGGCTGAATACTATGGGAGCGTCTACCAGTGCACCTGCCTGCCTCTGCAGAGAGAGCTGTTCTGTCTTTGCCCACCTGATTCAGAGACAGCCAACTGAAACATTACATATGGGGAATTTTAAACCTCTATCTGTAAAATGTAACATTAATGAAGATTCCCCATGCTTGCTAGCATCAAATAATTGTTGAAATAACAATATTAAAGGTAAAATACATTGTACCATTCTATTCCTGCAGTGACTCGTACATATTTGATGTGCAGAGATTTCTTATATTTCATAAAATCATTTTCAGGGTTCTGTGCTTGTGTTCTCTTAAGGCTTTCTAGTAAACTAGGTTTTCATGATTATTT
>NW_016107747.1:1360983-1366709 GCF_001604975.1 Cebus imitator
TATTTTTAGGAGAGACGGGGTTTCACCATGTTGACCAGGATGGCCTCGATCTCTTGACCTCGTGATCCACCCGCCTCAGCCTCCCAAAGTGCTGGGATTACAGGCTTGAGCCACCGCGCCCGGCCTTTCATGATTATTTCTAAGAAATTACAGGTTTTTCATTCCCACTGTGTCATTAGCCTCCTGGTGTCTTTTTTTTTTTTTTTTTCCAAATTCATCCAGAGAAGTTTAAAAAAACTAATAACCGAGATAGAACAACAAAATTGTTTGAAGCTTCCAGTTTAACAGAAATAGGACTGCTGTGGAATTCACCTCTGGGAAAGCAACAATAATATGCGTGATATAAAATAATAGCTGTCATGCTAAGGTGTATGTGTGTGTGTATATGTATGCATGGATGGTATGAAATCCCCACTTAAATATAAGAAACCCAAGACAAAGAAAATTTAAGTATTTTACTCCCTTCCAATGCTATAACAAATTACTTCAGACTGGCTAATTTATAAACAACAGAAATTTTATGGTAAATGACTTTTACCTCATTTTTTAAAAAAAGAATTAAAAAATATACGTATACAAAGAAGTTGCCAGGGGAATCGGCCATATGAAAGTCATTGATACCATTGCAAGAGTAGTTTCAGGGAAAAGTGCGGACCAAGACTCAAGAGTGGGTTGAAAAAGAGTGTGCGGTAAAAAAGCAACAAACATAACTTAAGAAATTTTGTTGGGAATAGAGATCAAAGTGATGGGTTGAGGAGGGGATGAGCCTTGGGGAATGTCGAGGTTAAAGGAGGTTTTATTATTTAGGACAAGATATAGCAGGTCATGTGTGTGTCCTGACAGGAATGATCCAGTAGACGTACAAAGTGATTGTGAGGTAAAGAAAGATGACTGAAGGAGGGAATGTCACTGGGATGGTGACAGAGACCAGGATCCAGATCACTCAGGTAAAGTTTTGTCTTTGATAGGAGCAGGAAGGATCCCTTAATTAGGCACAGAAGAGGAGGCCAAGTTTATAATTGCTGATCCAAATAAGTAAGCAGTTTGAGTACTGGGAAAATGGAATGTTTATGCGATTGTTTCTGTTTTTCATTTGAGAAAATGGGTAAAGTCATTGGCTGAGAACTAGGGTGAGGGATTGGCAGATTTAAGAAAAGGAAAACATGTGATATCCAAAAGATTATTGCTAAGGCCAATGTTGAGGAGCTTTTTCCTTTTTTAGTTTTTTAAATTTTACTTCAAGTTTGGGGATACATGTGCAGATCTTGCAGGATTGTTACATAGGTATACACATGCGATAGTGGTTTGCTGCCTCCATCCCCGGTCACCTACATTAGGTATTTTTCCTAATGTTATCCCTCCCCAATCTCCCCACCCCTACTATGCCTCACATATCCCCCATCCCCCAACAGACCCCAGAGTGTGATGCTCCCCTCCCTGTGTCCATGTGTTCTCACTGTTCAATACCTACTTATGAGTGAAAACATGTGGTGCTTGGCTTTCTGTTCTGTCAGTTTGCTGAGAATGATGGTTTCCAGCTTCATCTATTTCCCTATAAAGGACATGAACTCATCCTTTGTTATGGCCGCATAGTATTCCATGATGTATATGTGCCACATTTTCTTTATCCAGCCTATCATTGATGGGCATATGGGTTGGTTCCAAGTCTTTGCCATTGTAAATAGTGCTGCAATGAATATACATGTGCATATATATGTCTTTATAATATAATGATTTATAATCCTTTGGGTATATACCCAGTAATGGGATTGCTGGGTCAAATAGTATTTCTACTTCTAGATCCTTGAGGAATTGTCACACTGTGTTCCACAACGGTTGAATTAATTTATACTACCACCAACAGTGTTCCTATTTCTACACATCCTCTCCAGCATCTGTTGTCTCCAGACTTTTTTTTGTTTTTTACATTTTTTTTTTTTTAATTTTACTTTAGGTTCTAGAGTACACGTGCAGATCATGCAGGATTGTTGCATAGGTACATACATGGAAATGTGGTTTGCTGCCTTCATCCCCTGTCACCTATATCTTGCAATTCTCCCCATGTTATCCCTCCCTAACCACCACACCCCCGTCCTTCCCCAACCCCCACCAACAGACCCCAATGTGTGATGCTCCCCTCCCTATGTCCATGTGTTCTCATTGCTCAACACCCACCTATGAGTGAGATCATGCAGTGTTTGATTTTCTGTTCTTGTGTCTGTTTGCTGAGAATGATGGTTTCCAGATTCATCCATGTCCCTACAAAGGACGTGAACTCATTGTTTTTTATGGCTGCATAGTATTCCATGGTGTATATGTGCCACATTTTTTTTTGTCCCATCTATCATTGATGGACATTTGGGTTGTTTCCAGATCTTTGCTATTGTAAACAGTGCCGCAATGAACATATACATGCATGTGTCTTTATAATAGAACGATTTATAAACCTTTGGGTGTATACCCGGTAATGGGATTGCTGGGTCACATGGAAATTCTATTTCTAGATCCTTGAGGAATTGCCACACTGTCTTCCATAGTAGTTGAACTAATTTACACTCCCAACAAGAGTGTAAAAGTGTTCCTGTTTCTCCACGTCCTCTCCAGCATCTGTTCTTTCCAGTTTTTAATGATCGCCATTCTAACTGGCGTGAGGTGGTATCTCAATTGGTTTTGATTTGCATTTCTCTAATGACCAGTGATGATGAGCATTTTTTCATGTTTGTTGGCCTCATATATGTCTTCTTTTGTAAAGTGTCTGTTCATATCCTCCACCCACTTTTGAATGGGTTTGTTTTTTTCTTCTTGTAAATCTGTTTTAGTTCCTTGTAGATTCTGGATATTAGCCCTTTGTCAGATGCGTAGATTGCAAAATTTTTCCCATTCTCTTAGTTGCCTGTTCACTCTAATGATTGTTTCTTTTGCTGTACAAAAGGCCTTCATGACTAAAACACTAAAAGCATCGGCAACAAAAGCCAAAATAGACAAATGGGACCTGTCTCCAGATTTTTTTAATAATCACCATTCTAACGGGCATGAGATGGTATCTCAGTGTGGTTTTGATTTGAATTTCTCTAATGACCAGTACTGATGAGCATTTTCTTGTATGTTTGTTGGCTGCATAAATGTCTTCTTTGGAAAACTATATGTTCATATCCTTCACTCACTTTTTGATGGGGTTATTTTTTTCTTGTATATTTATTTTAATTCTTTGCAGATTCTAGATATTAGCCCTTTGTCAGATGGGTAGCTTGCAAAAATTTTTTCCCATTCTGTTGGTTGCCAGTTCACTCTAATGATTGTTTCTTTTGCTGTGCAGAAGCTCTTAAATTTAATCATATCCCATTTGTCTATTTTGGCTTTTGTTGCCATTGGTTTTGATGTTTTAGTCATGAAGTCCTTGCCTATGCCTATATCCTGAATGGTATTGCCTAGGTTTTCTTCCAGAGTTTTCATGGTGTTATAGGTCTTATGTTTAAGTCTTTAATCCATCTGGAGTTAATTTTTATATAAGGTTTAAGGAAGGGGGCCAGTTTCAGCTTTCTGACATGGCTAGCCAGTTTTCCCAACACCATTTATTAAATAGGGATTTCCTTCCCCATTGCTTGTTTTTCTCAGGTTTATCAAAGATCAGATGGTTATAGATGTGTGGCGTTACTTCCAAGGCCTCTATTCTGTTCCATTGGTCTATATCTCTGTTTTGGTACCAGTACCATGCTGTTTTGATCACTGTAGCCTTGTAGTATAGTTTGAAGTCAGGTAGCATCATGCCTCCAGCTTTGTTCTTTTTGCTTAGAATTGTCTTGGCTATGCGTGCTCCTTTTTGGTTCCATATGAAGTTTAAGGTGGTTTTTTCCAGTTCTGTGCAGAAGGTCAATGGTAGCTTGATGGGGATAGCATTGAGTCTAGAAATTACTTTGGGTAGTATGGCCATTTTCACGATATTAATTTTTCCTAACCATAAGCATGGACTGTTTTTCCATCTGTTTGTGTCCTCTCTTATCTCCTTGAGTAGTGGTTTGTAGGTCTCCTTGAAGAGGTGCCTTGTTAGTTTTATTCCTTGGTATTTTATTCTCTTTGTAGTAATTGTGAATGGGAGTTTGTTCATGATTTGGTTCTCTGTCTGTTATCAGTGTACAGGGATGCTTGTGGTTTTTGCAAATTGATTTTGTATCCTGAGACACTGTTGAAGTTGCTTATCATCTTAAGATTTTGGGCTGAGATGATGGGGTTTTCTAAATATACAATCATGTTGTCTGCAAATAGAGACAATTTGACTTCCTCTTTTCCTAATCGAATATCATTTATTTCTTTTTCTTGCCTGATTGCTCTGGCTAGAACTTCCAGTACTATGTTGAATAGGAATGGTGAGAGAGGGCACCCTTGTCTGGTGCCAGATTTCAAAGGGGTATCTTCCAGTTTTTGCCCATTCAGTATGATATTGGCTGTGGGTTTGTCATGAATACCTTTATTATTTTATGATACATTTCATCAATACCTAGTTTATTGAGAGTTTTTAGCATAAAGCGCTGTTGAATTTTGTCGAAGGCCTTCTCTGCATCTATTGAGATAATCATGTGGTTTTTGTCTTTGGTTCTGTTTATATGGTGGATTACATTTATAGACTTGTGTATGTTGAACCAGCTTTGCATTCCCCGGGATGAAGCCTACTTCATCATGATGGATAAGCTTTTTGATGTGCTGTTGCAATTGGTTTGCCAGTATTCTATTGAAGATTTTTGCATCTATGTTCATCATGAATATTGGCCTGAAATTTTATTTTTTAGTTGTGTCTGTGCCAGGTTTTGGTATCACGATGATGTTGGTCTCATAAAATCATTTAGTTGTGTCTGTGCCAGGTTTTGGTATCACGATGATGTTGTTCTCATAAAATCAGTTAGGGAGGATTCCTGCTTTTTTAATGGTTTGAATAGTTTTAGAAGGAATGATGCCAGCTCCACTTTGTATGTCTGTAGAATTCGGCTGTGAACTCCATCTGGACCTGGACTTTTTTTGGTTGGTAGGCTATTAATTGCTGCCTCAACTTCGGCCCTTGTTATTGATCTATTCAGGGTTTTGACTTCTTCCTAGTTTGGTCTTGGGAGGGTGTAAGTGTACAGGTATTTATCCATTTCTTCTAGATTTACTGGTTTATGTGCATAGAGCTGTTTATAGTCGTCTCTGATGGTAGTTTGTATTTCTATGGAATCGGTGGTGATATCCCCTTTATCATTTTTTATTGCATCTATTTGATTCTTCTCTCTTATTAGTGTGGCTAGTGGTCTATTTTGTTCATCTTTTCAAAAAAACAGCTCCTGGATTTGTTGTTTTTTTGAAGGGTTTGTGTGTGTGTGTGTGTGTGTGTGTGTGTGTGTGTGTGTGTGTCTCTATCTCCTTTGGTTCTGCTCTGATCTTAGTTATTTTGTGTCTTCTGCTAGTTTTTGGATTTGTTTTCTCTTGCTCCTCTAGCTCTTTTAATTATTATGATAGGGTGCCAATTTTAGCTTTTTCTTCACTTCTTATGTGGGCATTTAGTGCTACAAACTTCCCTCTAGACACTGCTTTAAATGTGTCCCAGAGATTCTCGTATGTTGTGTCTTTGTTCCCATTGGTTTCAAACAACATGTTTATTTCTGCCTTCATTTCATTGTTTATCCAGTATTCATTCAGGAGCAGGTTGTTCATTTTCCATGTAGTTGTGCAGTTTTGAGTGAGTTTTTTTTTTTTTT
>NW_016107747.1:1367964-1410693 GCF_001604975.1 Cebus imitator
CATGAAGTCCTTGCCTACGCCTATGTCCTGAATGGTTTTGCCTAGATTTTCTTCTAGGGTTTTTATGGTGTTAGTTCTTATGTTTAAGTCTTTAATCCATCTGGAGTTAATTGAGTGAGTTTCTTAATCCTGAGTTCTAGTTCGATTGCACTGTGGTCTGAGTCTGGTTGTTATGATTTGTTTTTTTGCATTTCCTGAGGAGTGATTTATTCCAATTACATGGTCAATTTTAGAGTAAGTGTGATGTGGTATTGAGAAGAATGTTTATTCTGTGGATTTGGGGTGAAGAGTTCTGTAGATGTCTATTAGGTCCGCTTGGTCAAGATCTGTGTTGTTCAAGTCCTGTATATCCTTATTAATTTTCTGTCTCATTGATCCATCTAATATTGACAGTGGAGTGTTAAAGTCTCCCACTATTATTGTTTGGGAATCTAAGTCTCCTTGTAGATCATTAAGAACTTCCTTTATATATCTGGGTGCTCCTGTATTGGGTGCATATATATTTAGGATAGTCAGCTCTTCTTGTTGCATTGATCCTTTTACCATTATGTAATGCCCTTCTTTGTCTCTTTTGATCTTTGTTGGTTTAAAGTCCATTTTATCAGAAACTAGGATTGCAATCCCTGCTTTTTTTTTTTTTCCTCTCAATTTGCTTGGTAAATCTTCCATCCCTTTATTTTGAGTCTATGTATGTCTTTGCACATGAGATGGGTCTCTTGAATATAGCACACTGATGGGTCTTTACTTTTTATCCAATTTGCCAGTCTGTATCTTTTGATTGCAGCATTTAGGCTGTTTACATTTAAGGTTAATATTATGCATGAATTTGATCCTGCAATTTGGATACTAGGTGATTGTCTTGCCCACTAGTTGATGCAGTTTCTTCATTACATTGTTGGTCTTTACCATTTGGTATGTTTTTGCAGTGGCTGGTACTTCTTGTTCCTTTCCATGTTTAGTGCTTCCTTCAGGAGATCTTGTAAGGCAGGCCTGGTGGCAATGAAATTTCTGAGCAATTGCTTGTCCATAAAGGATTTTATTTCTCCTTCACTTATGAAACTTAGTTTGGCTGGATATGAAATTCTGGGTTGAAAGTTCTTTTCTTTAGGGATGTTGAATAATGGCCCCCACTCTCTTCTGGCTTGTAGGGTTTCTGCTGAGAGATGCACTGTAAGTCTGATGGACTTCCCTTTATGGGTAACCCAACCTTTCTCTCTGGCTGCCCTTGGCATTTTTCCTTTGTTTCAACCCTGGTGGTTCTGATGATTACGTGCCTTGGGGTTGCTCTTCTTGATGAGTCTCTTTGTTGTGTTCTCTGTATTTCCTGGATTTGAATGTTGGCCTCCCTTGCTAGGTTGGGAAAATTCTCCTGGATAATATCCTTAAGAGTATTTTCCAGCTTGGATTCATTCTCCCTGTCACATTCAGGTATATCGATCAAACATATGTTAGGTCTTTTCACAAAATCCCATATTTCTTGGAGGCTTTGTTCATTTCTTTTCATTCTTTTTTCTCTAATCTTGCCTTCTCATTTTATTTCATTGAGTTTGTCTTTAATCTCTGCTATCTTTCTTCTGCTTCATTGATTTGGCTTTTGAAACTTGTGTATGCTTTGTGAAGTTCTCATGCTGTGTTTTTCAGCTCCATCCAGTTGTTTATGTTCTCCTCTAAGCTGGTTATTCTAGTTAGCATTTCATCTAACCTTTTTCAAGGTTCTAAGTTTCTTTGCTTTGTGTTAGAACATGTTCCTTTAGCTCAGAGAAGTTTGTTATTATCCACCTTCTGAAACCTGCTTCTGTCAAGTCATCAGACTGATTCTCCATCCAGTTTTGTTCCCTTGCTGGTGAGGAGCTGTGATTCCTTGGAGGAGGAGAGGCATTCTGGTTTTTGACGATTTCATCCTTTTTGCACTGGTTTCTTCCCATCTTTGTGGATTTATCTACCTTTGGTCTTTGAAGTTGGTGACTTACAGATGGGGTTTCTGAATGGACATCGTTTCTGTTGACGTTGAAGCTATTTCTTTCTGTTTTTTAGTTTTCCTTCTAACAGTCAGGTCCCTCTGCTGTAGAACTGCTGGTAGTCCACTCCAGACACTGCTTGCCTGGGAATCACCTGTGGGGGCTGCAAAACAGCAAGGATTTCTGCCGGTTCCTTCCTCTGGTAGCTTTGTCCCAGAAGGGTACCTGCCAGAGGTCAGCCAGAGCTCTCCTCTATGAGGTGTCTCTTTGGATATATGGGGGTCAGGGATCCACTTGAGGAGGCAGTCTGTCCCTTATCAGAGCTCAAGTGCTGTGCTGGAAGCTCCATTGCTCCCTTTGGAGTTGCTGGGCAGGGACGTTTAAGTCTGCTGTAGTGGAACTCACAACTGCCCCTTTTCCCAGGTGCTCTGTCCCAGGAAGGTGGGGTTTCATTTATTAAGTCTCTGACGTGCTGCTGCCTTTTTTCAGAGATGCTCTGCCCAGTAAGGAGGTAGTCACAGTCTGCCTGCAGAGGTGTTGCTGAGCTGCTGCAGGCTCCACCCAGCTGCTGTGTAAACTTCCTTGCAATTTTGTTTACACAGGTAAGGTTAGAACTGCCTCGGGAATGGCGGACTGCCTCAGTAATGGTGGATGCCCTTCCCCCACTAAGCTTGACTGTCCTGGGTCAATCTCAAGCTGCTGTGCTGGTTGCAAAACTCTCAAGCCAGTACATTTCAGTTTGCTGGTCTTTGTGGGGGTGGGGCCTGCCTGCCAAGCCAAATCACTTAGCTCCCTGCCTTCATCCTCCTTTTTCTCAGGGCAATGGGCTGCTCTGTCTTGAAGAACACTGTTCCAGGTGGCAGTTATAATGGCCACCCAGATTTGTGCTGGAAACCGACGGTGCTTGTTGGCCCAGTGGGAATCTCCTGGTCTGTGTGCTGTAAAGACCATGGGAGAAGCACAGTATCTGAACCTATCTGAACCAGAGTGCTCAAATGGCCTCCATTGGGTGGGGTTGGGGGTCCTCCAGCCTGTTGCACTTCCCGAGTGAGGCAGTGGCCCACCCTGCCTCAGTTTGTCCTCCTTGGGCTACACCCACTGTCCAACCAGTCCCATTGAGATGAACCTGGTATCTCAGTTGGAAATGCAGAGATCACTCACCTTCTGCATCACTCTTGCTGAGAACTGCACTCTGGAGCTGTTCCTATTCAGCCATCTTGGTGGAAGTCCCTTTGAGGAGCTTTTTCTTTATGTTCTCTTCTAGGAGTTTTATGGTTTTGGATCTTATTACATTTAGGTTTGTAATCCACTTTGAGTTTATTTTTGAGTGTGGTGAAAGGTAAGACTTCAATTTCTCTCCCTTTTATTTTTTTTGCATGTAGAATTCTAGCTATCCTAGAACCATTTATTGAAAAGACTATCCTTTCCCTATTACATCTTCTTGGTGCCCTTGTTGAAAGTTTGTTGACAATATATGTTTGGATTTATTTATGGGACCTCTGTTGTGTTCCTTTGGTCTATGTTTGTTTTTATGCCAGTATGATACTGTTTTGATTACTATTTAAATCAGGAAGTGTGGGTGTTTCTTTTTGTTTCTCACCATTGCTTTGTTTATTTGGAGCTTTTTATACTTTCACACCAATTTTAGGATTGTTTTTTATATTTCTGTAAAGAATGCCATTGAAATTTTGACCGGAATTGTGTTAAATCTGTATTTTACTTTGGTAGTATGGACATTTTTAACAATATTAATTATTCCCATCAATGAACATGGGATATCTTTCCATTTATTTGTGTCTTCAATTCCTTTAATCAATGTTTTATAGTTTTTAGTGTATAAAAACTTTACACTTTTGGATTAAATTTATTGATGGGTATTTTTTGGATGCTATCATAAATGGGATTGATTTACTGATTTCTTTTTCAGTGAGATTATTATTTGTATATAGGAATACTACTGATTTTTAAATGTTGATTTATATCTAATTTTACTGAATTCATTTAGAAGTTCTGTGGTTTTGTTTTTGCTTGTTTTGGTGGAGTTTTTGGGGTTTTCTACAAATAGAACATGTCATCTACAAACAGATAATTTTACTTCTTTCTAATTTAGATGTCTTTCTTTTTCTTCTCTCCTCTTGCTAATACTTCCAGTACTATATTAAATAGAAGTGGTGAAAGTAGGTATCCCTGCCTTGTACTACATCTTAGCAGAAAATATTTTAATTGTTCCTTACTTATGATGTTAGTGGTTTTTCGTTAATGACCTTTATTATGTTGAGGAACTTTCCTTTTACCTAAACTGGTAAGACTTTTTATCCCAAATGATGCTGAACTTCACAAAGTGCTTTTTCTGCATCAATTGAGATAATCATATAGTTTTTACCTTTCATTCTATTAATGTGATATATCACATTGATTACCTGTATATGTTAAACCAGTCTTGCTTGCCAGGTAAATCCCACATAATCATATATATGTCATGTATAATTTTTTTGGATGTGTTGTTGAATTTGGTTTCCTAATATTTTTTT
The DNA here is from genome assembly GCF_001604975.1 of Cebus imitator. Classification (NCBI taxonomy): domain Eukaryota; kingdom Metazoa; phylum Chordata; class Mammalia; order Primates; family Cebidae; genus Cebus; species Cebus imitator. The sequence continues at coordinate 1,372,454 of NW_016107747.1, forward strand.
AAGGATCTTTTCATAAATGTTCATCAGAGATATTGGCCTGTAGTTTTCTTTTCTTGCAGTGTCTTTGTCTGGCTCAGGTATCATGGTGATGCTAGTCTTATAAAATACATTTGGAAATATTCCATGTAGCCCTATTTTTTGAGAGAGTTTAATAAGTATTGGTAATAAGAGGCCAGACACAGTAGCTCATACCTGTAATCCTAGCACTTTGGCAGGCTGAGGTGAGTGGATCACTTGAGATCAGGAGTTCAAGACCAGCCTGGCCAACATAATGAAACCGGTCTCTACTAAAAACACAAAAATCAGGAGGTATGGTGGCACACATTTGTAATCCCAGCACGTCAGGAGGCTGAGGCAGGATAATCACTTTTTAACCTGGGAGGGGGAGGTTGCAGTGAGCTGAGATTGTGCCACTGTACTCTAGCCTGGGCAGCAAAGTGAGTCAGACTCCATATCAAAAAGAAAAAAAAAGTATTGGTAATAATTCTCAATGTTTGGTAGAATTCAGCACTGAAGCCATCTGATCCTGGGCTTTTATTTCTTGTGAGGATTTTAATCTCAATCTTCAGTCTATTTGTTATTTATCTCTTTAAGATTTATATTTCTCCCAGATTCAATCATTGTAGGTTATATTTTTCTAGGAATTTATTCATTTCCTTTAGATTATCCAATTTCTTGGCATATAATTTTTTCATAATAGTCCCTGTATTAGACGACTATTCTTGCATTTCTATTATTAAAAAAAAAAAAAAAAAGAGAGACGTTCGATTGGCTCATGGTTCTTCAGGCTGTACAAGCATGGTACCAGAATCTGCTCGGCTTCTGGGGAGGCCTCAGAGATCTTTTACTCATGACAGAGGTGGTGGCAGGCAGGTCACATGGTAAAGCAGGAGCAAAAGACAGTTGGTTGGGGCAGGGGAGATGCCACACTTTAGAACAACTAGATCTCATGAGAACATACTCACTATTGTAAGGACAGCACCAAGCCATGAGGGAATGGCCCTGGTGACCCAAACACCTCCCACCAGGCTCCACTTCCAACATTAGGGATTACAATTCAACATGAGATTTGGATGGGCACAAATATCCAAACTATATCATTCTGCCCCTGGCCTCCTCCAGATTTCACGCTCTTCTCACATTGAAAAATACAATCATATTGGAAGAGTTTCCAAGATGGCCGATTAGAAGCAGCTCCGGAATGCAGTTCCCAGTGAGACACAGAAGCTGAGTGCTCTCCGCATTTCCAAATGAGGTACCAGATTCATTTTAATGGGACTGGTTGGACAGGGGGAGTAACCCAAAGAGGGCAAACTGAGGTATGGTGGAGTACAACTGATTGAAGGATTGGGGGCTCCCCCACTCTGGGACTCTGGTTCAGATAACAGCGCTTCACCCAAGCCCTCTGCAACCCACAGAACAGGAGATCTTTGCTGGGCTGAAAAGCAGCCATGAGTTACCTGAAGAGAGCCGAGCAGCAAACCCGGCTGATGCCATGGGCTGTCAGCACAGAACAAAGTAGACGCACTAGAAAGAGCTACACCTCCCGCCCCCCCCCCCACCCCAGAAAGAAGGAGAACTAAAAGCAGGGAATCAGGTGCAATAGCTAGGCAGGTCCCTCCCCCACAAAGCCCAGCAAACTGAAGCCCTCTCACATGAGAGTTTTGCAGCCAGCACATCAGTTCCAGCTCGACCCAGAACAATCAAGCTGGGTGGGAGGAAGGGCAGCCACCACTGCAGAGGTGGGTCTAATCTTCCAGTATAAGGAAAAGACACAGGAAATATACACAGCAACTCTACTGAATCCATGGCAGCCCAGCAGCACCTCTGCAGACAGACAAAGGAAACGCTGCCACCCAAGCAGCACCCTGAGATCAAAGCTAGATCAATCCAAGAATATAGGAAGAAACCAGCACAAAAAGGATGAAACCATCAAAGACCAGAACACTTCGCCTCCACCAAGGGATCACAGCTCCTCACCAGCAAGGGAACAAAACAGGATGGGGAATGAATCTGCCAAATTGACAGATGCAGGCTTCAGAAGGTGGATAATAACAAACTTCTCTGAGCTAAAGGAATATGTTCTAACCTAATGCAAAGAAACTAAAAACTTTGAAAAAATGTTAGACAAAATGCTAACCAGAATAACCAACTTAGAGAAGATGAACGACTTGATGGAGCTGAAAAACACAGCATGAGAACTTCACAAAGCATACACAAGTTTCAGTAGCCCAACCAATCAAGCAGAAGAAGGATAGCAGAGATTGAAGACCAACTCAGTGAAATAAAATGAGAAGGCAAGATTAGAGAAAAAAACAGTGAAAAGAAATGAACAAAGCCTTCCGAATATATGTTTGATCAGTGTACCTGAATGTGACAGGGACAATGAATCCAAGCTGGAAAACACTCTTAAGGATATTATCCAGGAGAACTTTCCCAACCTAGCAAGGCAGGCCAACATTCAAATCCAGGAAATACAGAGAACACAACAAAGACACTCCTCAAGAAGGGCAACTCCAAGGCACATAATTATCAGATTCACCAGGGGTGAAATGAAGGAAAAAATGCTAAGGGCAGCAGAGAGAAAGGTTGGCTTACCTGCAAAGGGAAGCCCATCAGACTCACAGTGGATCTCTTGGCAGAAACTCTACAAGCCAGAAGAGAGTGGGGACATTATTCAACATCCTTAATGAACATTCAACCCAGAATTTCATATCCACGGTTATTTCACTTCACAAGTGAAGGAGAAATACAATCCTTTATGGACAAGCAATTGCTCAGAGATTTCATTGCCACCAGGCCTGCCTTACAAGAGCTCCTGAAGGAAGCACTAAATATGGAAAGGAACAACCAGTACCAGCCACTGCAAAAATGAACCAAACATTAAAGAACAACAATGCAATGAAGAAACTGCGCCAACCAATGGGAAAACAACCCATCAGTATCCAAATGGCAGGATCAAATTGACACATAACAATATTAATGTTAAATGTAAATGGCTTAAATGCCCCAGTCAAAAGACACAGACTGGCAAACTGGATAAAATGTCAAGACCCATTGGTGTGCTGTATTCAGGAGACCCATCTCATGTGTAGTGACACACATAGACTCAAAATAAAGGAATGGAGAAAGATTTACCAAGCAAATGGAGAGCAAAAAAAAAGCAGAGGTTGCAATCCTAGTCTCTGATAAAACTGACTTTAAACCAACAAAGATCAAAAGAGACAAAGAAGGGCATTACATAATGGTAAAAGGATCAATACAACAAGAGCTAACTCATCCTAATCTACATGCACCCAATACAGGAGCACCCAGATACAAAAAGCAAGTTCTTAATGACCTAAAAAGAGACTTAGACTACCATACAATAATCATGGGAGACTTTAACACTCCACTGTCAATATTAGACAGATCAATGAAACAGAAAATTAACAAGGATATCCAGGACTTGGATGCAGATCTGGACCAAGCGAACCTAATAGACATCTACAGAACTCTCCACTCCAAATCCACAGAAATTCTTCTCAGCACCACATCGCACTTACTCTAAAATCAACCATATAATTGGAAGTAAATCACTTCTCAGCAAATGGAAAAGAACAGAAATCATAAGAGTCTATCATACCACAGTGCAATCAAACTAGAACTCAGCATTAAGAAACTAACTTAAAACTGCACAACTTCATGGAAACTGAACAACTGGTTCCTGAATGTTGACTGGATAAACAGTGAAATGAAGGCAGAAATAAAGATGCTCCGTGAAACCAATGAGAATGAATACACAATGTACCAGAATCTCTGGGACACATTTAAGACAGTGTGGAGAGGGAAATTTTTAGCAATAAATGCCCACATGAGAAACAAGGAAAGATCTAAAATCGACACCCTATCATCAAAATCAAAAGAGCTAGAGGAGCAAGATCAAAAAAAACTCAAAAGCCAGCAGAAGACAAGAAATAACTAAGATCAGAGCAGAACTGAAGGAGATAAGAGACACAAAAAAACTTTTCGAAAAATCTGTAAATCCAGGAGCTGGTTTTTTCAAAATATCAACAAAATAGACTACTAGCCAGAATAATAAAAAAGAAAAGAGAGAAGAATCAAATAGATGCAATCAAAAACGATAAAGGGGATATCACCACTGATTACATAGAAATACAAACTACCATTAGAGATTATTACAAACAGCTCTATGCACATAAACCAGTAAATACAGAATAAATGGATAAATTCCTGGACACTTGTACCCTCCCAAGCCTAAACCAGGAAGAAGTTGAAACCCTGAATAGATCAATAACAAGGGCTGAAGTTGAGGCAGCCATTAATAGCCTACCAACCAAAAAAAGTCCAGGTCCAGATGGGTTCACAGCCAAATTCTACCAGATACAAAGAATGCTGGTACTCCTACTTCTGAATCTATTCCAAACAATACAAAAAAAGGGAATCCTCCCTAACTCATTTTATAAGACCAACATCATACTGATATGAAAACCTAGCAGAGATTCAGCTAAAAAAGAAAACTTCAGACCAATATCCATGATGAATATAGATGCAAAAATCTTCAATAGAATACTAGTAAACCAAATGCAACAGCACATCAAAAAGATTACACATTCCGATCAAGTAGGCTTTATCACAGGATCCAAGCCTGGTTCAACATATGCAACTCTATCAATGTAATCCACCACATAAACAGAACCAAAGACAAAAACCACAGGATTATCTCAATAGATGCAGAGAAGGCCTTTGACAAAATTCAACAGCTCTTTATGCTAAAACCTCTCAATAAACGAGGTACTGATGGAACGTATCACAAAATGACAAAACCCATTTACAACAAACCCACAGCCAATATCATACTGAATGGGCAAAAACTGGAAGCATTCCCTTTGAAATCTGGCACCAGAGAAGGGTGCCCTCTCTCACCATTCCTATTCAATATAATATTGGAAGTTCTAGCCAGAGCAATCAGGCAAGAAAAAGAAATAAAGGGTATCCAGTTAGGAAAGGAGGAAGTCAAATTGTTTCTATTTGCAGAGGACATGATGTGTTTTTAGAAGACCCCATCATCTCAGCCCAAAATCTCCTTAAACTGATAAGCAACTTCAGCAAAGTCTCAGGATACAAAATCAATGTGCAGAAATCATAAGCCTTCCTATACATCAATAACAGACAAACAGAGAGGCAAATCAAGACCCCAGATGGCCAAGACAATCCTAAGCAAAAAGAACAAAGCTAGAGGCATCAGGCTACCTGACTTCAAACTATACTACAAGGCTAAAGTAATCCCAACAGCATGGTACTGGTACCAAAACTGAGATATAGACCAATGGAACAGAACAGAGGCCTCGGAACCAATGCCACACATCTACAACCATCTAATCTTTGACCAACCTGAGAAAAACAAGCAACAGGGAAAGGAATCCCTGCTTAATAAATGGTGTTGGGAAATCTGGCTAGCCATGTGCAGAAAGCAGAAACTAGAACCCTTCCTTACACCTTACACTAAAATTAACTCCAGATGGATGAAAGATTTAAACATAACACCACAAAAACCCTAGAAGAAAACCTAGACAAAACCATTCAGGACATAGGCGTAGGCAAGGACTTCATAACTAAAACACTAAAAGCAATGGCAGCAAAAGCTATAATAGACAAATGGGATCTAATCACACTTAAAGCTTCTGTACAACAAAAAAATCATTAGAGTGAACCAACAACTAACAGAATGGGAAAAAATGTTTGCAATCTACCCATCTGGCAAAGGGCTAATATCCAGAATTTACAAAGAACTACAACAGATTTACAAGAAACAAACCCATTCAAATTTGGGCAAAGGGTATGAACAGACACTTTTCAAAAGACGTATATGAGGCTAACAAACATATGAAAAAGTGCTCATCATCACGAGTCATCAGAGAAATATAAATCAAAACCATATTGAGATACCACCTCACACCAGTTAGAATGGTGCTCATTTAAAAATCTGGAGACAACAGATGCGGGAGAGGATGTGGAGAAATAGGAACACTTTTACACTGTTGGTAGAGTGTAAATTAGTTCAACCATTGTGGAACCCAGTGTGGCTATTCCTCAAGGATCTAGAAATATAAATTCCATTTGACCCAGCAATACCATTACTGAGTATATATCCAACGGATTATAAATCGTTCTATTATAAAGACACATGCACGCATATGTTCACTGTGGCACTCTTTACAATAGCAAAGACCTGGAACCAACCCAAATGCCCATCAATGAAAGACTGGACAAAGAAAATGTGGCACATATACACCATGGAATACTATGCAGCCATAAAAAATGATGAGTTTGTGTCCTTTGTAGGGACATGGATGAATCTAGAAACCATCATTCTCAGCAAACAGACACAAGAACAGAAAATCAAACACCGCATGTTGTCACTTATAGGTGGGTATTGAACAATGAGAACACATGGACATAGGGAGGGGAGCATCACACATTGGGCTCTGTTGCTGGTGGTGGGTGGGGAAAGGAGAGGTTGGGGAGGGATAACATGGGGAGAAATGCCAGATATAGGGGATGGAGGCAGCAAACCGCCTTTCCCTGTATGTACCTATGCAACAATCCTGCATGCTCTGCACATGTACCCCAGAACCTAAAGTACAGTAAAATATATATATATATAAAAAAATAAAAATACAATCATATATTCCCAATAGTCTCCTTAAAAGTTTCAACTCATTTTATTATCACTTAAAAGTCCCAAGTTCCAAGTCCAAAGCCTCATCTAGAAATGAGTTCCTTCCACGTATGAGCCTCTGAAACCAAAATGACGTGTTTACATTCAAGATACAATGGAAGTACAGGTATAGGGTAAACATTACTATTCCAGAAGGGAGAAATCCGCCAAAAGAAAGGAGCTACCAGGACCCAGCAAGCCCAAAATCCAGCAGGGAAGTCATTAATTTTTAAAGCTACAAAATAAACTCCTTGGACTCCATGTCCCATAACCAGGGCCCATTGGTGCAACGGGTGGGCTCCCAAGGTCTTGATCAGCCCTACCTTTGTGGCTTTGCAGGGTTCAGCCCTCACACATGCTCTTCCAGGTTGGAATTGAATGCCTGTGACTTTACCAGGGGCAGGGTGCAAGCTGCATATGGATCTACCAGTCTGTGGTCTAGAAGGCAGTGGCCCCCTCCCCACAGCTCCACTCAGCAGTTCACCATTGGAGACTCTGTGGGGTCGGGGAGTGGGGGCCAAGTCCTACCTTTTCCTTCCACACTGCCCTAGTAGAGTATCTCTATGAGGGCTGAACACCCAGGCTTTTGCATACATCCCTGAAACCTAGGCAGATGCTTCCAAGTCCCTTTCATTCTTGCATTCTGTGCACCTTCAGGCTTAACACCATGTAGAAGCTCCAAAGCTTATGGCTTGCACCCTCTGGAGCTCTGGCCTGAGCTGGGCCTCTTTGAACCAAGGCTGAAATCAGAGCAGCTGGGATGTGAGGAGCAATGTCCCAAGCAATGTCCATGAGCCTGGCTCATGAACCCATTCTTCCCTCCTAAGACTCTGGGCCCGTAATGGGAGGGGCTGCCCTGAATATTGAAATGCCTTTGAGGCCGCTTCCTCACTGTCTGGGTATTTACATTGGACCCACTTTTAGTTATCCAATATCCCTGGAAAGTGGTTGCTCCATAGCCTGCTTTAATTTCTCTCCCCCCACCAAAAAAAGAAAAGCTTTTTCTTTCTCTGTCACATGGCTAGGCTGCCAAATTTCCAAAATTCTATGCTCTCCTTCCCTTTAAAATATAAATCCCAAATTTGTCATTTCTTTGCTCCAATATCTGAGCATAGGTTGTTAGAAGCAACCAGGCCACATCTTGAAGGCTTTGCTATTTAGAAATTTCTTCCACCAGATATCCTAAATCATCACTTTGCTCCAGTTCCCAATAAGTTCCTCATTTACATCTGACACCTTGTCAGCCTGGACTGCACTGTCCATATCACTGTCAGCATTTTGGTCACATCATTTAACCAGTCTCTAAGAAATTCTAAACTTTTCCTCATCTTCCTGTCTTCTTCTAAGCCTACTGAATTCTTCCAACTTCTGCCCATTACCCAGGTTCCAAAGCTATTTCCACATTTTCAGGTATCTTTATAGCAATGCCCCCTCTCCTTGGTATCAATTTTCTATGTTAAGCTATTCTTGCATTGCTATAAAGAAATACCAGAGACTGGGTAATTTATAAAGAAAGAGATTTAGGTGGCTCCTGGTTTTCCAGCCTGTACAAGCATAGCACCAACATCTGCTTGGCCTCTGGGAAGGCCTCAGGGAGCTTTTTACTCATTGCAGAAGGTTAAGTGGGAGATGGCATGTAACATGGCAAAAGCAAAAGCAAGTGAGAGAAAGTGGGGAGGGGAGAGGTGCCACACGTTAGACCAACCAGGTCTTGTGAGAACACATTCCCTATCACAAAGACAGCACCAAGCCATGAAGGAACAGCTCCCAAGACCCAAACACCTCCCACCAGGCCCCACCTCCAACACTGGGGATTACAATTCAACATGAGATTTGAGCAGGGACAAATATCCAAATTATATTGGTCCCTTATAATCCTTTTATATTTCTGATGCATCTGTTGTATGCCTCCACTTTTATTTCTGATTTGATTTATTATTTGAGTCTTCTCTTATTTCATAGTTAGTCTAGCTAGGGCTTTGTCAATTGTGTTTTGTTTTTCAAATAACCAACTCTTGGTTTGATTAATTTTTTCTGTTTTGTATTCCTAATTTATTTTTATTCTGATCTTTAGCAAAAATAAATTAATGGGAGTACATAAAACTAAAAAGATTCTATACTGCAAAGGAAACAACTAACAAATGAGAAGACAACCTACAGACTGGGAAAATATATTTGCAAACCACATATCTAATAAGTGGTTAATATCCAAAATTCATAAAAACTCTTACAACTTAACAGCAAGAAACCAAATAACCCAGTTTTTAAAATGGACAGAGTACCTGAACAGATCTCTCTCCAAAGATGACATAAAAATGGACAACAGATACATGAAAAGGTGCTTCATGTCACTAATCATCAGGAAAATGCAAATTAAAACCTATGAAATATCACCTCACATCCCTAAAAATGTTTATTATTGCAAAGAAGAAATAACAAGCACTGGTGTGGGTGTGGAGAAAAGAGAACCCTAATATACTGCTGGGGGTACGGGAGACTGGTACAGCCCCTATGGAAAACAATATAGAGATTCCTGAAGAAATTAAAAATATAACTACCATACGACCCAGCAATTCCTCTTCGGGGTACATACCCAAAAGAGAAGAAAGTACCACCTCATAAAGATATCTCCCATGTTCATATCAACATTGTTCACAACAGCGAAGATATGGAAACAATCTAAATGTGTATCAATGGAGAAGTGGATTAAAAAAAAAAAAAACTGTGGCATACATATACAATGGGATATTATTCAGCCTTATAAAAGGAGACCCTGTCATTTGCCACAACATGGATAGGCCTCGAGGACATTATGCCAAGTGAAAAAAAGCCAGACATAAGAAGAAAAATATTGCATGACCTCACTTATATATGAATTATTAAAAAAAAAAAAAGAGCTCAAGTACACAGAGATAAAGAATGAAACAATGGTTACCTCAGGTCGGGTGGGTAGGGGAGAGGAAATGAGGGAATGCAGGTCAAAGGATACAAAACAGTAGATAGATAGGAAGGACAAGTCTAGAGATCTAATGTACAATATGAGGACAAAAATTAATAAAATTGTACTGGAAATTTTTGTTAAATAAGTAAATTTTAGGCTGGGCATGGTGGCTCACATCTGTAATCCCAGGACTTTGGGAGGCTGAGACAGGTGGATCACCTGAGGTCAGGAGTTTGAGACCAGCCTGACTAACATGGAGAAACCCCATCTCTACTAAAAGTACAAAATTAGCCAGGTGTGGTGGTACATGCCTGTAATCCCAGCTAATCAGGAGGCTGAGGCAGAAGAATCGCTTGAACCTGGGAGGCAGAGGTTGCAGTGACCCACGATCATGCCATTGCACTCCAGCCTGAGCAATAAAAGCAAAACTCCATCTCAAAAAAATAAAAGTAGATTTTAGCTGTTCTTGTCACAAAAAAGTAACTATGTGAGGTCATTGATATGTTAATCTGCTTCATGACAATAACCATTTTATTATCTATATGTATCCCAAAACATGTTGTAAACCTCAAATATACACAATAAAATTTTAAAATCAAAAAATAAAATATTTTTTAAAAGAATAAAGGAAAACATTTGAAATAGTCATTTAGGGAGGAAAATCAAACCATGGTAAGATGATTCGGCAGTGCTGAGTGACATTCTGAATCAAGATTATCAACTTAAATGAGAGACTTGTTGGTATATTTGGATGCTTTTCTCCATAAATATTGTCGTTTGGGTACAGCCATGGAGTAGGTATGACTGAGTTTAATCATTAGGTCTTTGCCAAACAACGGAAAAGGGGTGGAAAGAGTCTAAGTTATTTGGAAGATAATGGTTATGATGACAGGCCATGAAATTTAACTGGGAGGTGGGAGTGAGTACATGAGATTACAAAGGAAGTGAGTAATTATTATCATGGGGGTAGCGTCGAAGGAATGAAGGGCACCACGAAGTGGAAGACTAGCTGGTAAGTACGGTGGGAGTGCACAGAGGGGGTGGTTAGAGAGGAGGAGGCTTGAAATCAATTTTAGAGGTCACGTAGTCATTGGCACTGAAGAGGTCAATTGAAATGATCATGGGAATGGGCAACTCAGGTAGGGTAAAAGAAATGATGGCTGAATATGAGGCAGTTCAAAACCAGAGACAGCAAGATATGGACGTCAACAATGATAACAGAGTATGAGGTGGAAGAGAGTCCGCTAGTCACTGAAGTAATCAATGTGTAAAGGAAATAACCAGGGTTTGGTGATGTCAGCAGAAGAAAACACTTGGATTTCCGTGGGTGACTGAGGTGACTAGGGATGTCAGGCATGCTGGAATCTGTCCTGATAATCTCATGACAGAAGGTGGGAAACCTATTCAAGCTGGATGATGTGGACCCTAGGGCTGCTGGTTTCTCCAGCATCTGGTGTTGTAAGATCAGCATCTGAATCCAAACTTTATCACGCTAATTGTGTGAGCTTGGGGAAAGACTACTGAAAATCTACTTATTCTTATCTGTAAAATGAAAACAAATGTTCAATGAATTGCCAAGTTCCCAAGGAGCACTTGAAATAATGAATGCAAAAGCATTTTGCAAGCTCTAAAGTGCAACAGAAATGTTAGTTAAAATTAAAAATTTATGTCTCGCATTATCATTGATAGCCTTTAAGCCAGAGCCAGAAGAATTACCTGCTCATCTCTTTATATGCCACAATACATACACCATATTCTATGATTCAGAGATTACAAGGTTGAATAACACTGAACAAAAAAGCTTATAAAATGAATGAAAGAGTCTGTGACTACTGTCTCCAATGTTATTATCAACATTACTATAATTACTGTTAAGGATTAAGGCTTTAAAAATTGTGAAAAACTACACATCCTGGTTTTTCTTTTTACCAAATCCATTGAAATGAAGAAAAAAAATTATTCAAAGTTAAAGCCACACAAATATTTATACTCTCTGACCTAATCTCATTCCCAGAACATTTTTATCATTTAATCAAGCACAACATATATTTACTCTTTTCTCCGTTCTTCAGAGAAAAGTGAAGACCATAAGTGCACATATAATTTTTAGAGGGAACACATATATGTAATTAGCCCAACTTCTAAAAATCTGTTGTCAGAAAATATTCCCTAAAATGAAATATTCCTCTAAAATATTCCCTAAAATGAAAAGGCCTAGTATCTAAAGATGAGATATTCACACTATATAATCATGAAAAGGAGTGAAAAAAATCTAATTTTTTGGTAAACGGATAATGGAGTAAATATTGGCACATAAATTCAGTGGAACAATATGGAGCCATTAAAAAAATGACAGCTATGAAGAACCGCAAAACAAAATCCACCAACTTGAACGCCCTTGAGTTAAGCAGGTAGAAGAACTATGAGAAGCAAAACAAAATCCACCAACTTGAACGCCCTTGAGTTAAGCAGGTAGAACTATGAGAAGCAGCCTGGTGTAAGATGATACAAGATAGGGGAGGTTGGTCAAAGACAGTCAGAAAATGCAGAGTAAAGAGTGCTTGCAGGCCCCACATAAAGACATTCACATTAAAACATTTAAAAATAATAAAACAAAGGAACATAGTATTGACAAGCAAAGCATGTTATGAGCCAAATTTTGCCCATAGGTCTTTAGTTTGTGACCCTTTCTGGAGATAGAGGAAAGCAGTCAATGGTGAGATACACATAATAGATATGGCAGTATGATTATAACGTAAAGATTGTATTGACATATGGACAAAAACTGGAAGTATGTTAAAAATGAATGCTGGCCTTGGTCGAAACTTGGCCAAATGACTTTACCCCTTTAAGCGTCAGTGTCTTCATCTGTGAAATAGGGATTTAAAAAATTGCCTCCTTTGTGAAGCTGTTGTAAAGATTAAGTGTGATTGTAAGGGCAAAGTGGGTAGAACGGAGCCTGGCAAGTGGCAAATAAAATTCTTCTCCCCCTCATTTTCCTCCTCCTCCTATTATTTTGTTATTATTAACTATTTCTGGATTTCATATCCCACCATCCTGTTCCCCTTGTTCTACTAATTCCAACCACAATAGCTTTCTTGTTATTTTTTCAGTTTGTTTTAGCCTTAGGGCCCAAATTCTCCTGCCCCTAGTATTTGTCTTACTTTCTGAGAGCTCTTGCTCAAATGATAATTCCTCAGAAGGATTTTCCTGCCTGCCTCACCCTGCCTTTTCTTCAGTGCACTTAGAACCATCTGATATTTTATCGTGTGTGTACGTGTGTGTGTGTGTATATATATAAAGGTTTATATGAACACGTGTTTATATATGTGTATTTTACATACACACACACACACACACACACACACACACACACGCACACAAAGGCAGGACTTTGCCTTAACTTGTTTACTGCTCTATTAACAGTTCCTTGAAGGGTATCTGGCACATAATAGATGTTGAAGCATTATTTGTTGAATATTGTTAAATGTTTAGGGTGGAGACATTGTGTCTTATTTTTTCCCCTTTTTTTCTAAATCCTAGAATGACAATGTTATTTGTAAAATCAATGATTTGAAAGCACATTTTCTTGCAAGTGATCTTAAAGTGTACTTCATAATCTTTTGTAACTTTTTTGGTAGGTCAGCCATGCAGAAGCTGGGGGCAGAAGTATTTGAAGAGGTCTATAATTACCTCAAGAGAGCAAGGCATCAGAATGCTAGTGAAGCAGAGATCCGGGAGTGTTTGGAAAAAGTGGTGCCTCGAGCCAGCGACTGCTTTGAAGTGGACCAGCTCCTCTACTTTGAAGAGCAGTTGCTGATCACGATGGGAAAAAAACCTACTCTCCAGAACCATCTCTAGGCAACTGTCAAAAAGAAGCAGAAGTTCAAGTGGACAAATTTCTGGGAAAATGCATTTAACATACAAGCTGAACTCTGTTATGGGAAATGGATACAAAAGCAGAGCTCACATCTTGACTTTTAATTTCTCATCAGAAGTCTTCTTTAGAGAGCAGTAAGCATAGCAGCCTATACTTGGAGTCCTAAGTGTTACTTGGACTATACCCTGAGATAAGCTTAAACATCAAGTTTGGTTCCCTGAAAAGCATTTCTCTCATGCGCACCCTCAGGGCTTCCAGCAGGATTGAGTCACTCTGATGATGACTGGGGAGAAGCCATGTGCTCTTTATCATTTTTAGCTGGAGTCCCCAGCTCAGTGCCTGACTGCCTAGGGTCTCATGGACTGTGGGCAGCCTGCCAGTAAAGGTCACTGGACCCTAGCCTACAACATGCTGAGCTGCAGCCCAGAAGCCAGACATGCCTGTCTTAGCTGACTTGTTTTTGGTCCACTTTTGCCCTCCTGAGACTAACAAGCAAGATATCTATTTCATACACACATAAGGACTTGTATTAAAATCCAAAAAGTGATTCTCTTCCATGATTTATTTCAAACTCATCCATAGATAATTGAAGATTTGTATTCAAACTAAACATAGTTTTCACAGTTACAAAATAAATCATCTATTTTATCTTTTCCTTATGTAAAACTTTTGTATTAAATGTAACATATCCATCTTTTGATAATTATTACTAAGAGCTGGTAATATTTGGTTCATTTGGTGCCTGTTATGTGCCAGTACAGTGCTTAGTAGTTTAAGGGCCGTCATTGGATCTTTTCACCAACTCAAGAGAGAGAGAGGGAGAGTAAAAGATAGAGAAAAAGATAGAGAAAGAGAGAGATGCTCAGGTTGGGTAATTTTCTTAGTCACTTGGCTGCAAGAAGCAGAGTTGGCATTTCAACCCAGGTCTGTCTCATTCCACAATCCATAATCTTAACCACTGTCTATCAGAATTTTCATTAGATTTGCTCATGAAGCTTTTTAAACATAGACATGTTTAAAAATACTGTTTATGAAAAAATTATTCTGACACTTACTGAATGGCAAAAAGACTGTAATCAGGACTATTTTGATAGGTATCAACAATATTGCAATATGGGGGAGGCACTGGGCTTGACTCTGAAGTTTCTTAGCTAAAGCAAAGAAAACTAGAGATTAATAGCCAAGGACAAGGATGGGAGCTTAGTGGATGGAAAATTTCTAAGAGAAGTATTTAGTGGTTGGGGGTTGTCTTCATCTGTTTAGTGTTGCTATAAGAGAATACCAGAGACTGAGTAATTTATAAAGACAGTAAGCTCATTTAGCTCACGTTTTTGTAGGCCGAGAAGTTCAAGAGTATGGCCCCGGCTTCTGGCAAAAGCAGTCATGCTCCATCACAACACGGCAATGAAGGAGAGTGGACAAGTACGAAGATGGGAAACCTGAGGGCTGTCCTGGCATTATAACACCTGCTCTTCGGGGAAATAACCCATTCCCACAAGAAATAATCCAGCCTAGATAGCAGGAACTCACTCACTACTCCAGAACAGTACCAAGCTATTTATGAGGGTCCTCCCCTATAACCCGAACACTTTCCACGAGCTCCCTCCTCCCAACATCACCACACTGGGGATCAAATTTCAACATAAGTTTTGGAGGGGTCAAATATTCAAACCATAGCAGGGAGAGTCCTGCTAAACTGACTTAAGATTCCCGCTGAAGACAGACCAGGGTGATCAGAGATTGAGGGTAGGTGATGAAGAATTTGATCAGATACTGAGGGTGATCAGCTATCAAATGTGAGGGATTCTCACTAAACTGACCTTACCAGAATTCTTGCTAAAAATGGATTTGGCAGGCTGAAGACAGACCCAAGAATGAGGCCTCATTAAAAAAAAAAAGAGGGCTCAAAAGAACCTGTCTGAAGTTTGGTCAAGGAGATCGTCTTTGTCAGTGCCTAGACCCACCCCACTCCCTTCTCTGGAACAATAAGGGGCTGCAACATATCTATTGTTTCAAAAGTATCGGGGTGAATTTGACGCCCACAGTACTGCTATTCACTATTCTGCCTCCTGCTGATGACTGAGGAAACTTAGAGAGGTTCTTTATCTCACTGACCTGTTATCAGCAGTGCTGTGCTCCCGGCATGATGCACTTTTTTAGACCACTGAGTCTCACATTTGAGCATGCATTAGAATCACCTGGAGTGCTTGTTGAAGCACAGATTGGTGGATTCCATCACCAGCATTTCTGATTCAAGAGGTCAGGGTGGAGCCTCAGAATGTGCATTTCTGACACATTTCCAGGTGGTGTCAGTGCCACTGGCACCGCATAGAACCACTGTTCAAGACCTTTCTGTTGTCTCTTGTCTCCCTTTTCTTGGAACAGTGGTTTGGCTGCTCTTAGTTGGGGCTTAATTCATCTGACATCTTAGAAGGAGGTATGAGGACTTCAAAGAAGGGTCCAAAGACTTCAAATGCTTCACAGTGAATATAAACAAGTAGTGATTGGGCTGGAGTGATAGGGGAGTCAGTGTGAAAAACTTTAGAGAGCTTAATGGGCTTATTTTAAGGACAGAGGGCATGGCCACTGTGCCCTAATGCTCTAACCTGTGGCTTCACTTCTATCTCTGCCCAGCAACCAAAGGAACCACCCAGGTGAACCCACAATTTTTCTAGTGCTCAAGGGTTATGAACATCACTCTTCTGAGATCCCACAACTCCCTTACACTATGGAGAGATATTGGGGGCTGCACAGATCTTCACTCTGCCTCTTCCCAAAGCTAACCATGCCCATTCTCACCCTCCCTCCCTGAATACTGGAGAATCATTGCTGGCTGGGAGGCTGGGGGACAGGAGCATGTCTGTGCTCTCACAGCTCCTGTGTCTGCAACAGGAAAAGCAGACTTCAAATACTGGCTTCTCAGAATTTGGAACTTCAACGTGTTTTCCAAGTCAAAATCTAGGACCCATGATTGTTGCCATGGTAGAACACTGAAAATCAGGTTTGCTCTGGGAAACCTAGGATGATGGGGGCGTGTGACCACACTGCTGCTGAGAGTCGGCATGCAAATTGCCATCACATTGACAGGGAAGAGACCTCACCCCAGAAAATGCACCCCAGAGCCCACATGCCCTTATATGACTGGAAAAGCGGGGACCATAATACTGCCCAAGTTAATAAAAGTTGCTGAATCTTATTGTTGATGGTCTGGCTAATTTTTGTATTTTTAGTAGAGATGGGTTTTCACCATGCTGGCCAGGCTGCTCTCACACTCCAGATCTTATGAACCGCCTGCCTTGGCCTCCCAAAGTGCTGGAATTACAGGTGTGAGCCACTGCGCCTGGCCTTGTTGATGGTTTTTATAACACGAAAACAGAACAAAACTTGTGTGCGGGGTCCAAAGAGGAAATAGCTAGGTTTTCAAATAGTCTCTTTCACAAACAGATTCACATTTCCATACCTTTGCATTTCAGAACATGGTTCTTAGAAGACAGGTGCAGACTAAAAACAGCTTAATCTCCAGGGATTTGTGTTATTCACTCATCAGGTGTAAAAGAAAAAAGGGCTAGGAATAAATATCATTTTGAATCATAGCTCCATGCCTCTAAAGAGAAGCTCACTCAGGTTTACTTTCATTTTGTTAACTGGGGTGGAAGTGGGGAACAAGATTTAACATTACTTGAAGAAAATATCTTTTACTTATCACCATTGAGAAAGTGCTTTCTTCTTCAGCTGTACTCAGTCTCAGTTTTGAACAACTTCAGTGGGGGTATTAATAACTATCCAACTGCAAGATGGTGGGGGAAATGGGCTAAGGAGTTAAATTAGGAAGTTTTTTTGTTATAAAACAGTCATGAGGATGAGCAAATAAAGGGACCCTGCTAGGCTGCTGTTTTATAAAATATATATACATATATATTTCAAAAATGCCAACTGACCTTTCTGCTTTCTATTTATGCAGAGGAAATGCCACCAGCTATTTTGGGTGATGCAGAGATAAAGCACACAAAGGAGAGTGATGAAAGTTAATTATTTAATGTATTTGGGGCCGAAGCTGGAGCAAAGTTCTAGGTATAGTTTAAGAGTCCAGTCATCACAGTGGGATCAGGGTAAAGGAGGCTGACAAATTAAGCAGTAGCTCAACAGGGGGAAATACACCATATTCCTCTTTCAAGATGATGGGTTCACTAGCTAATGTATCAGAAGGGAATGAGGCTAGGCCACTAAGGTGATAAAAGAGCAGAAACAGTAAAGAGAAGAAGGGGTGGGGTTAGGGGAAGGAGAGAGGCACAGGAGGACACAGAGCAAAAAAAAAAAAAATGTTTTAAAGTACTTCTGCCACAGCAACGTAAGGAAAAAAATTAAACTTGATAGCAGATGCCTTGGATTCCAGGCCTATTATTACCATTTACTGTGTGATCTAAGGTAAGCAAGTGATTTCCTCTGAATCCGTTTCCTGTCTGTGTCTGAAGATTGCTATAAAGAATAAATAATACAATACATTGAAGAACAGGAAATTGCCAGTGTGATTCGGTATAATGTGTAGAAGTGCTTTAAATGTCATAAAATGTTCTCAACTTTGAGGAAAAAAAAATCATTAGATGTACTGTCCAAGCTGCCTCATCTTCCAACATTGGAGATTCATCCCTGAAGACTTCCTTAGGTTTCTAAGATTCTACTATTACCATCCAAATGCACCCTGAAAGACAAATACTTTTAGCCATTTTCAGCTAGCACTTGACAAGAAATTAGCTGAGAGCCAGCTAAGAGCTAACAGAAACATGAGGAAGACATCTCTGGAAGGGCAAGTCAGTGGACCCTCTACACTAGCCTTGCTTTCTTTCAGTGACTTAACCCACTTCACAGTTCATGAATCTGCAACATCACGGTGTTTGTCATCACCAGAAACCTCAGGATGCTCAAGTTTTCCCGAACTTCAGAACAAAGTTCAGAAATTTGGTTTAACCAATATACATTATAAAATAATACATTCACAAATATTCACTAGGAGTACCATAGTCATTAACATTTATACAGAATTGAAAACTTGACTCCAATAGGAATATTTTCTTTTTTTTTTTCCCATTTATTTTATTGCATTTTAGGATTTGGGGTACATGTGAAGAACATGCAAAATTGTTGCATAGTAACACACGTGGCAGTGTGATTTGCTGCCTTCCTCCCCATCACCTACATCTGGCATTTCTCCCCTTGCTATCTCTCCCCAGCTTCCCACCTCCCACCGTCCCTCCCCTATTTCCCCCCAACTGACATGGAGTCTCGCTCTATCACCCAGGCTGGAGTGCAGTGGCGCAGTCATGGCTCACTGCAACCTCTGCCTCCCGGATTTAAACGATTCTCCTGCCTCAGCCTCCAGAATAGCTGGCATTACAGGTAAATGGCACCACACCTGGCTAAATTTTTTTTGTATTTTTAGTAGAGACAGGGTTTCACCATGTTGGCCAGGCTGGTCTTGAACTCCTGACCTCAGGTGATCCACCTGCCTCAGCTTCCCAAAGTGCTGGGATTACAGGCGTGAGCTACTGCTCCTGGCTCCAGTAGGAATATTTTCAAAGTAGATTTTTAGGTTGAGTTCAGGAGACAATCTTTCAACAGCTAGAAACGTTCTTTTTTCTTCCCAAAATATTCTGGCTTTTTCCCACTTCGACAGTTTGAATTTTGAGTCCCAATTTACCCCTCCCTATACCCCTGACTGCTGCCTCATAACTTTGTAGTTCTCAATATTTCCCCACTCTTTGACTCTGAGTTTAGCCATGGAACTAGTTTTGGCTGAGGAATATAATGAGGGGCTGGAAACATGGTGCAGTGGGATATGTTCTCTTTCATCTCCCTTATCACCATCCAGCCCATCTATCACAGGGGAATGACAGAGATGGAGCAGAGACACCTCAGCCAACCAACAGAGTAACACAAACTCACCTCAGCCACTGCAAAGCAAAGCAGAGCCAATCCAGGTGATATATAAACTCACGGGCAAGGGAGACCTATTTCTTGCTGTATGCTAGTCAGGATTTGTGGTTGGTTGTTATGTGGCATTATTATGTCAATAAGCTAAACAACATGTCCTCCTTCTCCTGACATCACTCTCTTTATTCATTCTCCAACATATTTTTACCAAATCCTTGGGCCTTTTTTTGGTGCTGATTTTTAAAAATCTGGAGGAAGTTTATCTCCAACTAAATTATTCTGTGGCTTCTTAGAAAAAATATGGATACCCTCTTGCAAAATGCCCTAGATGAGCCACAAGCTCTGACTTTCCTGGCCTTGAGCGTATTTCAAGGTAATGTGGAATGAGAGCATGGAGCCTACCTAAGCCATTTCTTCTAATTCTATTCTTTGGATTTCCACTCAACATGTATTCAACTCCCATTCTGTACCAGGCCCATAATTTTGAATGATAAGAATTCCCCAGACTTCTGCCAAGATGTCCGAGAGGGGGCAACTCTAAAGTGCAGCTCTCAGCAAGTGAGATGCAGAGGGCGAGCGGACTTCACGTTTCCAAGCGAGGTGCCAGGTTCATTTTGATGAAAGTGGTAGGACAGTGAAAATAGCCCAAGGAAGGCAAGCCGAAGCAGGGTGGGAGCAGCCCAGGGAGGGCGAACCGAGACGGGGTGGGGTGTGTTCCTACCCAGGAAGTGTCGCTGGCCTGGAGGGCCAGGCACTTCACCCTATCAGCACTCCAACCCAGATCCCGTGCTTCCCTCATGCCTTCTGTAACCCACAGTCCACAAGAGCCTTGCCAGACTGACGGGTGTCACCGGATGCTGATGCAAATCTGAGCAATGGCTCCGGACTGCTGGGTGCCGCAAGTTGTCGGCAAGGACCTGGGTGGAAGTTTGGACTAAACGCCAGTGGGACGGAACTACCTGTCCCACAGAGAGAAAGCAGGGAAACAGGCCATACGCTTTGGCAGGTCCCACCCGCACAAAACCCAACAAACTGAAGCCTGAGCACTAGAGAGTTTCGCAGTGAATACACCAGTTTGACCCCGACCGAGAAGAACAAGCTCAGGGAATGAAAGACGCCTGCCATTGGGAAAGCGGGGCTAATCTCACCTGCATAAACAAACTCCACGGGAAGACCACGCAGCAGCCTGACTAAATCCGAGGCAACACAGCAGTGCCTCTACAGAACAACAACAAAAAAGCCTTATATAGGAGATAGAGGCCAACTTCAACAGAAAGGTAATCTACTCAGATTCGTCCCAAAATCACCAACTTCAAAGATCAAAGGAGATAAATCCACAAAGATGGGAAGAAACCAGTGAAAAAAGGGATGAAATCATCAAAGACCAGAATGTCTCTTCTCCTCCCAGGGATCACAACTCCTCACCACCAAGGGAACAAAACAAGATAGAGAATGAGCTTCATGAATTGACAGAAGCAGGCTTCAGAAGGTAGGTGGAAACAAACTTCACCAAGTTAAAAGACCATGTTCTAACCCAATGCAAAGAAACTAAGAAACATGAAAAAAGGTTAGATGAAATTCTAACTAGAAACACCAGCTTAGAGAAGAACATAAATGAATTGATGGAGCTGAAAAACACAGCACGAGAACATCCCAAGGCATAAAGATTCAACAGCTAAATCGATATCAGAGAATGAAGATCAACTCAATGAAATAAAATGAGAAGGCAAGATTAAAGAGAAAATAATGCAATGAATAAAGCCTCCAAGAAATATGGGCTTATGTGAAAAGACCTATTCTGCATTTGATCAGCATACCTGATTATGACGGGGAGAATGAATCCTAGCTGGAATACACTCTTAAGGATATTATCCAGGAGAACTTCCCCAACTTAACAAGGTGGGCCAACATTCAAATCCAGGAAATATAGAAACACCACAAAGATACTCAAAAGAAGAACAATTCCAAGGCACATAATTGTCAGATTGACCAGGGTTGAAACAAAGAAAAAAATCCTAAGGGCAGCTAGAGAGAAAGGTTGAGTCACCCACAAAGGAAAGACCATCAGACTCACAGCAAATCTCTCAGCAGAAACCCTACAAGCTAGTAGGGAGTGGGGGCCAATAATCAACATCCTTAAAGAAAAGAACTTTCAGCCCAGAATTTCATATCCAACCAAGCTAAGCTTCATAAGTGAAGGAGAAATAAAATCCTTTACAGACAAGCAATTGCTAAGAGATTTTGTCAATACCAGACCTGCCTTATAAGAGCTCCTAAAGGAAGCACTAAACATGGAAAGGAACAAGTACTAGACACTGCAAAAACATACCAAATGGTAAAGACCAACAATGTAATGAAGAAACAGTGTCAACTAACAGGCAAAACAACCAGCCAGTAATAAAATGGCAGGATCAAATTCACACATAACAATATTAATGTTGAATGTAAATGGCCTAAATGTCCCAATCAAAAAACGCTTAATGGCAAACTGGATAAAAAGTCAAGACCCATTGATGTGCTGTATTCAGGAAACCTATCTCACATGCAAGGACACATATAGGCTCAAAATAAAAGGATGGAGGAAGATTTACCAAGCAAATGGAGGGCAAAAAAACCAGGGATTGCAATCCTAGTCTCTCATAAAACAGACTTTAAAACAACAAAGATCAAAAGAGACAAAGAAGGGCATTACATAATGGTAAAAGGATCAATCAACAAGAAGAGCTATCTTAAATATATATACACCCAATGCAGGAGCACCCAGATACATAAAGCAAGTTCTTAATGACCTACAAAGAGACTTAGACTTCCACACTATAATCGTGGGAAACTTTAACACTCCACTGTCAATACTGGACAGATCAATGAGACAGAAAGTCAACAAGGATATCTAGGACTTGAATGCAGATCTGGATCAAGCAGACCTAATAGACATTTACAGAACATTCTACCCCAAATCCACAGAATATATTCTTCTCAGCACCACATCACACTTACTCTAAAATTGACCACATAATTGGAAGTAAATCACTCCTTAGCAAATGCAAAAGAATGGAAGTCATAACAAACAGTCTCTCAAACCACGGCACAATCAAATTAGGACTCAGGATTAAGAAAATCATTCAAAACTGCACAACCACATAGAAACTGAACAACTTGCTCCTGAATGATGAATGGATAAACAGTGAAATGAAGGCAGAAATAAAAATGTTCTTTGAAACCAATGAGAATGAAACCACAATGTACCAGAATCTATGGGACACATTTAAGCAGTGTCTAGAGGGAAATTTATAGCAATAAATGCCCACATGAGAAACAAGGAAAGATCTAAAATCGACACCCTGTCGTCAAAATTGAAAGAGCTAGAGGAGCAAGATAAAAAAAAACTCAAAAGCAAGCAGAAGACAAGAAATAACTAAGATCAGAGCAGAACTGAAGGAGACAGAGAAACAAAAAACCCTTCAAAAAATCAATAAATCCAGGAGCTGGTTTTTTGAAAAGATGAAAAAAACAGACCACTAGCCAGATTAATAAAAAAAAAAAAAAGAGAGCGAGAGAGAGAGAGAAGAATCGAATAGATGCAATAAAAAAACGATAAAGGGGAGATCACCACTGATTCCTCGGAAATACAAACTACCATCACAGATTACTACAAACAGCTCTATGCACGTAAATCAGTAAATCTGGAAGAAATTGATACATTCCTGGACACTTGAACACTCCCCTAAGCCTAAACAAGGAAGAAGCTGAAACCCTGAATAGACCAATAACAAGGGCTGAAGTTGAGGCAGTAATTAATAGCCTACCAACCAAAAAAAGTCCAGGTCCAGACAGGTTCACAGCCAAATTCTACCAGACATACAAAGAGGAGCTGGTACCATTCCTTCTGAAAGTATTCTAAACAATACAAAAAGAGGGAATCCTCCCTAATTCTTTCTA
The DNA here is from genome assembly GCF_001604975.1 of Cebus imitator. Taxonomy (NCBI): domain Eukaryota; kingdom Metazoa; phylum Chordata; class Mammalia; order Primates; family Cebidae; genus Cebus; species Cebus imitator. Next base: position 1,395,863 of record NW_016107747.1, read on the forward strand.
TGAGACCAGCATCATCTTGATATCAAAACTCGGCAGAGACACAACTGAAAAAGAAAACTACAGACCAATATCTGTGATGAACACTGATGCAAAAATCTTCAATAAAATAATGACAAACTAAATGCAACAGCACATCAAAAAACTTATCCATCATGATCAAGTAGGCTTCATCCTGGGTATGCAAGGCTGGTTCAACATATGCAAACCTATAAACATAATCCACCACATAAACAGAACCAAAGACAAAAACCACACGATTATCTCAACAGATGCAGAGAAGGCCTTTGACAAATTTCAACAGCCCTTTATGCTAAAAACCCTCAATATACGAGGTATTAGTGGAACATATCTCAAAATAATAAAAGCTATTTACAAGAAACCCACAGCCAATATCATACTGAACGGGAAAAACTAGAAGCATTCCCTTTAAAACTGGTACTAGACAAGGATGCTCTCTCACCACTCCTATTCAATATATTATTGGAAGTCCTGGCCAGAGCAATTAGACAAGAGAAAGAAATAAATCGTATTCAATTAGGAAAAGAAGAAGTTAAATTGGCCCTATTTGCAGACAACAAGATTGTATATTCAGAAGACCCCATCATCTCAGCCCAAAACCTCCTTAAGCTGATAAGCAATTTCAGCAAAGTCTCAAGATACAAAATCAACGTGCAGAAATCACAAGCATTCCTATACGCCAACAATAGACAAACAGAGAGCCAAATCATGAGTGAACTCCCATTCACAATTGCTACGAAGAAAATAAAATATCTAGGAATGCAACTAACAAGGGATGTGAAGGACCTCTTCAAGGAGAACTACAAACCATTGCTCAAAGAAATAAAAGAGGACACAAACAGATGGAAAAACATTCCAAGCTCATGGTTAGGAAGAATCAATATTGTGAAAATGGCCATACTGCCCAAAGTAATTTATAGATTCAATGCTATCCGCATCAAGCTACCATTGACCTTTGCAGAACTGGAAAAAACCACTTTAAATTTCATATGGAACCAAAAGAGAGCCTGCATCGCCAAAACAATCCTAAGTCAAAAGAACAAAGCTGGAGGCATCACACTACCTGACTTCAAACTATAGTACAAGGCTACTATACAGTAATCAAAACAGCATGGTAATGGTACCAAAACAGACATATAGACCAATGGAACAGAACAGAGGCCTCAAAAGTAACACCGCACATCTACAACCATCTGATCTTTGATAAACCTGACAAAAACAAGCAATGAGGAAAGGATTCCCTGTTTAATAAATGGTGGGAAAATTGACTAGCCATATGCAGGAAGCTGAAACTCGTCCCCTTCCTTATACCTTATACAAAAATTAACTCCAGATGGATTAAAGATTTAAACATAAGAACTAACACCATAAAAACCCTAGAAGAAAACCTAGTCAACACCATTCAGGACATAGGCATAGGCAAGGACTTCATGAAAACACCAAAAGCAACAGCAATAAAAGCCAAAATAGACAAATGGGATCTAATTAAACTTAAGAACTTCTGCACAGCAAAAGAAACAATCATTAGAGTGAACCAGCAACCAACAGAATGGGAAAAAATTTTTGCAATCTACCCATCTGGCAAAGGGCTAATATCCACAATCTACAAAGAACTAAAGCAGATTTTCAAGAAAAAAACAAACCCATTCAAAAGCGGGCAAAGGAGATCAACAGACACTTTTCAGAAGACATATATAAGTCCAACAAACATATATGAAAAAATGCTCATCATCACTGGTCATTAGAGAATTGCAAATCAAAACCACAATAAGATACCATCTCACATCAGTTAGAATGGTGATCCTTTAAAAATCAGGAGACAACAGATGCTGGAGAGGATGTGGAAAAATAGGAACACTTCAACTAATATGGAAGACAATGTGGCAATTCCTCAAAGACCTAGAAATAGAAATTCCATTGGACCCAGCAATCCCGTTAATGGATATATACCCAAAGGATTATAAATCATTCTATTATAAAGACACATGCACATGTATGTTCGTTTCTGTGCTGTTTACAATAGCAAAGACCTGGAACCAACCCAAATGCCTATCAATGATAGACTGGACAAAGAAAATATGGCACATATACACCATTGAAGACTATGCAGCCATAAAAAACGATGAGTTCGTGTCCTTTGTAGAGACATGGATGAATCTAGAAACCACCATTCTCAGCAAACTGACACAGGAACAGAAAACCAAACACTGCATATTTTCACTCATAGGCAGGTGATCAACAATGAGGACACTTGGGTACAGGGAAGGAAACAACACTCACTGGGGTAGGTTGGGAGGAGGGGAAGGGAGGGGCGGCAGGGCACGGGGAGGCTGGGGAGAGATAACACCAGGAGAAATGCCTGATGTAGACGACGGGGTGATGGAGACAGCAAACCACTATGGTGTGTAGGTACCTATGCAAAAGTCCTTCCTGCAGGATGCAGGGTGTGCACATATACCCCAGAGCCGAAAGTACAATAAAAATAAAAAATAAAAAGAATTCGCCAGGCAAATAAAGGGGAGACACAGCCCTATACATTCTGGGAATCTTAAATCCTTTGGCGCTGGTGGAACATAAAATATGAGAGTGATAATGTCAGGTTTAGAGAGAAGGGGATGGTAGCCAGCCTCGAACATGACTTCCAATGATCCCCACTTCTGGTATTCATGTCCTGTGTTAGATCCTTCCCATACTGCCTCAGGGGCAGCCAACAGAATAATATAGAAGTGATGGTGTGTGACTTCTGAGACTAGGTCATAAAAGACATGGATTTCATCTGTATCACCCACACTGGAGGAAGCCAGCCACTATGTTATAAGGACATTCAGGCAACCCTATGGAGAGATCTGAGATAAAAAATTGGGGCATTTTGCCAACAGCCAGCATCACCTTGCCAGCTGTGTCAGTAAGCTATGGAAAGCATATTCTCCAGGCCTAGTCAGCCCTTCATTTGACTACAGATCTGACTGACATCTGGACTAAAACCTCATGAGAAACCCTGAGCTAGAACCACCCACTTTTAATTCTTGACCTACAGACACTGAAATAATGAATGTTTCTTGTGATGGTGTTAATATATTTTACAATATATTTCAGCAATACATCACCAATACAGAAGGCAAAGCTCAGATATATGCTGTCACATTTGCTCTGCTGTGTCCTGTAATTAGAGGCAGCCACTGCAAAGTTACTGATGAACATGATCTTTAGCTGTGTCATGGCACTAGGTGGAGAGCAGGTTTGAAGAGAGAGACTGGGGACAGGACAGAAAGGCAGAAGGTTTGTCCAGATGAGAAAAGATGAAGGCCTGACTTGCATCTGATGACGTCAAGACCTCCTGAGGGGACATAAAGAGAGAGAACTGAGGACTGACTAGATGGGTCGAGGGGTGATGGAGTGGTCTGTGAGGACTAGTAGTTTTACAGCATGCATGATTGGGCAGGAGATAGGTCATTCACAGAGCTGTGGATACAGGAAGAGATACAGATTGAGAGGTGGGAAAAATACTGAGTTCATTCCTGGGTGTTTTGGGTTTGGGGAGCTAATGGGGTATGCATTTAAAGAAGTCTAGGTGGCCGGGCACGGTGGCTCATACCTGTAATCCCAGCACTTTGGGAGGCCATGGTGGGCAGATCACGAGGTCAGGAGTTCGAGACCAACGTGGCCAACAAGGTGAAACCCCATTTCTACTAAAATGGAAAAATTAGCCGGACGTGGCGGCAGGTGCCTGTAATCCCAGCTACTCAGGACGCTGAGGCAGGAACATTGTTTAAACATGGGAGGTGGAGTTTGCAGTAAGCTGAGATCACACTACTGCACTCCAGCCTGGGTGGCAGAGTGAGACTCTGTCTCAGGAAAAAAAAAAAAAAAAAAAAAAGTCTAGGCATGGAGCTTCAGGTGTCTGAAAAATTCTGCCCTTATAGTATGAATGGATCTACTTAATGAACTCCGGATAACAGAGCAGTGGATAGCTTTGATGCTATACCTTCAAATGGCCAGTGTTACCTTCTAGAAAATGTACCTCCTTTAAGGCTCCTGAAGAGGATTTTAGATTATGTGAATGTTTAAAAATAATAAGCAACAGCATCTAGTACTTTCAGGAAGTCATTGGGGAAAATGACAGCCTCTAGCCGATAGCTCTCTGCTGGTGGCATCTCCTCCCCATTCCCACCAGGGTATATTCTTCTAAATTAGTAGTTCTCAACCTTGGCTCTGCATTCAAAGCATCTGGAAAATTTTATGAGGATTAAGTGGAATGTTTTAAAAATAACTGTCAGATGGCAGATGTTTGCTGTCGTTTTCTTCCTGCCTAAAAAGTGAGACCACGCCCTTACCTCTCTCCCTCTCCTGAACCAAAAGGGATTCTCTCATTGAAAGAGTTTTGTAAAATGCAAAACTTTATTCAAATGTATGTATCTCTAAAATATAACTCTTTTAAGAAACAGCCACAATACTGTCGCATCTCAATGATCCATAATTCCTGTACATAAAATACTCAATACGATTCTCATGTTCCTATTTGAATTTTTGTTTGTTCAGATTAGAATAAAGCCCAGTTGCTTTAATAGATATGTCTCCTCAATCTTTTAATGTATAAATTCTACCACCATGTTTATTTTTCCCTTCTAATACATTTATTAATGAAACCAGGTCATTTTTCTTGTAAACTTTCAAGTCTAGGATTTACTGATTGCATTCTCATGTATGTTTTAAGATATTCCATTTGACCCAGCAATCCTATTACTGGGTATATATCCAAAGGATTATAAATCATTCTACTATAAGGACACATGCACACGAATGTTCATTGCAGCACAGTTTATAATAGCAAAGACCTGGAACCAACCCAAATGCCTGGACAGGGAAAATGTGGCACATATACACCATGGAATATTATGCAGCCATCAAAAACGATGAGTTCGTGTCCTTTGTAGGAACATGGATGAACCTGGAAACCATCATTCTCAGCAAACTGACACAAGAGCAGAAAATCAAACACCACATGTTCTCACTCATAGGTGGGTGTTGAACAACAAGAACACATGGACACAGGGAGGGGAGCACTACACAGTGGGGTCTGTTGGGGGGAAATAGTGGAGGGACAGCGGGGGCTGGGGAGTTGGGGAGAGAGAGCATGGGAAGAAATGCCAGATATAGGTGATGGGGAGGAAGGCAACAAATCACACTGCCACGTGTGTACCTATGCAACAATCTTGCATGTTCTTCACATGTACCCCAAAACCTAAAATGCAATTAAAAAAATAAAATAAACTTTTAAAAAAGTTTTTCATTTTCAGGCCAGGTGAGGTGGCTCATGCCTGCAAGCCTAACATTTCAGGAAGCTCAGGTGGGAGGATAGCTTGAGGTCAGGAGATGGAGACCAGCTTAGGCAATATACTGAGACCTCATCTATATAAACATATATTTTAAATTTTTTACATTTACAGAAAAATTGTGGAGATAGTACTAAGAGTTCCCATTACTCCGCCTAATTTACCCTATAATTAACATCTTATATTATTATGGTACATTTACTACAATAACGAACCAATTTTGATACATTATCATTAGACAATAATGAACAAATTTTGATACATTATCAATCAAGTCTATACTTGATTCAGATTTCTTGAATCCACTTATTAATCATGTCATGTGTCCTTAGGCTTGTCTTTGTTGTGAGAGTTTCTCAGAATTTCATTGTATTTCATGATTGCTAATGACTGAAAATTTTCATTCCCCCAAATTCATATGTTAAAATCTTAACTCCCAATTTGTTGGTATTTGGAAGTAGGGCCTTTGGGAGGTGATTTAGATCATGAGGGCAGGGGCCTCATGAATGAAATTAGTGACTTTATAAAAGAGGTGTGTACATATCTACAAATATTCCCCTATGTAAACATATGTAGCTATATTAAGCTAAACATAAGTTAATACTGATGTCTCCAACTCGAATCCACTATTGCATGGATCATTCTAGTCTCTTCCTGATATTTTTAAAAGGGGCACCTTTATATTTCTTATAACTGGTATAGGTTGAGATTCAAGTTCAATTTTGTGCAAGAAAAATTAGTAGAAGGGGATGTATTCTTCCATCATGAAGTGCACAGTAATTGGTTGGTTGCCTTTTCATGATTTTAGCAACCATTGATGATCATTCTCTAGGCTCCATTAATTCTTTAAAGATTTTTAAAAATGTAAAATTTTGATTGGCTCCTTGATTAGCTAGAATGCTTATAACAAAAGTTTCCTCTCATCAACTATTTAGTAGCCCTGAGGAAGAGCCCATATACAAAAGGCAGGATAGGCCGGGTGCGGTGGTTCATGCCTGTAATCCTAGCACTTTGGGAGGCCAAGGCAGATGGATCACTTGAGGTCAGGATTTCAATACCAGCCTGGTCAACATGGCAAAACCCTGTCTCTACTAAAAATACAAAAATTAGCCAGGCGTGGTGGCAGGTGCCTGTAATCCCAGCTACTCAGGGAGGTTGAGGCGTAAGAATTGTTTGAACCTGGGAGGCAGAGGTTGCAGTGAACCGAGATTAAGCCGCTGCACTCCAGCCTGGATGACAGAGCAAGACTCCATCTCAAAAAATAAAAATAAATTAAAAAGGCAGGATAAGTGCTTAATTGTTTTCCTGATTATTTTTAAAACGAACTGGTTCCTTAGCATCCTCCCAGACTGACCACAGAGCTATTTTTGGTTCCATGTACGATTATGAACTTAGAGAAGCTTTTTAGATACATAGCTCAGCCCTCTACCTGCAGCCCTGAGTCCTGGGCATTCTGCCTCAGGACAGTGAAATGGGGGATGGTTGGTGAGGGTGGGGAGGTAGGGCAGAGGCAGAGAGGGATTTGAAAGGGATGGCAAGGTTGGGGCTCTTACGGACTTCCATATTCCTTCATCCAGAAAAAGCTGTGATTTCCAAAGCATTAATTCCTGTATAGCTGTTGCTTTGATTTTTATAGACTTCCATGCTGCCTTATAAATAGTTGAGTCCATCTTTAAAAGTCTCCTCAAGCAACAAGGAAAGAAAGAACAGCCTGAAGATCTGGAAAGGGCATGTTTAACCCTAAATCCTTAAAAGCAGCTAATCTAGGAGAGAAGGTCACCTTTGAAATGCTCAGGAAAGGAGTAGAGCACCTGTTCTCCACCTTGGCTGTTCCCTGAAACACCTTTGAAAAACCACGTATGTCCCTATAGTACCTCCACAGATTCTGATTCAGTTGGTCTGATTGGAACCCTTAATATGGCAGTTGCTATGACGTTTTACAGCAAGGTGACTCTAACATTATGCGGGGACCATTTCCAAGTTCCCAGCATGATAGGCTAACAAGGATTGTGTTACACCTGTAGGCTTATCACGTTGATCTGGCTGTCTCATGTGAGTAGTTGACATCTCTGCCCTGGAACTCAGAAGACTAAGCTAGGAATAATGATGCCCAACAGATGTCATCCCTGCTTGAAACACTGGGGCCTTGATGAGTGTGGCTCAGTTCCAACCCTTGGGTCTTTAACATGACAGAGCACTGTGCCCCAACCCTCGACTCCAAGAATGGCTACATTTACTTTCTGCCTGGCACCGTTCTAAGTGCTTTTCATATCTCAACATCCCTAACAGGTTGGTATCATCTCCACTTAACAGATGAGCTACTGGGATCCGAGAGTTAAGTGACTTGTTAAGGTTAAAAGCCTATTTCTGGGTGGGTCCAGACTCTTTCCCACCACATGCTGTCACTTACAGGCTGTGATTTTATGCCCAGCCCCTCTCAAAGAGCTGCCTCCTGCTTTCTATTGCACAATCAATATTGACACCTGGTGTAGGGGCGCTGTGCGGCGTGGGGAAGGCCTGGCCTGAAATGAGGGATCTGCATCTCAGCATCAGGCCCTGAGTGGTAGGGTAACCCGCCCTTCCTCACAGCTCAGAGGTCTGAGGGTGTTTGCAGGAAAGACTAGAACGCCTAGGAGGCTTCTTCTACCTCTCACCCCTCCTCACTCCCAGTCCTGTGACACAGGATTTCACTCACAGCTCCTTCTGCTCCACACTTCCCCTGAAAATCTCACTGCCCTGTGACTTCTCCATGTGCCACTGGGATCCTGTGCGTCAAACCCCCAGGATCAGCTGCCCACTGTCTATGGCCACCCCAATTCTTGACTAGAACGACATTTATCACTGCCCACCCTTCTCCCACTCTTCCCCTCTCAGCAAATGACACCACATCCAGGAAACTCTTAACCATCACTAGCCCAGCGCTCCCTCTTCCCCCTTTACGCAGTCACCAAGTCCCCTCAGTTTCACCACTCAAGATAGTTGTTAGACCATGGCGCCGCTCCATCCCCGTTTCCCTAGTATAGGCCTCGGTGTGTGAGGCCAGCCCTGCCTCATTTCCTCCTAACCCCAACCCAGGCCTTGTGCTTTGTGTGCCACCAGACCCAACCAAAGCTTGTCATTGTTCCTTTGGCTACCAGCACTCAACTGAGCGCCCCAGCTCCTCCTCACCTCCTAGGACACTCCAGCTGACTGGAGATTGTGACGCAGTCGTGTACGTACCAGCCTCGCTCCAGGTTCCGGCGCTGCCACACCTTCAGCCCTCCCTGACACAGGCCCAACGCAGAGGCTAAGGTTTCTAGGCCCTGGGCTTCAGTCTGTCTGCAAGCCCTGCTCTGATAGGCCGCCTCCCGCAGTCGCGGCGCCCACACCTAAGGCGCCCAGGTTCCTCCCCTTAGCCCTGCAGGGATTGGGCCTTGCGGCACCGCCCACGCTGGGATTGGTCCTGGTCCGAGGTGAGACGGACTTTGTGCCCTCGTGGGCCTTAGGGACTGTGGAGGAGAAGTGTTGGGCCATGGCCAGGCCTCGCAGGCTGGAGCTGGCCGAGGCTCTGGCTCTGGGGCCGGACTGGAGGCATGCCTGTTACGCCCTCCTGCACGCGCCCGATCCTGGGATTCTCTTTGGCCGCCTCCCTCTGCGCTACGCCATACTGGTGAGGAGGGGGCGCGCCCGGACCTTTCCACTTTGGCCCTACATCCTCCCTGCGGTGCTACTCTTGGGTGCCCCTGCCAATCCCAGCTTCCTCCTCTCGCAGATGCAGATGCGCTTCGATGGGCGCTTGGGCTTCCCTGGGGGATTCGTGGACTCGCAAGACAGCAGCCTAGAGGATGGGCTGAACCGTGGTCTGCTGGAACAGTTGGGTGAGGCGGCGGCTGCCTTCCGCGTGGAGCGCCCTGACTACCGCAGCTCCCACGCCGGGTCAGGGCCACGTGTTGTGGCCCACTTCTATGCCAAGTCTCTGACACTCGAGCAGCTGTCCGCTGTGGAGGCCAGTGCAACACGCGCCAAAGACCACGGGCTGGAGGTGGGGCCTGTCTGGGACCCTGCCCCATATCCTATTCCTTTCCCTTCCATTCCTTCCTTTGCCTTAGAAACTCTTTTTGGATTGAGGTCGGTGTCTGTCAGAACTTGCCCTCTTCCCCATTTTTTTTTTTTTTTTTTTGGTGGAGTTGGGATCTTGGTCTTCTCTTATCGAATGGTGCTGCCAACCTAGGCTTCCAGGGAAGATTTCCACCCATCTCACCCTTTACTGGGCTCTGGAGAGATTTTTCTAGAACACACATTTACAAATCTCTCTGCTGCTCTCTACTGATAATGTGAAAATGGCCAGGCATCCACCCTAGTCCCTTATTGTTGGGCCTCTGTTTTTCTTAGGAAGAAGGTATGGCCCTAATACTTAGAGCTAGGGTAGTATGGACACAGATTGTATATGCAGGTGGTTCTTAAATTTTGTCAAGTATCAGAATCAGCTGTGAGGCTTATAAAGACAACAATGACTAGATTCTACTCCCAGAATGCTGGTTGGGGGTGAGAAAACACCAGCTTCCACCACTCCCAAGTCCTGGGGGCAGGGGTTCAGAAATCTGAGAATTTGCTTTTTTCAGAAGTTCCCAAGTGATGCTGATGAAGCTGGTCTAGGTTTCCCATTTTGAGAACCATTGTTGCAGGGCTAAGCATGAATTCTGGCATTAGTTAGGAATCACTAGAGGTTTAGGGAGCAGATGTCATAAGGAGTAACATTGATGGAGCTGGATAGTATGTCTTGGGTCATTTGTCTGCAGAGGGTTGGGCCTACTGGGTCTCCTTTAGATAGAAGCCTTGGCTTGTTTCTCTTGGTGTATTAAGGGGTGAGGCATCTGCTCTAGAAAGATCTGCTAAAGAGAGGATGGAAGTAGCGACATGAGCTACCTGGAGTCCCAGTGTCTTGTCTCCTTACTTTTACAGGTGCTGGGCCTGGTGAGAGTGCCCCTGTATACCCTGCGTGATGGTGTGGGAGGCCTGCCTATCTTTCTGGAGAATTGCTTTATTGGTGCTGCCCGGGAGCAGTTACTGGATACCCTCCAGGACTTGGGAGTGGTGGAAGCTGGTGCTTTCTCAAGCCTTCAGATCCCAGCTCGTCAAAGGCAACCCTCTGTGGACCCAGGGAACCTAAGATGAGGACTTTGGTATTAGGAAGAGAATGTTTTCTCTTCTGGACCTAAAGATGATACCAGATTAAAAGAAGTGTGCACCATATGTTTTGAGCAGAACACCCTCCAATTCATGGCATCAGGGGCAAAAATCCACAGCTCATCCTAGGGGTCCCAGCAGGTTCTTAGAGCCTACCTCTTCCCAGTACATTTGCATATAGCCTGGTAACCCCCAGGCATGCATATGTACAACGTGACCACGTACAGCCTGAAATATTTCACCTTTCAAGTCCAGTTTAACCAGGAATTGGCATTTGTTACCCATACCCTGCTTCTTGCTTTGCAGAGAGCTTCTACAGCAAGGGTGGGTCCTTCCCACAGTCCTCCATGGCTGCTCTTTAGAGTCTAGCCCAACCCATGTTTGTTGGGAAGAACAGAGAAGCAGAGAATCATCTTTGCTTTCCTGAAAGTATCCATGCCCTTGCCAGAGGGTTCACCAAAGCAATTGGCTCCGGAAAAGTGGGAGAGGGTCTTAACCAATGTCCAACACTTTCCTTCTCCTGAAACTGAGAAGGGGTAAGGAAGTAGCTAGGTCCCCTTGGACTGAGCATGGATGTGAGACCTGTGAGTACTGGTGTCTCTCCTTCAGAGCTTTCATCTATGGTTTGCTTTAGACTCTGGGACTACCAGAAGAGAACTGACCCACAGCTGTCTAGCCCTGCCCTGCCAAAAAAAGAGCCTCCCATTAAAGAGGGCTTAGAGCTGGGCCTTGAGGCCCATTACTTCTTTCAACAGAGATCTAATATGTACCTACTAAATGCCAGGTACTACAAAAGGTCTTGCTCTCCAAGACTCCAGGACAGGGGTGGGCAAACATTTTCTTAAAAGCCAAACAGCAAATATTTTAAGCTTTGTAAACTACATAGTTTTTAAGAAAATATTTTCTAACACTAATAAAAATTGCCTATACTTATTTTGTACAAAGTGATGCTTTGAAATATGTAATCTACAGCCCTACCACCCTGAATGCGCCTGATGTTGTCTGAAATATGTATACATTGTGGTGTGGCTAAATTGAGCTAATTAACGTATGCATTACCTCACACATTCATCATTTTTCATGGTAAGAACACAAAATTTACTCTTAGCAATTTTCACAAATAGGATGCATTTATTTACGAGAATCGCCATTTGTGCAATATATCATTTGAACTTATCTCTCCTAACTGAGGTTTTGTATTCTTTGATCAGTATCTTCTCAATTACTGTTCCCTACTCCCACTCCTGGTAGCCATTATTTTGCTCTCTGTTTCTATGTGTTTAACTTTTTTAGATGCCATATGTAAGTGAGATCATGTGATATCTGCACCTGGCTGATTTCATTTAACATAATGTCATCTAGGTTAATCCATATTGTCACAAATGACAGGATTTCCTTCTATTTTAAGGCCTAATAGTATTCCATTGTGTATATGTACCACATTTTCTTATTCATTTATCTGCTGATGGACACTTAGGTTGCTTCCACATCTTAGCTATTGTGAATAATGTCACAATGGACATGGGAGTGCAGATATCTCTCCAGATCCTAATTTCAATTCCTTTGGATAAATACCCTGTAATGAAATTGCTGGACCATATAGTAGTTCTTTATTTTTAAGTACCTTCATGCTGTTTTCCATGGTGACCATACTAATGTACATTTTCACCAATATTGTGTTATGCATTCCCTTTTCTTCATATTTTCTCTCTTACCTTTCATCTTTTTAATCATAACCATTCTAACAGGTATGAGGTGATATTCTATAGTGGTTTTGATTTGCATTTCCCTAATTATTAATGATGTTGAGCATTTTTTTCTATACCTGTTGGTCTTTCTTTGAGAAATGTCTGTTCAGGTCATCTGCCTCATTTTTAATTTAGTTATTTGTTTTCTTGCTATTGAGTTGCTCATGTTTCTGGTATATTTTGGCTATTAACCTCTCATCAGTTGTGTGATATGCACTTGTTTTCTCCCATTCAACAGATTGTTTCTTTACTGTGTTGACTGTTTCCTGTGCTGTATAAAGATTTTAGTTTGATGTAATCCCATTTGTCTATTCTTGTTGTTGTTGCCTGTGCTTTTGAAGTCTTATCCAAAAAAATTATTATCCAGACCAGTGTCATTGAGCTTTTCCCCTATTTTCTGGTAGCTCTATAGTTTCAGGTCTTGCATTTAAGGCTTTAATCCATTTTGAGCTTATTTTTTATATGGTATGAGATAAGGTTCTAATTTTATTCTTCTGCAGAAAAATAGCAGTTGTCCCAACACCATTTATTGAAGAGATTATCTTTTCCCCATTTCCCCATTTCCCCATCTTACCCTCTGTGGAAAATCAATTGACCATAAATGTGTGGATTTATTTCCAGGATCTCTATTCTGTTCCATTGGTCTATGTGTCTATTTTTATGACAGTACCATGCTGTTTTGATTACTATAGCTTTGTGGCATATTGTGAAGTCAAGTAATGTGATACCTCTAGCTTTGTTGTTTTGGTTAAGATTTTTTGGCTATTCAAGGTTTTTTCTAGTTTCATGTGAATCTTTGAATTGTTTTTTCTATTTCTTCGAAAAAAGCCATGGGAATTTTGATAGGCATTGTATTGAATCTGCAAATGACTTTGAGTAATATGAACATTTTAACAACATAAATTTTTCCAGTTCAACAGAGAATGTGTTTTTATTTATTTGTTGGGCCATTTATTTGTGTCTTTGTCATCACTTTTTTTTTTTTTTTTTTGAGTCAGAGTCTCACTTTGTCACCCAGGCTTGAGTGCAGTGGCAACATCTGGGCTCAATGCAACCTCCTCCTACCAGGTTCAAGCAAATCTCTGCCTCAGCTTCCTGAGTAGCTGGAACTACAGGCATGTACCACCATGCCCGGCTAATTTTTGTGTTTTTACTAAAGATGGTGTTTTGCCAGGTTGGCCACACTGGTCTCCAATTTCTGACCTCAGGTGATCCACCAACATTGGCTTCCCAAAGTGCTGGGATTACAGGTGTAAGCCACCACACCTGGCCTTCAGTTACTTTCATCAGTGTCTTATAGTTTTCAGTGTACAGGTCTTTCATCACTTTGGTTAAATTTTTGGTAGCTATTGTAAATGGGACTGTTCTCTCAATTTTGGGGGGGATAGTTTGTCTTTAATGTACAGAAATGCTACTGATTTTTGTACATTGACTTTGTTTCCTGAAACTTTACTGAATTTGTTTTTTAGTTCTAACAGTTTTTTGCTACAGTCTTTAGAGTTTTCTATATATAATATCATGTCGACAAACAGGGACAATTTAACTTCTTAACCAATTTGAATGCCTTTTATTTCTTTCTCTTGAATAATTGCTCTGAGTAGGACTTCCAGTACCATGTTGCATCCTTGTCTTATTTGTGATCTTAGAGGAAAAGCTTTCAACTTTTTACCATTGAGTATGATGTCAGCTGTGTGTGGGTCACATATGGCCTTTATTATGCTGAGGTAAATTTCTTCTATGCCTAATATGTTGAGAGTTTTTATCATGAAAGGAAGTTAAATTTTATCAAATTTACCTGTTGGGATGATTACATGTTTCTTGTCTGTTCTGTTACTATGATGAATCACATTGATTTGCACAGGTTGACAAGGTCAATCCTGGAGCCCCAGGAGTAAATCCCATTTGATGATGGTGAGTGATCCTTTTCGTGTGCTGTTAAATTCACTTTGCTAGTATTTTATTGAAATTTTGCATCTATGTTCATCAGGCATATTGACCTATAGTTTCCTTTTCCAGTAGAGTCTTTGGCTTTAGCATCAGGGAATTCTGGCCTCATAAAATGAATTTGGAAGTATTTACTCTTCTTCAGTTTTTTGAAGAATTTGCGAAAAACTGTTTTTTAAATTTTTGGTAGAATTCAGCAATGAAACCATCAGGTCATGGGCTTTTTTTTTCTGATGGGAAAACTTTTTATTCATTCATCTACTTATTTGTTATTGGTCTGATTAGATTTTTTCTTCATCATTCAGTATTGGTAGAATTGTATGTGTCTAGGAATTCATCTGTTTCTTCTAGGTTATCCAATTTGTTGGCATATACTTGTTTATAGTAGCCTCTGGTGGTCCTTCGCATTTCTGTAGTATCAGTTGTGATGTTTCCTCTTTGATGTCTTATTTTTTTGAATCGTCTTTTTTCTTAGTCTAGATAAAGGTTTGTCAATTTTGTTTATCTTTTCAAAAAGCCAACTTCTTAGTCTCATTGACCTGTTGTTTTTCTAGTGTCTATTTCATTCATTTCTATTCTGATCTTTATTATTTTCTTTTTCTTTTTCTTTTTTTTTTTTTTT
>NW_016107747.1:1412152-1546090 GCF_001604975.1 Cebus imitator
TTTTTGAGACAGAGTCCCGCTCTGTCTGGAGTATAGTATACGCAGCTGGAGTATAGTGGAGCCATCTCGGCTTAAAGTAATTATTGATAGGTAAGGACTTACAACTGCCATTTTGTTAATCATTTTCTCATTCTCTGTAGGTCTTTTGTTCCTTTCTTTCTGTCTTGCTGTCTTTTGTGATTAGGTGAGTTTTAAAATTATATTCTCTGATTTTTCACTTTTATCTCTTATATATCTACTGTATGTTTTTGCTTTGTGGTTACCATAAAGCATACATAAAACATAATTGTAATAGGCTTTTTTAAGCTGACTACAACGAAATGTTAATTGTATACAGAAACTCTACACTTTTACTCCATCCTTAATGTTATAATTTACATCTTTTTATATTGTGTATCCCTTAACAAATTTTTGTCACTATTAATCGATTTTTCTTTTAACCATTATATTAAAGATATGTGATTTATACAGCAACTGAATTTGACTATGCTATTTCCAGTGAGTTTTAGACTTTGATATGCTGTGTTACTAATTAGCATAATTTTCTTTCAACTTAAAGAACTCACTTTAGCATGTCTTGTAAGAGAGGTCTGATAACAATGAAGAACTTAACATTACCCTAGAGCATCATCAGCCCTCTCTACCTCTGATGTAGAGAGCAGGCTTACTAAAATCTCCTAGAACTCAAGGAAAAAATAGAAAACAAGGAAAATGGCCAAAAAGAACATCGTAGATACAGAGATCAGACAATGAGATTCCAGGGTCTTGTTTAGTGATGGGAGAAAATACTAACAGAACACATGGAACAGGAACACCATTTTAGAGGAAACAAGAAGAAAAGTTTCCTAAACTCAAAAGATATCACACCAGAAGTGGGCAGTACTCACTATGTTCAGGGAAACAAAAAGATAAAAACTGAAAAACAACATCAGAATGTTTTTCATGTGAAAGACATTTGTAAGGTAGGAGAATTAATCCACTTACTAACAGCACAAGCTGCATGTCAATCTAAATTGATGTGCAAAAGCATGGATATGCTTGGATTTACTGGAAAACCATACAGGTGTTTTTCAGAAATGCACAAAATGAATCAAAGTAAAGAACCGATCAACAGGAAAATTGTGTAAGAAATCTGTGAGCTGGTTGTGAGGCAATGGTTCCTATTATATACAAATTTAATGCTAAGTTCCTGGGTTATAGCTATCAATGTTACCAATAAATGGGCATATGTGTAATATGAAACATAAATAATTTGATTTACATGGTAGTCCCGTAATTCTAGATCATTCCATGAAAGTTAGATCATAGGGAGCATGAGGAAGAATAAAAATGTACTAGCTGTGCTGCAGGGTAAGTAGTATGATTTAGTTTCTGAAGATAATAAGAGTCTTTGTGATATTTTACTATTTTAAGAGACATACCAAAGCAACAGATTCTGCTGAATATGAAAGGATGGGAAAGAAAGTCAGGGAATTACAGTCAAAGATAAGAAATCATCATAATATTAATATCAAAATCGAATGTCAAATGCATTAGAATTCTTTAACTGACTAGGAGATTATCTACAATGATCATATAATTATCACCAACTTCAAATTATATATAGCACGATCTGCAAATGTAGGATGAAATTAACAGAATAGATTGAGGAGTGGCAACACACTTCCTTTGGTTCTTGACAGATAAAATGTCAGCTTCTAAGTATGCATATCTAGGAGCTAAAGAGAATAAAAATAAAGATGATGAAAACAATTAACATTTGGGGGATGTTTACTGTGTGGTAGGCACTATTCTAAGTTCTTTTCATATATTAACATATTTAGTCCTTAGGACAACCTTATGATGTAGGAATTCTGTTATCTCTATACTCCAAATAGACCCAGCACAAAGGCCAAAAACATAATTTATATACTTTTTGTAACAGATAAATATTGCACTCTGGAACTTCAGAGAGTATACCTTTAAGGCCTCAGGAAGCATTTACCAAATTAGTCATATATTGGACCTTATCAAACCTCAGTAAATCCTTTCAAATCTTCTAGACCCCCTCAGAAATCACAGATCACATACCTTGTTCTAGCCTACCTCATGTAGTAAAACTAAAAATAATGACAGGGATACAACCTTTGAAATGGTCTTCTTTATGTGTTTTCTTATTGTCTGAATCGTGTACCATATGTATGTATTCTATAAAACGACAGTTAAAAAGTAAAACAAAAAAATTGTCATATTTATTCAGAACCTAGCCCTAATAAATCTAAAAAGCAAAACAAAAAATGATTCATGGGTGGGCAGGGATCCATCCCAGGAAGAATACTGGAGGTAATTTGTGGAGTTGAGGAAAGAGCTCTTCTCCATCCTAAAATGAACAAAATCAATAAGAACCTGCCTGCCTGAGTCTGAGCCACGTGCTCACATGGATCCCCCTGTGCTGACTGGAATATGCAGTCTGATTGGTCAGGCCTGGATCTTCTCCCTTCATTGTGGCCAGGGAAGTGGAGAGCTGTGGTTGGCAATCTCACCAGATCAAGAGCTAGGGAAGTGGCAGGTCTCTAAGAGAGGAGGCAGAGTATAGCACAAACACCTGATGTTCACCACAGGGGGGAAAACAAGGCCAGACATTCTACCTACCCCTGTGTACTATTAGGCGCCTTGTTCGCATGACTCCTTAATTCTTTGGTGTATGAACTACAGGTCTATAATATCTTCAACCACAAGATTTGTTCCATGTTACCATGCAGGCTACACAAGGATCATAATGTTTCATAGAGATGTGTCACCTGCATTTTAATCACCTCCTCTTTGGTTTCTTACCCTCCAACCAACCAGAGCTAAGAGAGCCATTTTGATGTCAGGTTACTGGTGATGCAATTCCCCCTCCTCCTTCCCCTTGTTACTACTCACCCCTCTCCCACTCCTTCACCCCTCCACATGTTTTACCTTTATTAACTCTGAGTCTGTCTTAGTTTTACTGTCACTTTCTAAGGGAAGCACTCTTTATATCCTGACCTTCCAGACCAGATTCATTTCACCCATGTACCTTTTCTTCAAATCACTTATTGCCATTTCAAATCATTCATTTGTATGTGACTTTTTGATTAGCATTTTTTTGTCCTCATATACTCATTCATGTTCTTGGATAGAAACAATAGAAATTGCTGGGCAAGGTGCCTCATGCTTGTAATCCTAGCACTGTGGGAGGCTGAGGAGGGCAGATCACTTGAGGTCCAGAGTTTGAGACCAGCCTGGCCAGCATAGCAAAACCCCATCTCTACTATAAACATAAAAATTAGCTGGATGTGGTGGCGTGCACTTGTAATCCCAGCTACTTGGGAGGCTAAGGCAGGAGAATCACTTGAACCCAGGAAGTAGAGGCTACCGTGAGCTAAGACTGCACCACTGCACTTCAGTCTGGGTGACAGAGCGAGACTCTGTCTCCAAAGAAAATACAAAATAAAAAAGAAACAATGGAAATGGAGCATGGTGTATTTATGGCAAAATTTAATTTACTGGAAAGTTATTAGGAAGCTCACAGTTTTAATGGGAGGCTAGAGAACAAGGATGAGGCAGGGATGAGGGTTGGTGAGGCAGGGTCAGCATCTTGCTAGGGATAGTGGGTTTAGAATGCTGCTACCCAAACCTTCAAAACTGGATACTTACCACTGTACTCCTGGCACCACCACACTGGCACTCATTACTGGCCAACTGAACCCTTAACTCTGATCATATACCTTCTGTCATTTCTCCGAAGTCAATATCCTGAGCAGCAGCATCTCATTGGATGTGCTTTGGTCATAAACCTCCTTTGGGTTACCCAAGGGCCAGAGAGGGAATGTCTGCCCACCCTTGGTTTCATAGTAGAAGAGGGGCTTTGCTTATTAGTACTCTCTTCAATGGCCCAGAATTGAAAACAACCAAAATGTCTCTCAATAGATGAATTTCCCTGACAAGGAGTCCTTTGTGATAAACCCCAAATGGCTCTAGCTGGTTGCTCTCTGCCGATAGAACCACCTTCCCCTTCCCCCATAGTGTATTTGTTTAAATCAGTCTTTTTCAAACTTGGTTCTGCATTCAAAGCATCTGGAAAATCTGATGGGGATTAAGTGGACTGGTTTAAAATTACCTGGCAGATGGTAGAGGGTTTGTAGTCTTTTTCCTGCTTAACAAGACTAAACCCTTACCTCTCTCTCCCTTTCCTTAACTAAAGGGATTCTGTCTGTGAAAGAATTTTCTGAAATGCAAAGTTTTATCCAAATGTAAATCATAACCTTTACCTTTACTTCATGAGATGCCAAAGATCTTTTTATTTTTAACTTGTTAACTATGAAAACATCAAGCTATATAAAAGTAAGATAGACCCATCATCACCCAGCTTCAAAAATTATCAATTTATGGCCAATTTTATTTTATTTATACCTTCAGCCTCTGCCCCCTCATTGAATTATTTTTATCATGTCATTCACAAATGTTTTAGTATGTATCTCTAATAGATTGAAAACCCTAACAAAACAGCCACCATACTATTAGCACCTCAAACAATGATCAATAAGATTGGACAAATTAGAAATCAAATAAACCAACTGCTTCAATTGGTATGTCTCTTCAGTCTCTTAATGTATAGATTCTGCCACAATGCTTTTTTTCCCTTTGTAATTTTTATTGATTGATTGATTGATTGAGACGAAGTCTCACTCTGTTGCCCAGGCTGGAGTAGATCTCGGCTCACTGCAACTTCCGCCTCCCAGGTTCAGGCAATTCTCCTGCCTCAGCCTCCCAAGTAGCTGGGATTACAGGCGTGTGCCACCACACCCAGCTAATTTTTATATTTTTAGTAGAGATGGGGTTTCACCATGTTGGTCAGGCGGGTCTCCAACTCTGACCTCGCGATCCACCCACCTCGGCCTCCCAAAGTGCTGGGATTATAGGTGTGATTTATTTATTAAAGAAACCAGATCGTTTTTTCTCTAAATTTTTGTTCAGTGTAATTTCTCTGTTTGTATTTGCCTGATTTTAAAACAAACCTATTTTTCAGAAGTTTCACATTTACAGAAAATTTATAAAAACAGTACAGAGTTCCCATATACTCTACCTACTTTACCCTATAATTAACATCTACATTATTATAAAATATTTCTTACAATAACAAATCAATTTTGATATCATCAACCAAAATCTATGCTTTATTCAGATTTCCTTAGTTTTTCTCTAATGTGCTTTTTCTTCTCCAGGATGCCACATTCCATTTAGTCATGTTACGTCTTCTTAGGCTCATCTTTGTTGTGAGAATTTCTCAGATTTTCTTTATATTTCATGATTGCTATAGACTGAATATTTTTGTTCTCAAATTCTTATGTTGAAATCTTAACTCCAATTGTGTTGGTAAGTAGGGCCTTTGAAAAGTTATTAGGTCATGAGGGCAGAGCTCTCATGCCTGAAATTAGTGACTCTGTAAAAGAGACTGCAGAGAACTCCCTCACCGCTTCCCATATGTGAGGTTTCAGCACAAGGCTATCTTCTATGAACCCAGAAGTGCGCCCTCAATAGGCACCAATCTGCCAGTATCTTGATCTTGTATTTCTCAGGCTTCAAAACTGGGAGAAATCAAGTATTTGCTGTTCCTAAGCCATCCAATCTATGGTATTTTGTTCCAGCTGCCCTAATGGACTAAAACAATAACAATTTTGAGACTTACTGGTCAGGTATTGTGTAAAATGTCCCTTCAATGGGATTTGTTTGGTGCTTTTCTCATGGTTAGAGAGGGATTATATCTTTTTGGAGGAAAACCACAGATAAAAGTACCATTTTCATTACTTCATATTAAGGGTACATTCTACCAACATGACTTGTCAATGTCGATTTTGACCTTGATCACTTGTCCAAGGTAGTGTTTGTCAGGTTTCTCCACAAAGTAACAAAGTTTCTCCTTCCCTCTCCTGTTTTCATACTGTACTCTTTGGAAGGCAGTCATTATTCACAACCCACAAGGAGTAGGAAGCTATGCTCCACCTCTTTGAGGACAGAGTAGTTACATGAATTATTTCTAATTCTTCTGCAGAGGATGTTTTTATCTTGCCTATTTATTTACTAATAAATTTTCATTATTTATTTGTACATCAGTATGGACCTCTAGATATTTATTGTACTTCAAATTGTAATCCAAGACAATTCTTTCATCTTTGGCCACTAGGAGTTTTTTCAGTTGGTCCCTGTGTCCCTTTGACATGTCATTTTCATTCTCCATCCTCACTGTCAACACACAAACTTAACAAGGCCACCAGTCCCATCTGGATGATAACAACAGCCTTCCCATTCTTCCATCAATATAGATTTTTGTCTTTTTTTATTTGGTGAACTTCCTTAATTTCTGGCATCACAAGATGCTTCTGGCTTATTGTATATACAAGTTGTATATTTCCTGGCCCAATGTTGGAATCAGCCATTTCTCCAAAGGGCTTTGATTCCTTTTATGGAAAATGGTGTTAGAAAACAAAATGTGGCATTTGGTATGTTTGTTGCTATTGGAATATCATTGCTTCTAACCCCACTCACCTGAAAAAGCAAGGAAATATGTGTGCACATTAACTCTTGTATGTATACATATGTGTGTGTGTGTGTGTGTGTGTGTGTGTATATATATATCTAGCCATATCTACATCAAGCTAAAAATGAATTCATACTGATGTTTCAGACTCTAATCTATTACTACATAGATCATTCTAGTCTCTTCCTAATATTTTAAATAGGTATTCCTTTGTATTTCTTATAAATTGTTAGATCAAGGTAACAGTTCAATATTTTGGCAGAAATAATCCAAAGGAGGCAGTGTGCTCTTGTATCACAATGGGTATAACAACTGTCTATTCATGATGTGATCATTCCCCAGATTCCAGTAATTCTTTAACATTTTTTAAATGTTAAAATTTTGATTGGCTCTTTCCTTCTTTAACTGGAATACTTTGTGAGATACATTTCTTCTCATTAACTATTTGGTGGCCCTAAGGAAGAACCCATATAAAAAAAAGGTAGGATAAATGCTTGATTCTTTTCATTATTACTTTTTAAATAATAGATTGGTTTTTTAGAATTCTCCCAGGCTGACCACAGGGTTATTTTTGGTTCCAAGTACCATTATGAACTTGCAGCAAGCTCTTTAGGTACATGGCTCAGCCCTCTACCTGCAGCTTTGAGTCCTGGACATTCTGCCTCACGATGGCGGAATGGGGGGTGATTGGTGGGGGTGGGGAGGTGGGGCAGAGGCAGAGAAAGATTTGAAAGGGTTGGCAAGGTGGGGGCTCTGAAGGGTTTCCATATTTATCTAGAAAAAGCTCTGATCTCCAAAATCATTAATACTTGTATAGCTGTTGCCTTGGTTTTACAGCTTTTCATGTTGCCTTTGAAATCTTTGAAGTCCATCTTTTAAAGGCCATCTTTAGTCTCCTCAAGCAACCAGGAAAGAAAGAACAGCCTGAAGATCTGGAAAGGGCATGTTTGATCCTAAATCATTAAAGGTAGCCTATCTAGGAGAAAAACCAAGTCGCCTTTGGAATGCTAGTGGAAGGGGGAAGGCCCCAGTTCTCCACCCTGGTTATTAGTTACCTAAAACACATTTTAAAAACCACGTATGTCCCTGCATGACCCACAAACATTCTGATTAAATTGGTCTGTGATAGGACCCCAAAAGTGTGAGTTTTTAAAAAATTGTATAAGCTTTTTGCAAGGTGAATCTAATGTTAAAGGAGAGCTATTTTCAAACCTCCTAGAACTCTAGCAGGCTAATGACAATTGTGTCACACCTACAGACTCATCACCTTAATGCAGTTGCTTCATGTTATTAGATGATATCCCTGCCCCACAACTCAGAAGACTAAGCTAGGAAAGATAATGTCATACAAGTCTCATTCCTCCTTAACTGGAGGCTGATGAGTGCAGTTCAGTTCCAACTCTTGGGTCTTTATTATTGTTTTTTGTAGAGATAGGGT
Organism: Cebus imitator; assembly: GCF_001604975.1. Taxonomy (NCBI): domain Eukaryota; kingdom Metazoa; phylum Chordata; class Mammalia; order Primates; family Cebidae; genus Cebus; species Cebus imitator. Next base: position 1,420,132 of record NW_016107747.1, read on the forward strand.
CTCTATATTGCCCAGACTGGTCTCGAATTTGTGACCTCGAATGACCTCCCCTTGCCTTCCACAGTGCTGGGATTACAGGTATGAGCCAGTGTGCCCAGCCCTGGGTCCTCAACATAAGACATAGCACTGTGCCCCAACCCTCGACTCCAAAAATGGCTACATTTACTTTCTGCCTGGCACCGTTCTAAGTGCTTTTCATATCTCAACATCCCTAACAGGTTGGTATCATCTCCACTTAACAGATGAGCTACTGGGATCCGAGAGTTAAGTGACTTGTTAAGGTTAAAAGCCTATTTCTGGGTGGGTCCAGACTCTTTCCCACCACATGCTGTCACTTACAGGCTGTGATTTTATGCCCAGCCCCTCTCAAAGAGCTGCCTCCTGCTTTCTGTTGCACAGTCAATATTGACACCTGGTGTAGGGGCGCTGTGCGGCGTGGGGAAGGCCTGGCCTGAAATGAGGGATCTGCATCTCAGCATCAGGCCCTGAGTGGTAGGGTAACCCACCCTCCTTCACAGCTCAGAGGTCTGAGGGTGTTTGCAGGAAAGACTAGAACGCCTAGGAGGCTTCTTCTACCTCTCACCCCTCCTCACTCCCAGTCCTGTGACACAGGATTTCACTCACAGCTCCTTCTGCTCCACACTTCCCCTGAAAATCTCACTGCCCTGTGACTTCTCCATGTGCCACTAGGATCCTGTGCGTCAAACCCCCAGGATCAGCTGCCCACTGTCTATGGCCACCCCAATTCTTGACTAGAACGACATTTATCACTGCCCACCCTTCTCCCACTCTTCCCCTCTCAGCAAATGACACCACATCCAGGAAACTCTTAACCACCACTAGCCCAGCGCTCCCTCTTCCCCCTTTACGCAGTCACCAAGTCCCCTCAGTTTCACCACTCAAGATAGTTGTTAGACCATGGCGCCGCTCCATCCCCGTTTCCCTAGGCCTAGGTGTGTGAGGCCAGCCCTGCCTCATTTCCTCCTAACCCCAACCCAGGCCTTGTGCTTTGTGTGCCACCAGACCCAACCAAAGCTCATTACCTGGTTTGCTCTTTTGGCTCCCAGGAGACGTTTAGGTACCCACCTTCGTCCAGGTTTAGGGCGCGACCACACCTTCAGCCCCGCCCCCCGCAAGGCCAACCCAGAGGTTACAGTACTTTCGGTTTCCCTAGGGTTCCTGGATCCTGGGATTCACACGTCTGCAAGCCCCGCCCTGATTGGCTGCCTCCCGCACCAGTCGCGGCGCCCCGCCCTAAGGCGCTCAGGTTCCGCCCCTTATTCCAGCAGGGATTGGGCCTTGTGGCACCGCCCAGGCTCGGATTGGTAGGAGGTGAGACCCGCCCCTCTGCCCACGTGGGCCTTCGGGATTGCGGAGGAGCAGTGTCGGGCCATGGCCGGGACCCGCAGGCTGGAGCTGGCCGAGGCCCTGCAGCTGGGACCTGGCTGGCGTCATGCGTGCCACGCTCTACTCTACGCGCCGGACCCTGGGATGCTCTTCGGCCGCATCCCGCTGCGCTACGCCGTACTGGTGAGAAAGGGGCGCGCCCGGCCACTTTCTGCGTGAGCCCTGCTCTCTCTCTGGGGTCTCCTCCGGGGCGCCCTGCCAATCCCCGCTTCCCCCTCTCGCAGATGCAGATGCGCTTCGATGGACGCCTGGGCTTCCCCGGAGGATTCGTGGACAAGCAGGACAACAGCCTAGAGGAAGGGCTGAACCGCGAGCTGCGCGAGGAGCTGGGCGAGGCTGCGGCCGCCTTCCGCGTAGAGCGCACTGACTACCGCAGCTCCCACGCCGGGTCAGGGCCGCGCGTTGTGGCCCACTTCTACGCCAAGTGTCTGACGCTCGAGCAGCTGTTGGCTGTGGAGGCCGGCGCTACACGCGCCAAGGACCACGGGCTGGAGGTGGGGCCAGCCTGGGACTCTGTCCCTTTCCCAAATTCCTCTTCTCCCAAAGCTTTCCCTCCCCCAAGAAAGAATCCCTGCAGGAAAGTCTTTACCGTTCTGACCTTGCCCTCTTCCCAATTTTCTTGGTGGAGTTTGGATCGTGGTCATCTCTACTTTGAGTTAATACTGCCAACCTGGGCTTTTTGTAAAGGTCTTTCCCCACCCATTACCAGGAGAGATCCAGGATCTCTGGAGACATCTTTTCTAGAACACACTCATCCACGTCTCTCTGCTGTTCCCTATTGACAGTGTGATAGATTATCACATTATCTAGGCATGGCACCCTAGGTTTTATTTCTGGGTTTGCTTTTCTTGTGTAGGAGATGTGACCCTGATATTTCAGGCAAGGCTAGTAGACTGTGTATGAGGTGGTTCTCAAAATTTGGCAGGTAGCAGAATCATCTGGGTGGCTTATTAAAACAGTTATTTCTCCCAGCATTCCTGCATTGGTGACGGGGGATGGGGAGAAGAAACCCGAGAATTTGGAGTTTTCAAAAGTTCTCAGATAATGCTGATGTAAGTAATCTGAGGACCACATTGTGACAACCACTGGTTAAAGGGTATGAATGCATCTTTGAGGCAGGAACCACTAGACGTTTAGAAGCAGATGTGGAAAATATTAATTGATAGAGCTAGATAATAGGTTTTGGGTCATTTTCCTGCAGAAGGTTGGGCCACTAGGCTTTAGTGAGGTATGAGCCTTGGGCCTGGTTCTGCTGGAGCGTTAAGGGGTGAGACCTCTCATCTAGAAATATCTGCTGGAGAGAGGATGGAGTTAAGGGAATGAGGCACCTGGGGCCCCAGTATCTCCTGTCTCCTTCTTTTTCAGGTGCTGGGCCTGGTGCGAGTGCCCCTGTATACCCTGCGGGATGGTGTGGGAGGCCTGCCTACCTTCCTGGAGAATTCCTTTATTGGCTCTGCCCGGGAGCAGTTACTGGAATCTCTCCAGGACTTGGGACTGCTACAGTCTGGCTCGATCTCAGGCCTTAAAATTCCAGCTCGTCACTAGAGGCAGTCCTCCATGGACCCATGGAAACTGAGATGAGGACCTTGGTACTATGGAGGGAGGGAAGGATGTGGGAATGTTTTCTTATTGGACCTGAGAGATGATACATGATAGCAGATTAAAAGAAGAAGTGTGTACCATATGTTTTGAGAAGAGGACCCTCCAACTCGTGGCACCAGGGGCAAAAATCCACAGCTCATCCCAGGTACCCTGGCAGCTTCTCAGAGCCTGCCTCCTCCCTGTATATATGCATGCAGCCTGGTAACCCCAGGCATGCAAATATACCATCTATAACAACACACAGCCTGACACCTTCCCCTGGTCATGTCCAGTTTAACCATGAAGGAATATTTGTCAACATCCTCTGCTCCCAGATAGCAAGGAGCTTCTGAAGCAAGCATGGGTCCTTCCCACAGTCCTCCATGGCTGCTCTCCAGGGTCTGACCCAGCTTATTTGTTAGGGAGGATAGAGAGGCAGAGGACTGCCTGTGCTTCCTGAAAATAGACTTGCTCTTGTCTGAGTGGTGACCAAGGCAGTTGGCTCTTAAAAGGTGGGAGAGTATCCTAACCAATCCCCAATCTTTTTCTTCTGAAACTGAGTAGGAGGGGTAAGGAAGTGGCTAGGTTTCCTTAGACTGAGCATAGACATGAGACCTGTAACTACTGGTGTCTCTGCTCCAGAGTTTTCATCTTTGGGATGCCTGAGACTCCGATACTATCAGAAGAGACGTGACCCACCCCGGTCTAGACCTGCCCTGGCAAAAAGAGCCTCCCATTAAAGAGGGCTTAGAGCTGGGCCTCTAGGCCCTTCACTTTATTTATACAAAGGTGGTAGAAAAATGTAGACTGGACAAAATAATCCATGGAGAGAGAAAAAGAAGAGGGCTCAGGACATGGCCCTGAGGACGCCCAATCCTAAGAGTTTGGGCAGAGAAAACCAGGCATGTTAAAGAAGACAAGAGAGTGGACTGTGCAGAGTGCTTATGAGGGCTTCACTAAAACAGAGGCAGAGCTGTCCACTCCATTTAGTAACATGAAGTGTTTGATGACTATGATGGCAGCAATTTCAGGGAGGGTGGTGTGGAAGGCAGGCCGGATTGGCTGAGTGAATGGAAGATCGGGGAGTGGAGCATGTGAGAAGTTAGCCCTAAATGGGGCTCAGGTTAATAACTGGAGAGCTGTGGGGTCAAGCTGTGTTTAAGGTGGGAGGTAGAGCATGCTGATGTTGATGGCAACAGTCAAGATGGTGCGATGAGAGAGATAGGAGGGGGACGAGGAGGAGGACCCCTAAAGGGTCACAGTCCTTGAGAGAGGAGGAGGGATGGGACCCTTGTAGGAAGAGACAGCTCTGCAGCCTCACAGGACTCAATATAACAGAAAGGGGTTAGTATAGAAGATGAGGATGACTGAATTAATGGGGAAATGATGAAGGAGTTTGAATCTCTTCTTTGTGAAATGAAGTGATATTATCAGCTAGATGTGGGTGGAGCATGTTCTTGGAAGGTAGGAAGTAGATGTTTTCCTTGGTGTTGGAAATCACATTGATTAAGGAAACAGCAGTAGGGCCAGACAAGGCTGAGCTCTGAGATGGTCAGTTTAGAGTAGGATGTTTGGCACTCAGGTGTGTGTGTGTTGAGTGGGGCTCTGCATGCACCTGTCTTTCCCTCATCAGGCTTCAGCAGCTGGGATGGAGACACTTACTGCAGTGTTGGGGTTTTGCCAGGGAAGTAAAAGAAGGTGAGAGACAGATGGGGAGTTCCGATGACATGACAGGAGAAATTGCAGTGATGAAATGTGCAGTCTAAGGTTTAATTGGCCCAAAATGGGAATTGAAAACAGGAGGTGACTAAGGAGGGATTAGGAAATTAGAGGTCTTGACAAGGTAGAAACTCCAGAATGGTGAGGGGTTGGTCAGGGTTGTATTTGAGCCAGACAGGAGTACTTTGGAAATTGAGAGGTGGAGCAATCTCAGGTAAAGGCAAAATAGAGGGTATGACCTGGGGTTGCTGGCCAGAGCCAGGGGAGGAGCCTTAAGACGTGAGATCTGGGGTTGGGGAGGCTGGAGGGTAGGGCGAGCCTCCACGTGGGTGCTGAAGCGAAAAACCGACATGACCTAGGAGCCATTGTCCTTGGTGAACAAGAGGAGTGACCACAGGCCAGTGGCATCTGCCAGAGGGAAAAGCAGGCATGATAGGATAGCATATCCCAGGCGAGGGCTTTTTGAGGAAGGGAGGGTGGGAAGTGGTTTGGAAGCTTAATGCAGAGCAGTGTGGTTCCCACTGGCAGCCCTTGGTCTTAGAAGAATGGGAGTGGCCAGTGGCGGAGCCGCTGTACATTTCCTAATCACACCCTGACCCTTTTGTCAAGCATTATCTAGATGAAACCTCAGCGTAGGCAGGCTGCAGGGAATGGACATTCCAGTGGTTCCTGGGGTCCCAGCCTGTCGCAGCTTCATCTGTGCTTTGTGCACTTGACTCTCAGTCATCTCTGCAAGGGACCCTGAGGTCTGGGAGATCAGAGTCACTCACCCTTGATGGCCCTGCTAATAGACCTCTCCCTCAGATAATTCTGGATCCAGAACTCATTCTGGGATGTAATCCGGGTCAACATGAATACCATTAGGAAGGTGCCTTTACAGCACTCAACTCACTCTGCTTGAGTATCCCAGTGATCAGTCTCTCAGTGCCTGCCTCCTGCACAGCTCATCTGTCCACTTATTTGCATTAAATCTGCTTTTTATTTAGGTCTATGGAGATGGCTGAGTGGGGAGGAGCCCATGACTTACCTGTATGATCCCTTAAACATACTGTCCAAGTCAGCAGATAATTCTCAGGCAGGCTTCATAAAAGTTTCACCATACTGGGGTTTGTGTTCATCTCACTCACCTAGACAGTCCCTGGGTAGGCAGACTAGGGGTGATAGAAGCTCACGCTCTGTGTTTCTCCTCCTCTTACTCATTCCCACCATGCTGAGGTTTAAGGAAAGCCAGCGATGATGTCCCAGTTAAGCTTTCCTTGGCCTTGTTAAATGGAATCATCTGGGGTGGGAAGCAGAGAAATGCTCATTGCAATCTTTGACCTTCACTAACTGCTGTGGTGACTTTGACCCAAGCCCTTGACCTCCTTTCTCTTATCTGAAATGTTTCTGTGATTCCTGTGGTGAGATTAGATGAGGCAGCACTTGGGATAAGCTTGCAGAGACGCATTCAGCGCTATGAAAGTACAGGATGCCATGTGTGCTTCCTGCTTCATAGCACATTTTGTTTCTTGCAAGGTGAGAGGCCCAGCCGCCTCCCCACAAACACATATTTGTGCCTTTTTCAGCATAATCAGCAAGATGTTCCCACTTCTCAGCATTGTACTTTTCTGCTGGTGTAGAATAAATGCTTTGAGCCCCACCCTGTTCTGAGACAAAGTCCTCCGTGGTCACCCAGCATATGGCAAAGCTGCTGCTTCTGGTCTGGAACATTTGAGGCAGCAGCGACTTCCTCTTTTTCCAGTTACCTGAACCCTTAGAGGCAGCCAGTGAAACAGACAAGGGGAGGGGAAGAGAAGAGGGAAGGCATGTTTCCTATATGAGTTTCAGTTTATTGCACAGAAATGTTTTTGAAACCTTTATCTCCAATGGAATCATGAATGGGTATGGGACAGTCAAAAATAGAGGAAAAAATTTAGTCTGTAAGCAAATCATTGGATGGCATCAGAATTTGAGCCCAAGTAAAAGATGCTGGAGCTTGGCCCTTATCAGAGAAGAGAAGAGCCAGGTGGCGGATTTTATTTACAGCATGTTCAATTCTGAGGAAGAGGAGTATGGGCAGGGCAGAGGAAAAAGGAAAAATGGGAAACTCCCCCATGGACTTAAGGCCCCCGCAAAGAGAAACCATGTGCCTTCTTCCCACTTCCCTTCTGGCTTGGGCAAATGAGGCAGTTCATGATCCCTTTAGGGGTGGAGGCAGCCTGCAGAGACCAGTTGGGCCGAGATGAAATCTTGCAAAGGAACCCTTCTTACCCTCGAAAAGCAAGAATAGCAAAGGGACTTTGGGAAGGACATAACACAAGAACAGGAAACTCCTCACCAACAGCTCCCAGATGGAAGGAGTCTATGTGTCTAGCATTTTCACCAAAGTGCTGCTATCCTGATGCACAGATGCAAACTGGAACTGCTGCCTGTACCCTCACCATGGGCATGTACCCACCACAGGCATTCCCAGGTGATGCAGGGGCACAGGATTCCCTCTTTCTACTCAGGATAGCAACCCCTGGATGGGGTTTTCAACAAGTATAGGAGCTCCTGGACTCAGCCAGGACTCTCACCCACAGTCCCAGTCCTCCCACCTTCTTCAGGTCTCTAGAAGACAGAACGGATGGGTTTATAACATCCTGTTATCCAGCACTAATCCCAGGCTGTGGATGTAGGGAAAGGCCAGGTAAACAAGGAGAGGAGAAACAGGTGAATGACCCCAATTGTTTAAAACCGAAAGAACAGAATTGCCCCCAGTTAGTAAACAGCCATAAATTTTGTAGTATGTCTGTTCCAGAAATACTACACAATAGAAGAGCACGTGAGCACCAGATGCATGTGATAAAAACCATGCTCTGGAAGATGGATTCCAAGGAGTAGAAGCAGTATTTGCTCACAGCATTTAAGGAGAGCAGGGACTCTGGGATGCGGTGAAAGTAAAGATAAGAGGTCAGGAGTTCAAAACCAGCCTGACCAACGTGGTGAAACCCCGTCTTTAAAAAAAAAAAAAAAAAAAAAAAGATAAGACATGCAGGAACCACTGACAACATCAAGAAAGGATTTAAGGGCAGGGATATCTCTGTTAGAAAAGTTAACATTACCCTAGAAACAGCAAAGAGCATCATCAGCCCTGGGAAAAACTACCTCTGACGTGGAGAGCAGGCTTAAGAAAATCCCCTAGAACCCAGAGAAAAAGTGCAAAACGAGGAAGATGGCCAAAGAGAACATCATAGATACAGAGATCAGACATGACAATCCAGTCTTGTTAAGCGATAGAAGGAAAATGCTAACAGAACACGTGTAGCAGGAACACCATTTTAGAGGAAACCAGAAGAAAAGTTCCCTAAACTCAAAAGATACCACACCAGAAGTGGGCAGTACTCACCATGTTCAGGGGAACAAAAAGATAAAAACTGAAAAGCATCAGAATGTTTTCTGTGTGAAGGAAATTTGTAAGGTAGGAAAATTAGGTCACTTAATATAGCACAAACTGCATGTCTATCTAAATCAACATTTAAGTGCAAAAGCGTGGATATTACTCATGTAGTTAACTGGGAAACCATACAGGTGTTTTTCAGGAATGTACATAATGAATCCAAGTAAAGAACGGATCAGGAAAATTGTGTAGGAAGTTTGTGAACTGGCTGTGAGGCAGTGGCTCCTATTATGTCCAATTTTAGTGCTAAGTACTGTGTTAATGATGGCTGTCAAACAATATGTTAGCAATTGAAAGGAAATATGTATACTGTGAGCATAATAAATATTTTATAGAGAATAACAGTCATTTGATTTTATGCTAGTTCCCAGGTTCTCATTTATTTTAGTAAATGTGAGTAGCCAGTCGGAGAAAGAAGCATAAAAATATGTTGATTTTACTGAGGAAATTAGCAGGATTTGGTTTCTGAAAATGGTAAGACGTGAAATTTTACTATCTCAAAGTACATACCAAAACATGATTCTCGCTGAATATGTAAAGATGAGAAAGAATGCCAGGGAGTTATAGTTAAAAAGTAAGAGATCATCATAATATTAATATCAAAAGGACTAGAATTATTTAATTGATCAAGAGATTATCCACAATAATCACATAATCACCAACAATTTCAGATTATATACAGCAAAGTCTATTAGGAATTAATAAAATAGTATTAAGAGACTGCTAACATACTTTCATCAGCATTTGACAGTTAAATGTCAGCTGTAAGTATGCCTATCCAGTATCAAAAAGAATAAAAAGGAAGATGCTGATGACAATGAACATTTTAGGGATGCTTACTGTGTGCCAGGCACTATTCTAAGCTCTTCATGTGTTAACACATTGAGTCCTCAGAACAATCTTAAGATGTAGGGATACTGTTGTCTTCATACTTGAAATAGCACAAAAGTAAAAAATATAATAAATGCACTTCTCTTACATTCTGAACTCTGTAACTTCAAGCAGTGAATATAGTTTTAAAGGGTCAGGAAACATTTAGCAAATTAGTCATTTATTGGGCCTTATAAAACCTCAGTAGGCCTGGAGCAGTGGCTTACGCCTGTAATCCTAGCAATTTTGGAGGCCGAGGTGGGTGAATCACCTAAGTTAGCAGTTCGAGACCAGCCTGGCCAACATGGTGAAACCCCGTCTCTACTAAAAATACCAAAAAAATTAGCCGGGTATAGTGGCACGTGCCTGTAACCCCAGCTACTCAGGAGGCTGAGGCAGGAGAATTGCTTGAACCTGGGAGGCGGAGGTTACAGTGAGCCAATATCACATCACTGCACCCCAGCCTGGGTGACAGGGCAAGACTCCATCTCAAAACAAACAACAACAACAACAACAAAAAAAAAAAACTCAGTAAATCCTCTGGTCTTCTATCACCCTCTAAGAAATAATGGAGCACATACCAAGTTCTGGACCACATGTAGTAAAACTAGAAATAAATTACAGGGACAGACACTGAAATATTCCGGTTATGCCTTTTTATATTGTTTGAATCTTGCACAATATGTATGTATTCTATAGTCATAAAATGACTAGTTAAAATAATAAAAAGGAACTTTTTTGTGTGTGTGAGTATATAGAAACCAGCCCTAATACATCTGAAAAAAAAAAATAAAAGGACCCATGAGTAAATGGGGACCTATCCCTGTAAGAATTTTGAGGTAATATGTAGAGTTGAGGGAAGATCTCTTCCCCAGCCCCAAGTGATCAAAATCAGATTAGAGGCTGATTGACTCGGCCCTGTGCTCACTTGGATCCTCTGTGTTAACTGGAATATGCAATGTGACTGCGCCCTGTGCCCTCTCTGTGGCCAGCAGGGTAGAGACTTGTGATTGCCAGTCTCACCAGATCAAGATCTAGAGGAGAAGCAGATCTGTAAGGGAGGAGGTAGTGTATAGCACAAACACCTGATGCCCACCACACGGTGGGGGGTGGGGGAAGTGGTTGCAGGGAGGGGAGAACAAAGCCCGGTGAGTGCGCATAAAGGTGCAAGGCCAGAGACCATGTTATTTTAGAAGCATGCCCTGTGGCATCCAACCTGGAATTATGAGTATAATAAAAGAGAAACAAGGCTAGAAATTGATATTGCCAGAAGCTAGTCTGTGGAAAATTCTTCCTGATCTTACAGTTCATACACAAAAACAAACAAAACAAAAACGAGGGTTTTTTTTGACATTTGACAAAAATTTTAAAACTTTACATTATGTTACCAATAACAAGTTGTGAAACCAAAAACCTGTCTAAACTATCAATAATTAAAAACACATTTTGAGTACCATTCTAAAGGAAAACTGAATAAATTTCCAATTCACCATATGTAGAATGATTGTATAAAATTGTCGTATGAAGACTAATCAAACAGTGTGCAACTAAAAAAATGTAGAAAAATAGTATAAGGGCATATTAGGTAATTAGTTAATTATGTTATATTTCTGGATTTTTTCATGAGTGTGGGTTTTTTAGTTTTTCCAAGTTGTAATTTGTTGTGAATTTATATTCTAAATCACTTTCGTATCGAATTTTGGTTTCTCTTTTTCTTTTTTAAAAAATGTGTTTAAGTTCTGGGGTACATGTGCAGAACGTGCAGATTTGTTATATAGGTATACACTTGCCATGGTGGTTTGCTGCATCTTAGCCCGTCATCTACATTAGATAAAAAGTGTTCACAGAGTTAAGATTCAAGCCCCACACCACCTAGCTCTGCCCATGCATTGAGGCCTGGCATCCCTAGCTACTCAGAGTGAAGTGGAGCAGGAAGTAGCTTTTCAGCATCTCACCTTCCCTGAAGACCCTGATGCTGGGGCTGAGACCCAAAGGAGAAAGCAGGGGTATAGCTAATAGGGAAATAACTAACATCTGTTTGAGATTTTTTCCAGTTTATAGAACTAACTGAAGTTATTCCTTATTTATCCAAGAGATGATAAGTTATGTAAATTTTCTCTACCAGGACTTAGGGGTGATGAAGAGGATAAGAGGTGAGGGAGAGAGAGTAATCAAATCCCAGAGAGCATAAGTAGCTGAGAAACACTGGTCTCTGAACATGAAGCCTTTCCTTGGTGTTGGTGTACTTGGTGACCACATGGAGGATTTGTCCGTAAGGCAGTTGTCCTCCACGAGAGTGACACCTCTCCTTAAAGGGAATCTTCCTGTTACCAATATCATGTAAAAAACCGTCCCCGCATTTAGTGGGTAAGAATAACAGCAATTCATGGTTGTGGTCAGATGGAGGCTGGAGCTCGAGTAGCTGGGCTAGCCAGGCATCTCTCTCCCTTCAGATCATCTCAGGGCCTCTCCATGTTGGCTGTTTGGGCTTCCTCACAGCATGGCCACCTATGGCAGTGAGACTGCTTACATGGCAGGTCTGGGCTCCAGCATGAGTATTCCACCAAGCAAGGTGGAAATCACATGGCCTTTTCTGACTTAGCCTCATAAGTCAAACAACTTCACTTTTCCCACATTCCATTGGTAACAAACTCACACAGATTCAAGGAGTGGGAGAACTAGGCTCCAAATCTGGATAAAGGAGCAACACAGTTCTGGAAGATGGTTGGGACAGGAGATATTCTATGGCAATCTTTGGAAAAGAGAATCTGCTACACGGTGTTTCCAAATCCTTATGGTAAAAAGGAGGCATTGGATCTGAGAACCCTTGTCACAGCCCTGAATACATTTTGGATGGAGCCAAGGACTAATTGACAGGATTAAAATCAGAGTGCTTGGCAGCAGGTCTTGCTCCAATGCTTGACTTGCAGCTGTCATCCTGCTCCCACCTCACATGGGCATGACAGAAATGAGGCTGCCAAATCACAAGTTAGAAACCTCTGGAGATGGACACAGGTTGGTGCCGTGTAAAAAGTCAGAGGGAAAGTTCTAGATTCTGGACTTTTTTTCTGATAACTTTTAAAGCTGTAATAATGTTCTGAGAAACCTCAGGTCTGGCTTACCATTGTTTCAGTTATTCTAAGACACACATTTTAAAAATCTCTGAAATAGGAATGAGTCTTACAATTGATGCTAGGTTTTGTTCTTGACATAGTTGGTATCTACTGCATACAGCTTTAAAAGTTTTAGAAGGAATGTCAGCAGCTTGGGAAGAAAACAAAGAGATGAATGTGGGGAACTCTTAAGAAATGTTGCAAATCATGGCTCTTAATGGCACAGAGGATGATGTTTTATAAAAAGATATGGACAACCTATGATCCCAATATTAAGTGATTCAAAGAGATGGATGCTGTGTAGAAGATTTAGAGATATCTAAATCATTTTATTTTGCATATATTTCCTTTCTACATATGTGCAAAAGTGATCTATAATAAAAACTCATGTCTCAATATGTCTGAAAGGTCTTTTTTAATGTGCAGAAAATTTTTTAAATACCTTCTAATTGGCAAGAAAGCAACAGGTATGGCTCCACAGTAGCATTTTTCTTTCTTAATGGTACCTAAAATATTAAGGCATGTTGCAAGCAATGGTTTCTCAGAGTGGGTGAAACACAGGAGATAGGCCTCATTTTCACCTCAAAGGCAGCCGAAATCCTGAGAGACTTTTAAGAAAGAGCCCACAGTATGCAGTGATGTCTGAGAGGTGAGGAGTCAGGAATGTCCATGACGTGTACGCCCATCCCCTATCTGAGAATCCAACACCATGTATCTTAAGATCTGTTCAAATATTGGCTTCAACACATCATTTCTCAAACTAAGGTCTGTGGTCTGCTAAGGTGCTTCCAATTTTTAGGACAAAGAAGCTGAATGTTTGAAAGTGGACACATGGTCTCCAGAGGTATCAGGCGTCTTGCTCTCAGACACTACTGAGAACATGTCAGTCCGCTTTTTAGTGACATTAATCACATTAAGTGCAACTCACATGCTGTTCATTCCTGGAATGTCCCACTTTTCCCAAGCCCCTGTAATGTCTGACTTGTCCTTCAAAACTCATAATCCCTTTAGGGCAGCTTTCGCCCCCTCTCTTCTAGGTTACCATGGCAACCAGAGTATGCCTCTGCAATAGTACACATGCCATTGCCCAGCATTCTGTCTTTAAATTGCTTTTGGCCCTACTAGAACATGACTCTGTTTCCCCAGCAGCTGGTATGTTTCTTATGAAGTAAACTCAATCAGCACTCAGTAAAATGCTTATTGAACATATGCTTCATGAGAAGTCTTTGCTCTTATGGAAGTTAAAGAAGCCTCCAAATAGAAGTTCACTTGGAATGTTATTTTACATTAACTTTTGTCAAGAATCCAGTGTGGCAAACAGCACTGGACTAAGATTCAAGTCTCTTTTACAAGGTCATATGACCTTGGGTAACTTCCCTAACCTTGCTGGACCATGGTCTCCCCGTATTCTGTGAACCTCTCAAGGGTGACCTGTATTTTCCATTATTTAGCATAGTGTCTGACACATAGAGTGTGCTCAATAAATATTGACTTTAATAATGTAATCTGTAAAACAAATGAAGAGATTGGACAAATTATCTCAAAGGGCACTCTTTGGCTTCTTCATAATGCAAATAAACACTTTTCCTCCCCTCATCCAATCAAAACACTTAATAATTCTTAATTCATAGGATATAGTTTAACAAAGCAAACTTATAAGGCTGCTTGGAGGTATTTCAGCAACTTATTATCATCCTAGCAACTTAATACCATTACTACATGTTAAAGTTTGGAACTTAAGGCCATTTTTATTGATTACCATAAGAAACAGGTAATAAGGTTTGTTGGTCCCTAGAGACACTCCTCAGACCCTCTTCCACCTATTGGCTGATACCTGAAATTCTACCATTCATCTTCTTCGTGTGAAGGTCTTTCTACTTTAAAAAAAAAAAACATAAAATATTCATAATATTTTTGATAGTGCTCAATACTAGAATAAATATCTTTATGTATTAGCTACATGGAGCTTTTAAAGATAACATTGGTGAGTTGAGAAGTAATATTGTTCCTGTTTCATGATGCCATATATATAACATGGTCTATCTATCTATCTATCTATCTATCATCTATCAATCAATCATCTATCTATAGAGGCTCTCACTCTGTCACCCAGGCTGTGATGCAATTACAGCTTACTGCAGCCTTGACCTCCCTGGGTTCAGGTGAGCCATCTACCTCAGTCCCTTGAAAGTAGCTGAGACTGTAGGCATTTGCCACCACACCTGGCTAATTTTTTTGTATATATATATATTTTTTGGTAGAGACAGGGTTTTGCCACATTGCCCAGGCTGGTCTTGAACTCCTGTGCTCAAGCCATTCACCGGCTTTAGCCTCCCAAAGTGCTGAGATTACAGGCATGAGCCACCACACTCGGCCCATTATAATGTTTTAAGGGAAACATGAGCCACCACAGTCAGCCCATTATAACGTTTTAAGGGAATTCCGCACTCGGCCCATTAAATTTAGTTATCTTAACATGTTATAATGGGCCAAGTGTGGTGACTCATGCCTGTAATCTCAGCATGAGATAAATTAAATTAGTAAATCATCACTGCAGATCTGCTGGTATGACAGCTGGTGACAGTTTGTCATACGTTGGTTGTAGTGGGCAGGTTAAGCCTGCAAGTTCATATGTTATAGCCAATGATATAACAAAAGTCTTTGCTAAAAATCTTAGGCAGATCTTGGATGCCTAGGTATTAAGTCAGTATCACTCATTTATATCAATGCATGAAGAAAGGTCTGGAAGTTTACTCTTTAAGTAGGGAAAAAGCACAAAGTTTCAAGGATAAAAAATGGAGTGCCAGAGGCATTACTAAAATGGAAACAAAATTATGTTCAGAAGGAGCCATGAGGCATACCCTGGATTTCATTAAATAGCAATTAATTGATACTCCATTAATTAACAATTACCACAATAATGCTCTATAACAACCACACAATCTCAGTAGTGAGAAACATAATCATCTATTTAGCTTGTGTGCCTGCAACCCTCCAGCTGGCCTGGAGTTTAGCTCTTCTGGGTTGAGCTTGGCTGGGACTGACTCTGTTCTATGTGTTTCTCAACCTCCTCCTGGAATCAGAGGGCTAAATCAAGATGTTCATCTCTTGGTTATAGCAGTGAAGCAAGGAGCAATTACACAAGTGCTTTTCCAGCCATTGGTGATACCACACCCACTAATATTCCACTGGTGAAAGCAAGTCACACGGCTGAACCCAAAGTTAAGAGGCAGGGAAAAATATTCTGCCTCTTGGTAAGACGAACTTCAAAGTCACATGGTAATAGGTGGGAATAGATACAAGGAGAGATAGAGAATTAAAACTATTCATGCCACTGGGCATGGTGGCTCACGCCTGTAATCCCAGCACTTTGGGAGGTCAAGGCGGGTGGATCACTTGAGGTGAGGAGTTCAAAAGCAGCCTAACCAACATGGTGAAACCTCGACTCTACTAAAAATACAAAATGACCCAGGCATGGTGGCACACATCCCAGCTACTTGGGAGGCTGAGGCCAGAGAATTGCTTGAACCCAGGAAGCAGAAATTGCAGTGAGCTGAAATGGTGCCATTACAATCCAGCCTGGCAGTGAAAGTGAAACTGTCTCAACCAAACAAACAAACAAAATAACTATTTATGCAATGTACCCCATATACTGAGATGTAAATTATTTACAGCAGATGTTATTTCCAGTAAATCAAGCCCATTAGAAGACTGGTGGATTTTTCAGGTATCATTAAATTTGGCTGAAAACCTCCCAGCTCTGGCTGTGGTCTGCAACCTTGTCATTCCCAATTAGAACATTGTGGGCTGTCAAAAAACAGAACATTAAAAACTAGTGGAACTATCCAATCGTCCTTGTCTTTTTATTTATTTTTAATTGAGATGTGGGCATCTAGGTGGTTTTGACTGCATTTCTTACTAGGAGAGGAAAACCTATTTCATAGCTTTATGTCAGGAACATGTATAAATAAATGCTGCCTACTAATTATGGAAGACCAAACAAAATGGACAGGAAGAAAAGCGTGGGTAAGTTCACTAACAAACTTCATCCCAAACTTCCTTAAACAAACCCATCTGTTCTTTCTTGTTGACAAGCAAGCAAGAAAACTGACCTTTTGAAGTTAACCCTGTAGAAGTATTGGCACTCACCCTTAATTTCTACTGACCCATTCACTGGCTAACGGAGGTTAAGATGTTTTTCCTGTCTGGTTGCCTCAATGATATTGGACCTATCAAGTGGGTGCCAGATCTAATTCTGATTGTGCATGACTTTAAGAGCTGTAACTGCTTAATCACTACTCAGGAAGGCAGCCATAATGACTAGAACTCCATAGCTCAAATTCAGTGCTCATGTACAAACAAGTTGCAAATTTGGGACTCAAATTCTACTTCTGATGTGAAGAAAAATCATTTTGCGTAAGTCAGCCTATCTCCCTTTATTATACATGCTGCTACAGGGAGTTGTGCACTAAGCTCCCTGTCACGGAATGTAGGAAGTATAATGTAGTTTTGGAAATGCAAATACATTTTCATTTGCTGATGGACATGTATTATGTATTATTTATGAAGTCATTGGTGGTAAGTAACAGAAGATCCAATTTAAACATTTTTTGTTTCATATACTGGAAAATCTCAGAGGTATATGGGTTTCAGGAGAATTTGATCTAGGAGCTTGATAATTCAGTTCTCTCTCACTAGGCTCTAATATGTACAGTGAGGGCTCCATTGCAAAGCTGGTTCTCCTTATTTGAATCTAAGGGAGAGTTCTTACATTTGCAATGATGGGTCTACCCTGAACCAATCCATGTGGTTAGAGGAAGGGATTGAGTTGATTGACTGAGACCTCGGCAACCTAAAGCAGTCACTATGCCAAGAGAAATAGGATCAAATTTCATGGCTGCCATTCAATGAGCAGGGGAAGAGAACCATAATGTCCAAATAATCATGTCATGGAAGGCAGAACTCCATCTCCAAATTAAGTGTATGATTATTTTTTTCATATACTTATTTTCAATAAGTATTGAAGTGAAAAAGGGTCACAAATGAAGCTTGTATTGTTCTGCCTGATTTCAAACAATTCCCTGGAATTGAAGGATTTATATGAAATTGTTGGTTCTCCTTGACAGCCTCCCCTCTTCCACCCCATATGTAATAAGAGAAAGAGACCAAAGTCAGAAATGGATTGTGCAGCTTATATACCATGGTAACTAAAAACATAGCTTTTAGTTATGCCCATAGCTTGTGCTGTTTAGAATGCTTGGGCAGAGATAAAAGGGTCAAATGGCCTCTCGTCTATCTGGCATAGCTGTTCTACTTTAAGTCAAAGCTGAATATTCAAGCCTCAGCAGCAATATCTCAAATGGTCAACTTAAGAAAAAACTTTACTTCAAATTAGCTCATTCTTCAAAGGGTGTTTCAAAACGTTTATTTACTTAAGCAACTAAAAACTTAGCTATATGGTTAGGACTCAAAGTAATGGGCTAGTGCAGCCTTTAAGTTTATATGCTCCACTTGGCCACATGTTTTTTGCATTAATTTGTGTCATCCTTAAAGCCAATATGTTTTCAAGCCTTTAACAACTGACAAAGTAGCATACTTCTTCCTCTTGGGGATATGAAAGCATGTTATAAATGCTATTACCCTAGAATCCCTTACGACTGCGTGTGTGTGTGTGTGTGTGTGTGTGTGTGTGTGTGTACACATATGTATGTACTACGTGTGGCCCCCTTATGAACAGATAATTTAGTGTCTATTATGTACAAGGTATGTCACGCAAATCACTTTGTTTAATTTGCAGAATCACCACATTTAATATAAGTCCCATTGTACAGATGATAAAACTGAGTCTTGGAAAGGTTAAGTAATTTTTCCAGTAGTCATACTGTAACTGAGTAGCAAAGCCCGAGTTGAACTCAAATCTGACTGTGGTCACAGCTCATGTGATTCACCAACTTTTACTGCCTCAGCCACTCTCTAAGATTTGAATTAAGTCACATTTCTCATTTTGCTTTTTCGCTTTGCCTCCTTCCTTGCCCACCTCTCCCCTGCTGAACTCCATAGTCATTGACTCACTAAATATTGATTGTCTCTTATATGCTAGACACTGTTTTAGGTACTAGAGATGCAACAGTGAAGAAACTAGACAAAAATCCCTGTCCTCATGGAGCTTACAATTTTAGTTGGAATGGTTCAGTCAACTGTGTCTTGATCTTCCAGATTTCCATCCTAAATACATTTTTCTTCTGATCATTCAATAAACTTAAGACCTCTCCTCAAAATTTTACTTGTCCTGAAATATAACTCCATATGTCAAATTCCTAAGGATGGTGGCAATTTTCCTTTATTCTTCTGATCCAAGCCACTCTTTGCTGCCCCACTGCTTCAGCTTCAGAGAAGGTGGCCAATCTCTGCATTGACTGCTTGCCCAGTTTCACCTGGGTATATGGGCACTGAGGCATCCAGTGGGTCCAGAGATGGGAGTCATAGGTCCAGTTTCCAGGAGAGCAGCCTCTGAGGCTCAGATGTGCAGGCAAGGAATTTGTTGATAAGTGCTCTCAGGCACATACTGGGCAGACAGAAATGCTGAAGTGCTATGCACCTACCACAGAGGCCTGGAGCTACAATAGCCTTCAGAGACATGCCCAACTGGTGTGAGAGGGTGAGGCCTTTGTACTGCCACTTCAGTTGTTAGATGTAGGTTGCCCTGGGAAGAGAATGAGTTTGGGGGAGGTAGCTCTCTCTAGCCATGAGAAACTCCCAGATAGGGTCTTACCTAAGTATTCACCATCAACACACCTAGAACCTGGAGGAATGAATGCTTCAGTCCTAGAGTGGAGTGCTCAGGGAACAAACCACAGTCTCCACTGCAAGGAGCTTCTTCACTTGTTAGCAGAGTGGCATCTCCTGCCTGCCCTCCCTAGCTAGAACATTCTTATGGGCTCCTCAAGTCTAGATATTACTTCAGCAAGATTTTGAAGAAAGTCAGAAGTCCCAGAAACATGAAACTCAAACTTCAGTACCCTTAGACTCACCACAGAAATACTACAGGAAACTGGGCAAAGCTGTAAGTTCGAGCTACCATTGATCAAATCTGCTACTTACCCCTAAACTGGCTTTTCCATTTTGGTAACACCAGAAACATTTATTTGACTGGCTTTTGTTTTATTTAGTTCCTTTTGCTCTTAAGCACTATGATAGTGTTTTGTTTAGTTATAGTTAACATTTCTTGGGTCAAACCTAAAGTTACACAGGTTATCTCATTTAATCCTCAAAACAATCCAATGAAATAGGTATCACTATTATCCCACTAAACAGATAAAGATATTGTGAGGCACAGTGAGGTTAGTTAGGGAGCTTCCACGTGGTCACACTAAGTGACAGATGATATAAGAACCCAAGTCTACCTGACACTGCTTGAGCTCTTCTTACCCCTGTACTTCCCTGCTTCTATCCCTTTCACAGGGTTATCCTGGGTTTCTTTTAAATTTAGTATTAAGACATACTCTTGGATTGTCTATGTCCAACTGACTTATTAATTGAATCATTAAACAAACATACCATATTCTAGATAGTATCCAAGCCACTGGAGCTGTGATACACAAGACAGGCACATTTATTGCTCTCAAAAGTTCTCACAGGAGGGTGTGAGGCATCAGAGAAGTAAACAGGCACTCACAAGACAGAGGGATACATGATAAGCTATGTGTCTTGGTCCATTTGTGTTGCTATAAAGGAATACTTGAGGCTGGGTAAGTCATAAAAAAAAAAGAGGTTTATTTGACTCGCAGTTCTGCAGGCTGTGCAAGAAGCATGGTGCCAGCATCTGCTGTTGGAAGAAGCCTGAAGATGCTTCCACTCATGGCAGAAGGCAAAGGGGAGCCAGTGTGTCACATTGTGAGAGAGGGAGCAAGAGAGAGGGGAGGGAGGTGCCGGGCTCTTTTCAATGAGTCCTGATTGGAACAAAGAATGAGACTCACTCCCAGTGCAGATGGTATCATAAGCTGTTCATAGGGGGTCCACACCTATGACCCAAACACCTCCCACCAGGCTCCACCTCCAACACTGGGGATCAAATTTCAACATGAGACTTGTGGGGTCAAATAAACTACACCCAAGTCACAGCAATATGGGAAGCCCAGAGTACTGTAAGTGCACATAAGAGGGACTGCACCCAGTCATGGGGGAGGGACAGATGGTCAGTGAAAGCTTCATGGAAAGGATATCTAAGCAGAATCCTAAAGCAATTATCCAGGTTTATGTGTATATGTATGTGTATGGGTGGAGCATGGAAAAAAATGTTGCAACAAGCAAAAGAATGCAAATGCTTGGAGGCAGATCTAAGAATTGAAAAAATTAGGATGTCTACAGCTCCTATTTGAGAATCTGCGTATGGAAAAGATGTGTTTAGTGGGGACCAGATCATGCACGCTTTCCAAACCACATTCTGGATTTTATCCTAAGACAATTGGGAAACCATTGAAGAGTGTTAAATAGGGTGACATTGTCAGATTTGCATTTTATCTTGTGAATAAGTTTTTAGTTTTTAACAGCTTCATTAAGGTATACTTTGCATAAAATAAGCTGCATATATTTAAAGTGTACAATTTGATAAATTTTCACATATGTATATACCTCATATATGTATATATGTATATTCTTTTCCTGCTTCAGATTGCTAATATCTTCTCACTTTAAGTTATATTTGTTATGTTTATTTAAGCTCTTGCTCTATAAGTTCCAGTCAACGTTTGTTGTCTACAGCAGGGTTATTTTGCCCTGGGAAATCATGTTTCTGTTTTAATCCACCCTGCCTGGTAATGTGTTTTAAGCAGGAGCTGAATCCCTCCACGTGAGTTTAAGAACAGAGAAGGAATACACCCTAGAGCTGGATGCTCCAGATACCACAGAATTCGATAGGCTACTATTTTTGGTACCACTCTGCTAGGCAACTCCTGTGGGCAATAGTTGCCTAGATTAAAATCTGCCATCCTAGGGAGTTTGATGTGGAAGAGGTGGATGAGTGGATGTTAAATATCAGCTGGCCAGTCCTGTTTTAATCAACCCTCATCCCAATAGGGGTTTTGCAGTACTTTTATGCACCCCGACAACACAAGCAGCCTGGGTTGATGCTGCCAGTTTCAATGGCAAAGGAACCAGCAAGGATTCATTTAAAGCCAAGCAGTGAAGAGGAAAAGGCAGAACCCAGAGGCCTTCTTTCACTAATCCCTCTGCCTGCTGCACCTGCCCAGCTGTTTGCCCCAGATTGCCACCACTCATCCCCCACACTCATACTCTAGACAGCCTTCTGTCTTCCCAGAGCATTCTCACCCTTTTGGGTGTCACTGATAATTTCCTCAGAGCTTTGATTGCATCTGCTTCTGGAGCTATCTGGGGTAAATTTTGGGGGAGGAAACCAGCATCCCATGCTAGCATACCACCTTAACAGAAAGAGGAAGAGGCCTGAACACATACATTCCTTACAGATACAATGTACCTTGGAGTCTACATCCCCCATTAAAAGAGTGATAGGGAGGGTCGCCCACAGAGGCCTGGTCAAGGACCAGCACTTCTTAAAGGAGAAGAAAAGATATTAAATCCTAGCCTTCTATTTTCCTCTCAAAGTAAACCTAAGTTAAATTTTTAAGGTAATGACTCAGAAACTCTGAAAAGCGTTTAATAATAGCTCTTGATGATTCATGTGAATATTTTACTCTAAAGTTGCTTGTCTTGGAGGAATGTTGGTGTGAAACTTTTGCTCCTAGGAAGTATAAGTGAAAGTCTGAGTACTTATTGCTTTGTGAAGTGGTTATGATAATAGTAATTAATAGCCGTGTTTCTCTATGCACTGCCAAAGAATTGGGCATTGCAAAAACACTCTAGAATAAAGTGATAAACAGATGGAGTAGCTGAAGACATTAATTAAGCTGCTTAAAATAAGGTACTATTTCATTCCTTTTTAACTCCAGTGTCTACAAACTTTACAAAAGAATCATTGAACTAATTGCTTGAGTAGATCCAAAAGATTATAATTTGCAGAACTCTATTATTAGATAAAAATAAAACTCCAAGTTTCAAAAATGCATTTGGTATCAATGCTTAAGTTTGAGGCCAAACCTCTTCTAAATGATAGAACTGAGAGGGTTCTGCACCTGGCAATCTTGGCCTGGCCTGCCACCAAGTGGCTGTGTGACCTAGGCCAAGTCACTTATCTCTCTGGGCCTCAGTTTTCTCATCTATTTTAGTTCACTGAAATAGACCTCTAGGCTAGTCCACCATTCTCTTCACTTTCATGAAATCTATCCTTTCTGATACATTGTATGCTTTAGCAGATCCATCCCTGGAAAACTGTATGTAAAAATTGCTTTGGTAGAGCAAACCTAATTTTTTCCCATGGGCTTGGGCCAGAGCTTTCTGAGGAGTACCTAGCACACTGGTGAACCAGGAAAGTGATACAGATGGCAGCATCATTGATGCCCTCAGTGTTCAGGGTGGCTAGGCTAGAGTCCCCAAGACACCTCAAGATCTGCAGTAACCTCACATACTGTACAAATATAATTTTTTGAGTGCTTAGGTGTGAACAATTTTGGAAAGCCCTGTCTTTGGTTTGTGAAGTAAGAGAAACATCCCCCACAGGAAGAGAAATTAAGATGTCATGGAATGATTCTTAAGATTTCAGGAAAACTTAAACAAATATGTGCATACAAGCAGTACATTTAAATAAAAACTTTCAGCTGAAATAGGGATAATCCTAAATATATGTTATAGTAATTCAGAAGAAAAGACTATAAGAACCCTAGTAACTTTCATGGCAGATATGGAAGAGTCAACCAGGAGTTCTTCCCGGTTACCTCTGAGGGTGGCTGAAATGAAAAAAGCTATCACGTTCCAAAAAACTCTTATAGAAACGAAGTCTACCCTTTTTTTTGGTCCCTTTTCTCACCTCATGGCACGTCTTTCTCTCCCTTTTAAAAATAGTCTGGTCCATTTCAGAGAGCACAAGATGACTGGCTTTGGGGTCTGGAGAGAGAGGGTCTTCTCTCAATTCTAATAACCAACAGTACAACACTGAGAAGTTGTTTTAAAGGAAGAAATACAAATTCCTATACAAATGTTTACCTTGTCCATTTCTAAATACAAATGTTGGGGTGACTTAAGATAAAATAATCATTTTTCAGCATAATTATGGGATCTTCTTGTTCCTTTGTTTCAAGTAATGTCAACCGCAGAGCTGATCGGAGAATGTGATACTTTATAGCCATCAACATCTGGAGAGTTCACCTGATTCAACGCTTTGATTTCAGATAAGAAAACAAGGTTTAAGAGAGCTAGTTACCTCTAAAAAATATTTAATGAGTCCAGAATCCAGGTCTACTTAAAAATTTTATATTAGTTCCCCTTTCTCCCTAGACTTTCCCTAGCGTAAATGGCATTTATAGTACTTTTAAAAATCTTTTGTTTTTGGTTGTCCAGCACATGAAGTTCTATTTTATTTGCAGGGAGCTCCCAAGTTACGGTCACCTTCCCAACAGAAGCTGAAAGTGTTAGAATAGGGCTTGCTTACCCAGACTGCCTTGCAGCTAGAGCACAGGCATGTGATCTATGCTCTGCCAATCTGATGCCCCAGCAAAGACTTTTACTCTGGAATAGAAAGGAAGCAATTGCTCTCAGACAACATTGGCATCAGTGGCTTCTTTACCAGAACCAGTGATGAGATATCATTTGGGATCTGCCCTTTGACCTTGAACTTGGTCCTCCAGACAGATCAACATTTTTGTGAGCTCACCAGTAGCTACTCAGTAAATTCCTTAGCCAGAATCTTCTATTCCTTGCAACTAAGACCTTTAACAAGTACAACTAATAAAATTTATATTTTTAAATCTCATCAAACACTTGCTATATGCTAGGTATTGCTCTAAGTACTTACAAGTATACATTCATTTAATCCTCATGATAACCCCATGAGATAGGTATCATGATTATGTCCATTTTACTGGTGAGAAAACTGAGGCACAGTGAGGGAAATAATTTCCAATTAAGAAATTTCTCAAAATTTTAAGCAATGAAGAAGGAGGGCTAGGATTTGAACCAGGCTGTTTGGATCTAACTCTGAGCTCTTAATCACTACACACACTACTTCTCCCTCATTTTTTCTGATTACATAATTAATAACTATAGAAATGTTTAAATACCATAGAAGAGCAGAAGAAAGAAAATACAAATAAATCACAATTCTACTGCTTATAGAAGACTATTGTCTACAATAGTTAAACTATTTAAGTTTAAATAGTCAGTACAGTACAATTCACTTCCTTGGTTGCACCAACCGCATTCCAAGTGCTCAGCAGCTCAGCAGCCTCATGGCTACTGCTTTGGACAGTGCAGATGTAGCATATTTCCGTCCTCTTAGAAAGTGCAAGTGGATGATGCTGGAGAGTCTGCTGGCATTCTCTCTTCATAGCCCTCCGTGGCTATGTACAGACACACACATAATTTTACATAAATGGCAAAAAGCTTAGATAAAAGAGAATAAAGAAGAGCCCCACAATAAAAAAACAAAAAACAAACAAACAAAAAAAAACAGCTTGCAAAATATTATTTTCTCTTCTTTTGGTCTTTCCCCCATCTTCTCTCTAATAAACCAAGAGTGCATGACTCCTTTGATTCATAAAAATGTTTATCTTTATCGGCTCTTACAACCACATAAAGTCACATATTCACAGGTATAAAGCCTTGTTGTTGTTGAATAAACACTTTTAGCCTGCTTTCTTTTTTCAGTTATTAAACATTATGGAAATCATTCTAAGTTGCCCAGTACAAATCTAATTGATTAGTGGCTGTGTGGAATTACACAGTTCAGACATATGACAGTATTTCTAACCTTCCCTTACTGATGTACTTCTTTCCATTTTTTCTATCATAAGCAATGCCCAATAAACATTACTGGCCATAGATCCTTGTAAACTAAGACTTCTATTTCTACAGAATTGATTCCCAGGAGTAGGATTGTTGGATTAAAAAGAATATTTATGTTTAATTTTAATAGCTATTGCCAAATTCTATCCCAAGGGCTAGAGTGATCCCCATGTCCTCCAGCAATGCATGAGTCTACTGTATTCTGCCCTCTCTTTTCCTCTTCTGTCTCTCCCTACTCCAGATACCCCCATTCTGGTCAAAACTGCATGCTATCACATCTTTTAATGACTCTCAGAATTATTAATGAACAAAATGTCTGTCAACATTAGCATACCAATGGTGAAATGGTAAGAAGAGCTGCCCAAGGTATAAACAATAAAAGGTCACACTGTATGTAGAGGATGCAAAAACAATAATAAAACGGACTAAAAGTCAGTTTGCTTTTTATTATCACTGGACACTGGCCATGCTAAACACTGTTATTGGAAACATATCCTCTCCTCAAAAATCTTTCATTGGTCTAAATTCTAGGCAATTTCTGTGGCTACTGTTGCGTCTTAAGAGTAGACATGTAAAGCTTCAAATTCCAGTTATGTGCTTGGCCTCAAACACACATGGACTCAGCTACACATGTTTGTTTCAAGAGTAATATATGAGGTTCTTAAAAATTTTCTCTAACTTCAGGTGTGGTTTATGTATGCAGCCATTGTGGTACCTCATATTTTTGGGCTTAAACAGGATATTCAAAATAAACCATGATAGCTGAATGCAATTTTTCTTTTCTGAGATTCAAAAAAAACCAAAAATATTTCCAAACAGAATCAGTTTTGAATACTGTACTCTGAAGATACATTAGCACCAGGCTTTAAAATTGTTCCTTGAAGTTTGGTGCACAGAAATGGTGGAGAAGGCCATGAACAATGCAACAACCATAAAAAATAAGGAAATAAATAATTCCATAGAAAACATAATCAAATGTTGCAGAAGAGTGCCAGAAAAAATGATAAAATGTGCTAGTCTTGCACTTCCAAGAAATCACAAGGGCAATATTTGAACACCTTGATCATTTTCACCAAGAACTAGACGTTTACTCTACAGCAGTGGATCAAATCATGTCAGTGTTCACTATTCAATCATTTGTTAACTTTTAGTATCAGAGGAAGACCTTTAGAGATTTTCCAAAATGTAATAGAAACTTACAATAAATTTTCTGGCAAAAATATTTTAGTGGAAGTGTTTCGACTGCAGAGACATTTGAAATCCACTGAGCTCAATCCTGAAGAAACAAAGATGTGAACAATCGTGCAATTTTGGGAATATATTTTGAAATGTGATTTTTATTAATCTCTACATAACTTATCTTTATGGTTAAGACCTTTTCTAAAGATTTATCTGCTGCTTTGTGTTAAAAAAACTTTCAAAATTAAAAGTAAGAATGGGTTTTTAATGAACTGTGAGTAAAGACAGGTGGACAAATCCGGCTGTTTCTTTAGCATGAATATGCAAATGTTGACCAAATCACTGACATTTACAGAAGTTAAAGCTCAAAATCAAGAAATATAATGTTTTCAGAGGAAAATGGTGGATAGGACTCAGGACTAACTTGCAGCTCTCACTCAGATAGACAGAGCAACATGTGGAGAACCACATCGTGAACCTTTGCTCCAAGAACCACAACAGGAACATACCAGGAAAGCCGAGAGAGTCCACAGACCCTTTGGAGGAGGTGGATTGCCACTGCAGGCTCCGTGGGACAGCCAAGGAACTCCGAAGATAATGGAAATGATCTCTTGGGAGCTCTATGGCCCAGCACACCACCTGACCTAGGGCAAGCTTGTATCCTCCCTGTCCTCCTGCAGCTGATGCACTCTTGAAAGCACCACCTCCTGGCTGGAGGCCAACCAACACAAAACCAGTGCACTTAACAAAAATACAATCAAGGATCCTCACAGGGTCCGTTTCACTCCTCTGCTACACCCACAGGAGCATGTGCTGGTATCCACGGCTGACAAACCAGAAGATAAGTCTCATAAAAAAACTCTTTGTAGACACTTTCCAGTACCACCCTAGAGCCTGGTAGTTCTGCTGAGTGGCTAGATCCAGAAGATAAATAACAATCACTGCAGTTTGGCTGTCAGGAAGCCCCATCTCTAGGGGAAGAGGGAGAGGACCACATCAAGGGAGCACCCTTGTGGGGAAGAAGAATCTGTACAGCAACTCTTGATTCCCATATCTTCCTTATGACACAGTCTACCCAAATGAGAAGAAGCCAGAAAAACAATCCTAGTAATATGATAAAACAAAGTTTTTTTACACCATCAAAAGATCACACTAGCTCACCACCAATGGATCCAAACCAAGATGAAATCTCTGAATTGGTAGAGAAAAATTGCCAGAAAAAGAAACCAGAAAGTTGATTATTAAGCTAATAAAGGAGGCACCAGAGAAAGGTGAAGTCCAACTTAAAGAATAAAAAAAAGTGATGCGGAATATGAATGGAAAAGTCTCCAGTGAAATAGATAGCGTAAATAAAAACAATCACAACTTCTGAAGATGAAGGACACAGAGAAATGCAAAAAGCACTGGAAAGTCTCAGCAATAGAATCAAACAAGTAGAAGAAAGAACTTCAGAGCTTGATTACAAGGCTTTCAAATTAACCCAAACCAACAAAGACAAAAGAATTTTAAAAAATGAATGAAGCCTCCAAGAAGTTTGTAATCCCTCCAAGATGGGATTACATTAAATTACCAAACCTAAGAATAATATATGTTCCAAGAAAGAAGAGAAATCTAAAGTTTAGAAAACCATCTCTGATCTCGTTAGAGATCTAGACATCCAAATCCAAGACACTCAAAGAATGTCTGGGAAATTCATCACAATAAAAATCACTACCTCAGAACATAGTCATCAGATGATCTAAAGTCAAGATGAAAGAATTTTAAGAGCTGTGAGGCAAAAGCTCAGGTAACCTGTAAAGGAAAATCTAGCAGATTAACAGCAGATCTCTCAGCAGAAACCCTACAAGCTAGAAGGGATTGGGGTCCTATCTTTAGCCTTCTTAAGCAAAACAATTATCAGCCAATAATTTTGTCTTCTGTGAAACTAAGCTCCATAAATGAAGGAATGATACAGTCTTTTTCAGACAAGCAAGTGCTGAGAGAATTCACCACTATCAAGCCAGCACTACAAGAACTGCTAAAAGGAGTTCTAAATCTTGAAATAAATCCTCAAAATACACTAAAATATAATCTCCTTAAAGCATAAATCTGACAGGACCTATATAACAATAACATGATGAAAAAACAGAAGATATTCAGGCAACAAATAGCACAATGAACAAAATAGTACCTCACATCTCAATACTAACAGTGAATGTCAATGGCCTAAATGCTTCACTTAAAAGATACAGAATGCCAAAAAAAAATTCACCAGCCAAGTATCTACTGTCTTCAAGAGACTCTCCTGACACATAAGGACTCATATAAACTTAAGGTAAAGGGGTGGTAAAAGATATTCCATGAAAATGGACATCAAAAGTGAGCAGCAGTAGCTATTCTTACATCAGAGAAACCAAATTTTAAAGGAACAGCAGTTAAAAAAAGACAGAGGGATATTATATAATGATACAAGGACTAGTCCAACAGAAAATATCACAATCCTAAATATATATGCACCTAACACTGAAACTCCCAAATTTATAAAACAATACTAGACCGAAGAAATGAGATAGACAGCAACACAATAATAGTGGGAAACTTCAGTACTCCACTGACAGCATGAGACAGGTCATCAAGATAGAATGTCAACAAAGAAACAATGGACTTGAACTATAATCTGAAACAAATGAATGTAAGAGATATTTACAGAACATTCTACCCAACATCTGTAGAACAGACATTCTATTCATCAGCACATGGAACATTCTCCAAGACAGTCCATATCATAGGTCACAAAACAAGCCTCAACAAATTTAAGAAAATTGAAATTATATCAAGTACTCTGTCAGACCACAGGGGAATAAAATTGGAAATCAATTCCAAATGGAACCCTCAAAACCATGCAAATACATGGAAATTAAATAATCTACTTCTGAATGATTGTTGGGTCAGCAATGAAATGAAGACAGCAATTAAAAAATTCTTTGAACGAAACAATAAGAGTGACACAACCTATCAAAACCTCTGGGATACAGCAAAAGCAGTGCTAAGAGGAAAGTTTGTAGCATTAAATGCCTATGCCAAAAAGTCTGAAAGAGCACAAATAGAAAATCTAAGGTCACATCTCAAGAAACTACTGAAACAAGAAAAAACCAGACACAAACCCAGCAGAAGAAAATAAATAGCAAAGATCAGAGCATAACTAAATGAAATTGAAACAAAAAAATTACAAAAGTTCTATGAAATGAAAAGCTGGTTCTTTGTAAAGATAAATAAAGTTGATAGGCCATTCATGAGACTAACCAAAAAAAGAAAAAAGAGAGAGAGAAGATCCAAATAAGCTCAGTTAGAAAAGAAATGGGAGATTTTACAACTGACACCACAGAAATACAAGCGATCACTCAAGGCTACTGTGAACACCTTTACGTGCATAAACTAGAAAATCCAGAGGAGATGGATAAATTCCTGAAAATACACAACCCTCCTAGATTAAACCAGGAAGAAATAGAAACTGTGAACAGACAAATAACAAGCAGCAAGATTGAAATGGTAATTTAATAATTGCCAACAAAAAAAGTCCAGGACCAGATGGATTCACAGCTGAATTCTATCAGACATTCAAAGAAAAATTGGGACCAATCCTATTGACACTATTCCAAAAGATAGAGAAAGAGGGAATCCCCTTCCTAAATCATGCTATGAAGCCAGTATCACCCTAATACCAAAACCAGGAAAGGACATAACAAAACAAGAAAACTATAGACCAATATCCCTGAGGAACATACGTGCAAAAATCCTCAACGAAATGCTAGCTAATCGAATCCGGCAGCATATCAAAAAGATAATCCATGATGATCAAGTGGGTTTCATGCCAAGAATGCAGGGAGGCTTTAACATATGCAAGTCAATAAATGTGATATACCACATAAATATAATTAAAAACAAAAATCTCATGATATCTCAATAGATGCAGAAAAAGCATTTGACAATCTCCAGCATCCCTTTATGATTAAAACCCTCAGCAAAATCAGCATACAAGGGACTTACCTCAATGTAATAAAAGCTATCTATGACAAACTCACAGCCAACATTAAACATAATGAGGAAAAGCTGAAAGCATTTCCCCTGAGAACCGAAACAAGACAAGGATGCCCGCTTTCACCATTTCTATTCAACGTAGTACTGGAAGTCCTAGCCAGGGCAATCAGACAAGAGAAAGAAATAAAGAATAACCAAATCAGTAAAGAGGAAGTCAAACTGTCGCTGTTTGCTGATGATATGATTGTATACCTAAAAAACCCTAAAGACTCATTCAAAAATCTCCTTGAACTGGTAAATGAACTCAGCAAAGTTTCAGTATGTAAAATTAATATGCACAGATGAGTAGCTCTGCTGCACACCAACAGTGAACAAGCTGAGAATCTGACCACTTGAACTCAAACTCTTTTATAATAGCTGCAAAAAAAAAAAATTAAAATACTTTGGAATATACTTAATCAAGGAAGTAAAAGACCACTACAAGAAAAACTACTGAAAGAAATCGTAGATAACACAAACAAATGGAAACACATTTGATGCTCATCAAATGGGTAGTGAGGGTAGACTCAATATTGTAAAAATGACCAGATTGCTAAAAGCAATCTACAAATTCAATGCAATTTTCATCAAAATACCACCATCATTCTTTACAGAACTACAAAAAAAAAAATCCTAAAATTCATATGCAACCCAAAAAGAACCCACAGAGCCAAAGCAAGACCAGGAAAAAGAAAAAATCTGGGGGCATCACATTACCTGACTTCAAACTATACTGTAATGCCATTGTCACTGTTAATCCTGAGTGTCAACTTGATTGGATTGAAAGATGCAAAGTATTGATCCTGGTTGTGTCTGTGAGGGTGTTGCCAAAGGAGATTAACATTTGAGTCAATGCGCTGGGGGAGGCAGACCCACCCTTAATCTGGGTGGCCAGCATCTAATCAGCTGCCTGCACAGCTAGAATATAAAGCAGGCAGAAAAACATGAAAAGACTAAACTGGTCTAGCCTCCCAGTCTACATCTTCTTCCCATACTGGATGCTTCCTTTCCTTGAACACTGGACTCCAAGTTCTTCAGTTTTGGGACTCAGACTGGCTTTCCTTGCTCCTCAGCTTGCAGACTGCCTATTGTGGGACCTTGTGATGGTGTGAGTTAATACTCAATAAACTCATATATATATATACACATATACATAAAATAATCAATAAACTCATATATATAGAATATACATAGGATATATATATAATATACATAGTAACTAATAATATATATATTCTATATATAGAATATATATAGAGAGAATATATATATCCTATACATATAGGATATATAATATATATATATATAGGATATATGTATAATATATATAGGATCCATCTATCTATCTATCTATCTATCTATCTATATAGTCTATATAGATATCCTATTAGTTCTGTCCCTCTAGAGAACTCTGACTAATACAGTCACCAAAACAGAATGATACTGGTATAAAAATAGGCATATAGGCCAATGGAACAGAATAGAGATCTCAGAAATAAAGCCAAATACTTACAGCTAACTGATCTTTGACAAAGCAAACAAAAACATAAAGTGGGAAAAGGACACCCTATTCAACAAACAATGCAAGATAATTGGCTAGCCATATGTAGAAGAATAAAACTGGATCCCTCATCTCTCACCTTATGTAAAAGTCAACTCAGGATGGATCAGAGACTTATATCTAAGACCTGAAACCATAAAAATTCTAGAAGTTAACTTTGGAGAGACCCTTCTAGCCATTGGTTTAGACAAAGACTTCATGACCAAGAACCCAAAAGCAAATGCAACAAAAACAAAGATAAATAGATGGGACTTAATTAAACTAAAAGGCTTCTGCACAGACAAAGAAATAATCGGCAGAGTTAACAGACAACCTGAAGAGTGGGAGAAAAGCTTTGCAATCTATACATCTGACAGAGGAGTAACATCCAGGATCTACAAGGACCTCAAACAAATCAGCAGGAACAAAACAAACAATGCCATCAAAAAGTGGACTAAGGACATGAATAGATAATTCTCAAAAGAAGATATGCCAATGACCAACAAACATGAAAAAATGTTCAACATCACTAATTATTACAAAAATGCAAATCAAAACCACAATGTAATATCATCTTATTCCTGCAAGAATGGCCATAATAAAAAAATAAAAAAAATAATTGATGGTGTGAATGTGGTGAAAAGGGAATGCTTTTAACCTGTTGGCAGGAACGTAAACTAGTACAACCACTATGGAAAACAGTGTGGAGATTCCTTAAAGAGCCAAAAGTAGATCTACCATTTGATCCAGCAATCCCACTACTGGGTATCTACCCACAGGAAAAGAAGTCATTATACGAAAAAGATACTTGCACACAACACAATTCATAATTGCAAAAATATGGAATCAGCTCAAATTCCCATCAGTCAAAGAAAATGTGGTGTATGTATATATATACACCACACCATGGATACTACTTAGCTGTAAAAAGGAATGAAAGAATGGCATTTGCAGCAACCTGGATGGAACTGGAGACCATTTTTCTAAGTGAAGTAACTTAGAAATGGAAAACCAAATATCGTATGTCCTCACATGTGGGAGATAAGCTATGAGGAAGCAAGGGCATAAGAGTTATACAATGGACTTGGGGGACTTGGGGGAAAGAGTGAGAAGGTGGGTGGGGGATAAAAGACTTCACATTGGGCACAGTGTACACTGCTTGGATAATGAGTACCAAATCTCAGTGCTAAATAACTTACACATGTAACCAAACACCACCTGTTCCACCAAAAACAATTGAAATATAAAAATACTTTAAAAACAGAAATATAATGTTTTCATTACTGAGATAAAGTAGGTAATTTTTTAAAATCACATTAATTTTAAAACATTAATAATTATTTTCCCTTTTTTGTAATATAGTATTTGTTTAATTTTTTAATTTATTTTTTGGCATAATCATGCATATATAATACAATAATAGAAACATTCTCCATCTGCATTTCTTTTCTTATCTTCATTATGATTAGTTTCATTCCATGATTATTACTGAAAATCTTTTTGCAGTAGAGAGGAGGGCAGGGTGCTATAAAACCTTTAATTAAAAAGACACACAAATGGTTTTTAAATAGCTAGAATTGGCCTTGAACAGTGTACTCTGAAGCACTGAGCTTTAAACTTATTCCTTGAAGGTTGGTGCACAGAAATTGTGACACCATTGGGCACATGTCAGCATGTATCAGCTCCAGAACTACCACAGACATCCCCGAAAGAGAAAAGTGAGTGACCAAAGGATCCATAAATGATTTAATGGGCCATTTACAGTTTCAGTATACCCGCCATGTGTACCTAGACATGCATGGCTTAATCCTTCTGACAAGCCCATTTCTTTCATTTATATTTCCCTGACTACAGGAAAGCAGAGCATCTTTTCATGTTTTTGGACGTCTGACTGCCTGCTAGAATTCATTCGGTCCTCTCTGGGATGGTGATGCCCAGCCTGCTTGGGTCAGAAATGTCTTCGAAAATATAAAGAAGCCTATGGATTTGTTTCGGAGAAAATGGCCCACATTTTCATTGGTACAGACCCTTGCACCCAAGTTCAGGGGACTCAGAAATCACCCCTTCCTCATTCTACAGTTACAGAAACTCAGGCCCATGATCTTGGAGTAAAATAGAGCAAGCTCCATGCCATTTGAGACTTGTTTTTCCATCTGCAGAATAGAACAATCACACCTAAACTCATAGAATGAATGTAAGGATTAAGTGAGTTAATATCTGAACACACAGGCTAGACAAGACAGAGTTTATTAAAGTTTCAGTTGATTTCCAATATTTAAAAATGAAGAGATCTCACACTTTTTGAAAAATCCACATTTTTTGGCTTCTCATAGAAAGCCAGGAACCGGCTATCGTGTGCTTACTTTGTCATGAGCTAGCAATGGGCTGGGCTAGGAAAGCTGCTGTTTCCAGAGGCAGCCTTGATTTGCAGACCCCCGTTGTTCTCAGCACTCCTCATGTTGCCTGGCAACAGTGATGACTGCTGTTTATTCTTTTCCAAGTAGGGCGGCTTCACTCATTTACTTTACCTGCCAGGCCAGGAAGGCCTTTAGGGTGGGACTCCGTGCACCTGTCAGTGTCAAGTCAGTCACCGGAAAGTGACAAGGCTAGATGAAGATTGAGGCGGTGCTATCTGTCTCTGGGAGATTTACATTCTATCATTGAGGGAAGGGTCTTCTTATAATCCTGTCACCCTGATCATGAAAAATCCTAGTAATTATTTGAGAACTGTTTTCCAACCTACTTAAAGGACTAAAGTTGAAATTGCAGTTGATTTTACCTCCAAACTCTTTGGCAATTCAGTTGATTTCTCTCTCTCTCTACTGTCACAACCCTAGTTCAAGCCACCATCACCTGCCCAGATTCTTGTGAGACCAAGAAAAAGCATTCAAATGCCTTTTTTTCCTTCATTTCCTTTAGATCATACTTGTTGTTAATAAACTCTCAAATTTTAGAGGTAATAAATTCACAATTGCTGATTATTTCTCTGTTGGCTCTTGTTCATTTCAGGAATGCAAGGGGCATGAAGACAAATCACTGTACAGAAGATGAGGGATGAGGGTTCAGCTGAGCTACAATGATATTCGTCAACAAATTAGTAACCTGAAGTCAAATATTGTGGGCACTAACTTCTCAGAGAAGTGTTTTGTACCAGCAGCAAGGAGAATCAAGAGCAGCTTGGACAGGGATATCCAAAAGTTTGGAGCTGATACTTTCCAAACACCAGTCTTGGGAATTAGGAACTTGCAGTTTTGAAATCCGATTAATGAAAAGCCCAGCTTACCCACCATGAACAGAAAAGAAACTATGCAAAGCCGGCTGTCTTGGGAGCACACACACGGTTAGCAGGCTGACAGAGTCCTGGGCCTTCTGTGCCTGCAAGGTAGCACATTCCTCTCCATACATTTTATTCTATTTTAATCAGGCACCATATGGCCTTGGTAAAACCCCACAGGTATCTCTTTTTGAGGCAAATTTCTGCAATGCCCATGTCTTATTTAGTGTTACTGGATGCTTAGCAACACTTTGAGAAATAGGGATGCCCCAGTACTTCTTCAGGTGGGGCTCTGATGTGTAACAGCATGCCTTGGGGTGCTGGCTACAAATTCAAATAACCTAAGTCTCAGGCCAGGACTCCTAAATCAGAGTCTCCTACAGGGTAGGTTTGGGGACCCTGTATTTTAAACCAATCAGATCCCATATCCTCCACACTTAATATCCTCCAATCGCTTCCCATTGCTTTTAGAAAAAACAAACTAACAAGCTCTGTATGTTTCCATGTCCTATGAGGTCCTACATGGTCTAGACCCTACCTGTTTAGATCCCATGAGGCTACCCGTCCACTTCTGAGCTCATAACCCAAATAGCCTCTTGTCTGTCCCTCATAGCAAGCTCTCTCCTTCCACAGGACATTTGCACATGCTTTCACCCCTGCCTGAAATGAATTTTTCTTTCCATTTCACCTGGCTAGCAACAAATCATCATTTAGTTAAGTCTCAACTTAGAAGTCTCCTGCTGGGTCATATCTCTTATTACTGCTTCTCATAATATTTGTCCCCTATTCAGTGGCATGAATAAATTCCAGTAGCAAAGTCTCAAAACTGCAACTAAAAAAAAATTATCATGGCAGGAACACTTAACATGAGATCTACCCTCTTAACAAATGTGTTTAAAATGTACCATACAGTACTGTTAACACATATCAGACACTTCTCAATGGTGGGTCAGTGTCTATGTCTTCTTCCACTAAATCTACAAAGCTTAAGTTATGCCTGGCACATAGTTAAGTGCTCAACTCATATATGAGTAAAAGAAATGGTGTCCCAGTGTGATATTATCCAGTGTAATAACTTTAAGTCCCATCTACTAGTTGGTGATTCCCAAATTTATACCTTCAACTATAACCTCAAAGTGTCTGAAATTCAACTCTTAATCCAGTCTTTACCATCTTGGAAAATGGTATCATCATTTACCCAGTTGCTTAGGGTCCAAAACTTGGTATTATCCTTAACCTTTCTCTCTTTCTCTCACCACATATTTGATCCATCAGCAACTCCTACAGCTTCCTTTCAAAATATTTTCAGAAACCTCCAGTTTTCCCCTGCTACCAGAAGCAAACCACCTCTCAACAAAACTTACTTCTGTAGTCCTTTTTAGAGGGAAACCCTTGGGTTTGTAGAAATAAATGAAGACCACGCTAATGAAAATTAACAGAAACTATGTATTCAGAGTTAGCTATAGCAAGAGAGTCAGCCTCCATTCCTTTCGTTTGGCACAAACACAAAGGCAAACAGGGGAGTGTGAATGATTTGTAGTGTGAAAAGGAAAGGCTTCAGGTTTGCCAGGTTGGAAGTTGTTGTTATGGGGAAGCAGGAAATTGGTAACTAGAAGCAGAGTATCCTACATGATTAGGCTGGGGAGCATATTTGGCTTTCTCTGGTTGGTTCTGAGTTGGCAGCTGGCAGTCACTGACCAAGTTGTGACCATTTTAAACCAATTGCTGCAGAACTGGTTTGGCTTTCTGGATTGGTTGCAGTGACATTGTAGATCAGAGTTCTATTTTTATATAGTGTGACCTTCCTCTGTTTGTTTATTCCATCTCTCAGATTGATGGGATCTTCTGTGGCCACTTGGGTATTCTCCCTTTAGTGGGTATCAGAGAATATTTGTCATAGTTTTGAGCATAAGAGAGTGGACAGGTAAGACTATACAGAGGCATGTGGCTACTAAGGCAATAAGGCTAATAATTTAGTACCCTTTTAAATAGCCTTAAGATATGCATTCAGCTGAAAGCTGGGAGATTGAGGCAGGGGTAAGGGCAGAGGTGGGAAATGCTGGAGGCAGGGTTCAGTGTTACACTTAGTGTTCCCAAACAGTTCAGCTTTGGCCCTTAAGTCCTGAGTTCCAAGGCCCACCTTCCTTAGAAGAAATGGAGAGTTTCTTGAGGGAGAGTGCAACAAAATGGCTACATATTCCTCCCACCCCAATATGCGTGATTCTTTGCCCTTCCTTCCACCAGCAGGTGGAGTCTATTTCCTCCCCCTTCGAATCTGAGCTAGCTTTGTGATGTGCTTTGACCAACATAAAATGGCAGAAGTGTTCTTAATCAACTTTTGAGGCTGGGCTTAAGAAATACTTCATGTTTTCCTTCATACAATGCTCAGGACCAACATGTAAGAAAGCCAGTCTGGCTCCAGGACCATAAACAACAATGTGGGGGAAACTGAGGTGCCACCACCAAAGATGGGAAGCCGTCTCAGCTTCAAAACCCAACCAAACCAGCTGGTACAGCCATATGAATGAGGCCCAGTAAGACTAGAAGAAATTTGGGAATCACCAACTAATAGAAGAGGAATTGTCCAGTTAAACCACAGAATCATGAGAAATAATAGATTATTGATGCTTTGAATCACTAAGTTTTGGGTAGTTTGTTATGTGACAATAGACAATTTGAAAGCATTTCTAAATTATACACATTGAGACTCAAACATCAAAGAAATATCAGAGTATTTCTTTTAATCATATTCCACTTTCTCTTTGAGAGGAGTTCTAGAAAATATATTCTTCCTACCTAGATACATAATTATTAGCTAGATGTGCTGGCCAACTGGCCCCACCCCTTTATCTAGTTGTAGGGAAACAATGGTAGATCTAGTGTTCAAAAGAACTGCTTTGCTTAAGGAAACTCCCTCAGAACCACAGAATTGGTCCAGCTAGTCATTGTCTACCCCAAGAAAGGGCAGACTCTACAGGTAGAAGAGTGTAGACTTGGAAAAACCAACTTCTCCTGGTACAGAGTAGAGACTCTCACCTGCAGGGCATGCTTGGCCCTGTGCTGGACTCTGAAGAGACAGGCTGACAAAGGCCCACTCTGCCTGAGGATTTCCCAGCCTTCTATGAGGAGGGTGGCCCCTTACTTGGTCCCTGGAGACTTCAATTTGGCCTCCTCTTTTCCCAAGGCTCACGAACTTCCTTGGGAAGGGAGGCCCCTGTCTATTTCCTTAAGTTTTAACTTCATCCAATCTCTGTGTGAGGAATCTGTGGTGATTTCAAAGCATGTTTTCAAATTCTTTGACACTCCTGTTTGTAAGAGATGGACTTTAATTTCTCTCCCATTACATACAGGCCTTAATGTAAAAGTGATGCTGTGTGATTTCCATGTTTAGGTCATGAAAAGTGACAGAGCTTCTGTCTGAGTCTCTCTTTGGAACATGCACCTTTGGTTCTCTCAGCTGTCATGTAAAAAATAGGTCCGCTCTGAAACTGCTGTACTGGGGGACCAGATGCAGATACCATGCTGACAGCAGAGAGATATCTGAGCAGTCCCAGCTGTCCCAGCTCTCAGCTGCTTGAGTCTATCTAATCCAGGTATCAGACATGTGGATGAAGAGGCCTTTGAGATGACCCCAGCCCCAGCCACCATCTGAATACAAAGAAATGTATGAGAGACCCAGAATAAGAACCACCTAGCTGAGCTTAGCCCTCAGACCTGTGAAAGATCTAATAATAGATGGCAGTTTCTGTTGACACTACTAAGTTTGGGCTACTTTGTTACACAGCAATAGATGACTGCTAGAGAATCCTTGAGCACTGCTGAGATGAGGAAGGCTCAGGCGAGAGGAGCTATGGAGATTGGCCACCATCTATGTGGGACCTCACTGCCGGTCGTATCTGCAGCCTCGCTGAGGGGTCACTCCTCTGCCCCTGGCCTGGGTGGATCAGCCAGGCATTCTTCAAATGTAAATGTCACCAAAATATAGTGCTAAATTCTCATAATTAATACAAGAATATCCTTCAAATTATACATCCTAGGGAGGGAGAAATATCAATGACATTTGGTTACATGTGGTTAAAATTTTAATTCAGCCAGAAATACTAGATTTAGAGATTTTTTTTTTCCCTTCCCTATGAAACTATCTCATCTTTTCTTTCCTTGTGAATACATTTTCTGGAATTTCTACTAGTTAGAAAACTAATCCATGGTAAATTATGGGACCTTCAAGATTATCTCGTCCAACTCTCATTTTTACTGATAAGAAAATTGAGTCTCAGAGAAGTGAAGGAATGCCCCTGGGTTAATAGATGGCAAGCAGTGGCTAGAGTCTAGGATTTTAGACTTCCAGTCCAGCGTGCATTTCAAGTCATGAATGCTTGTTTTATGTACGTAACAAACGCTTACACAAGCGCGTATTGGCCAACACTAAGTACTGCACAAGTATTAACATATTTAATTTTCATCATGACCCTAGGAGGTAAGTGCTATTTTTATTTGCCTTTTATAGTGAAAAGAGACACTGAGTACAGAGAGGTAAGTAACTGGCCCAAAGTCAGTAACTCCTTTAGACTTGACAACAGGAACCCTGGGCCCTAGGCTTTGGAGGGCCCCATTCTGATCTCCTCTTGCCTATGTGGGATGAGGAATTAATGGGACCAAGATGCTTGCTTAACTGGAGGCTCTGTTATACCTTCTAGACCACAGCTATGTGCCCTAGAATTCCCTTCCCAAACAGCCCTGAGAACACTTCCAGGCCTTGTGCAGGCATTTTCCTCCAGGGCTGGCATCCTGAGTGTGGACCTCCCTTACATGTGTGTACCCTTGGGCCAGAGGGATGGCCAAGGAGCAGCTATTTTTATTGCGAGGTTTGGGGGCAGCTTGAGTGTGTAGCGTGGGGAGTCCTCACGTGGTAAGGGATGGAGCTGGGGGCAGAGCGGAAAGAGAGGGGAAATCGAGGCTGGTTCTTCCCTCACTGCCACCTAACACAAAACTCTGAAGAGCTTTAGAAATCTAAATTTAAAAATAGCACTCCAGAGCTGAGTACAACGGTGTGCACCTGTAGTCCCAGCTACTTGGGAAGCCTGAGGCAGGAGGAACCACTGAGCCCTGCAATTCCAGTGCAGCCTGGGTAATATAGTGACACTTTGTCTCCAAAAAAAAAAAAAAAAAAAAAAAGTACCCTAGGTTATTATGAAGATATATTTGTCAAGGTAGAAGATAGAATAATTCTGTGTGACAGTTTGCTAGAATAATCTATAACTTTTAAATATTTGGATGTATACATGTGAATCTTTATACACTTATTCTGAGCCCCATAAATGTTAGCAGTGAGCAGTGGTGTGCTAGTAGATGTTTAACCACCAGCTCGGTGGGGTGGCAATAGTGTGGAGGAAGCCCTGATTTGTAGCAGGTTTCCGTGATGTGAGCCGACCTACTATGGCTGATTTCAATCCACCAACAGAATATCACTGAGTAGGTAGTTGGGAAAAGATATGCATAATCAGCTCTCAGGAACCAGACAAGGCAGCTCCAGCACATAATTCAGGGCAGGCCAATGCCACACAGCTAGTAAGTGGCAGAGATGGAATTTGAACAAAGGCAGTTTGGTTTCAGAATCTGGACTCCTAATTGCTATGTTGCTTCCCAGCCCTCTCTTTCCCAGACCCACATTATTAGCCCCTGTAAAGTATTGAGGATTGTTGTCCTAACCTGTACTTTGAGTCCTGGACCCAGGAGGGCATCAGCTGATGCTAAAATAACCACAGACAGAGAGAAGACTTTCTGCCAGAAGCGAGGCAGCCATACCTTCCCTCATTTTCAAAATCTCTTGCCTATGCTGTGTCATTCTTAACTTTGGAGTTTATTCCAGCTTCTGGGAACTCCTACTTCCTGGCTCTTGCCTGATTGCCTCGCCCTAACTCCTATCTCAGCTTGATCACTTTTACTCATTAGTCCCTGTGGTCTGCCTG
Source organism: Cebus imitator (assembly GCF_001604975.1). NCBI lineage: Eukaryota > Metazoa > Chordata > Mammalia > Primates > Cebidae > Cebus > Cebus imitator. The sequence continues at coordinate 1,461,170 of NW_016107747.1, forward strand.
ACTATGACCCACTGGATCTCTAACTGCTGAGCCTAGACTGTAGTTCCAAGCTGGGGACATTAGGTGTTAGGTTGTTTTAAAGGGACAGTTATATTTCCACTTAATAGGTGTTCACATGGAAGCAAACATGGAAAATATTTTGACCATATAAAGGAATTCTACTTTTGGAAAATTTGAGAACTACTCCTTTTCCTTGACCACTCAGGCTTTCTGACTATTCTAGGAGAATATAAAATCCTAATTCCTAAAGCATCCATTAAGTATAATGAATTGGGATACAGGGCTCTAATTTTCAAAGGTGCTACTTTTTTTTTTTTTTTTTTTTTTTTTTTTTTTTGTGTCTTTTCTTTTTTTTTCTTTTTTTTTTTTTTTTTTTTTTTTTTCTAGTCGTGACCTAAAGGCTGTCCTTGAAGTCGTAACACTAAGCGAAAGGATTTATGACTGGCCCAGTGGCTCACGCCTGTAATTCCAGCACTTTGGGAGGCCAATGCAGGTGGATTGCTTGAACACAGGAGATTGAGACTAGACTGGGCAACATGGCAAAACCTTGTCTCTAGCAACAACAACAAAAGAAACAAAACAAAAATTAGCCTGGTGTGGTGGTGCATGCCTAGTCCCAGCTACTCGGGAGGCTGAGGTCAGAGGATTGCCTGAGCCTGAGAGATCGAGGCTACAGTGAGCCGTGATCATGTCACTGCACTCCAGCCTGAGTGACAGAATGATATCATGTCTCAAACAAACAAACAAACAAAAACAGAAAGAAAAGAAAAGAAAGGGCCAGGGAAACAGAGTGACACAACTATTTAGCCAGAAGACCCCAGACCCAAATTCTATTAAATTCAACTGGTTCATGGTCCATGATAATCTCTAGACTTGATTCCTCATATATATACTTTTTTTCCCGTATGTAGAGCAGTCATACTTATACAGATAGCTATTTGGCTTTTTGGGAGAGATCTAATGAAAAGAATGCATCTGGGGTCTCAAAAACAATCCACAAGCTTTTAGGAGAAATGAAAATGTAGATCATTGGTGGGTCAGATAATTTTTGAGGTCTTTCTGAAGCAAATCACAAAAATCAGAGGTCCAGCATGGAATGTTCTGATAGTTTCAGCCTAAAGCTGAGCTAAGTGACATGCATGGGTTTTTGGAGTATGTGCTGTATTTTCACCAGTTCTGTAAAGATGTTTGGTGGCCCTAAAGATCTGTTTCCAGTTGCTACTCTTTCTAGAGCAGTAGTTTTCAAAGCATGGACTTTGGACCAGCAGTACTGCATCACATGGAAACTTGTTACAGTTATAAATTCACCCCAGACCTGCTGAATTGGGAACTCTGGAGTATATGCCAGCAATCTGTGTTTTAACAAGTCTCCTAGGTAATGCTGACATGGATGAAGTTTGAGAACCACTGTTCTTGAGTATAACTACAAATCTGAACATGCCTCTAAGAACACCCAAACCATAGAGAGAGAAGCAGCATGCTGGAAATGGGGAAGAGAGACAAAGGGAAGTGGTAGTGGACTACCAGCTCGGTGCACAAATTAATGGGCTGTAGTGTTTCTCCAGGTGCAGTTATCCACTCTGAAATGACAATCAGCCTTCTACCAGTACAGCAGCATATATGTGGTTAAATTTTGTCACCAATTAAAATGTCTCATGACTCACTGGGTTCCCAAATCTGTGTTCCATTCTAGTTTCCATTCCAGAGGTGATCAGATGGTTTCCTGTGATTGCTTTTCAAGCACCCCTTGGAGAGGGATATGAACCTCTTTCCTCTCTTTCCTTATTTGCATGTAGGGTATCTTTTAATAAGGATGATTCAGATTTCTAGCATTTGGCCTTTCCTCCTCCCTCTGCTTCCCAGCATAGTAAACTGCATGCTAAACAGAGCTCAGAGAGAGCACATTAAATGCACAGAAGAGTAATGCCATAAAGGCAAGCAGGAATTTCAACCAACCTCATCTTGCTTGTAATTGATACATTATACAATCTTAATAAAAACTGTAGACGTCTAGTTTCCTTTATGGCCAAACATTAATGAATCCTGACTCCTGAGACCCTTCAATATATTCCAAAGTCATAATGCTAAATCTAGGACTCTGATGGAACCCTGAAGTGTCAGAGTATAACCAGAAAAAAAAAAAAAATCATCTTTGGACACACAGAGAGATAGTGGGAGAATGGAACTTGTCTTTTCTCTTTAGCTGGAGGACATACATAGAGTTACTTAGCAGGGAGCTTCTCCAATATTATAGTACAAGCTGTAGATGCCTCAGCCACATTCCCTCAGCACACTGATGGTTGCATGCTGCCACTGACTCTCAGCTTGAGGGTTTTTGTCTGGCCAAGGGAGTATGCTTGGCCTGTGTACAGGGTAAGCTAGAAGTTTCAGGAGATAAGATCCCTAGAAGCAATACTCACCCAATTGGTAGATAAATACCACCTCAGAGTCCTCACCTTTTGTTTGGGACAGCTCTGAAGAGGGTCTTGCATTACCCCCTAGATCACTCCAATAGAACTTAGCTCCTGTTGCTCATAGTGGGAATTGGCTTAATAACATACCCCTTATTGCCTCTTTCTTTGCCCTGACTCACTCTCCTACTCCTTTGCTGGTATATTTTTGGATAACCTCTTAAATAAACTACTTGTACTTGAATCCTTGTTTTCTGAGATAAGTCAGATTAAGACAAGGATGATAAGAAAATATTTAATGTGACACACCCAATAAGGGTAAGGAATAGCTTTCATTCTCTCTTAAAAACAAAAAGCAAACCTCTACATTTAGGTAAATGGTATAATGAATTCACTCATTCATTCATTCCTTCATTTATTCATTCATTATCAATGTTTATTTGGTACCTAGTGTATGTATAATATTGGACTAGGCACTGTCCTGAAAGAATTTTAAGCATTTAAATCTAGTTTTGACGATAAGACCAACATGAAATGTGATGAAAGGATATTCAAATCAAAGGACTGTGGGAGTAGAGAAGAAAGAGTAGCTGCTTCTTGTCAGGGGATATTTGATAAAAGCTTTGCAAGCGGGATGGAAGAAGATTTAACCAGAGGCCATTCTATGCAGAGAAAACAATAAGAGTGTGAGGAGGTGAGAGGGTAAAAGATGTCTGAAGAATTCTGTGAGTCCAGGGTGGATGTAGAGAGGCTGGCGTATGATGGTAAGAGGACTTGAATACCAACCATCTTGAATCCAGAGGAAGGGGCTATTGAAGTGCTTTGAGCAAGGGAGTGACATAGTCAGAGGTGGGCACTGGTAAGCTTAATCTGGTTGTATAGTATAACCTGGATGGGAAGACTGGACTTTAGAGGCACATTACAAAAGTGCTGGAATATTTATAGTGTAGATGTTAGAGAATACTTTTCAAAAAGTTACATAAATGACTTTCATACAAGTAGAAAATGAATATGTCAAAGATTAGGAATCTCAAATTGAACTTGGAAAAGTCTCTATTTTCTTTCCTACCCCAAAGCTTCGAAACAGAGCCCAATAAACTCTTTTTATCATATATGACCTGGAGAACCGTAAATTTGGTGAGTTCCTATTGTCTTGATGTCTACCCAATTTTCTAAAATTCCTGGTCTGCCAGGAAGTGACCTTTCTTACCTCCTGTGAGGCTGTAACTCATTAGTAAGGTAGCAGGCTAGTTTCTTAGGAGAGTTTTATAGACATTGGCTCATATATAAAGTCACACCCTTAATACAGGGTTTGTTGTATGTGACTGGGCACAGAAATGGTTTCCAAGTATACTGAGGTGTTAATTCTTGTGCAATAAGCAATCAGTATACCTAGAAGCCATTTTTATATCCACACACATAAAACATACCTCAAAATCCTCCAATGCATATGTAAAAGGAACTGGATAATTTGTTAATTGAAGAACAATTCTGAAATCCTACATAACTTCACTAATAAGGAGCACTAAAGAGAAAAGAAACTTTTTAGAGCTATCCATAATGATAGCAAGCTAGGCACAGTATCTCATGCCTGTAATCCCAGCACTTTGGGAGGCCAAGGCAAAAGGATTGCTTGAACTCAGGAGTTTGAAATCGGTATGGGAAACATAGAAAGACCTCGTCTCTACAAAAAATAAAAATAAAAAAGTAGCCTGGTATGGTGGCACACATCTGTAGTTCTAGCTACTCAGGAGGCTGAGGTGGGAGGATTTCTTGAGCCCAGCAGATCTAGGCTGCAGTGAGCTATTATCATGCCACTGCACTTGAGCCTGGGCAACTGAGCAAGAACTTGTTTCAAGTAAAATAAAATAATAATAATAACAGAAGCAAGATAGCCAAGCAGAACCCTCCAGTGATTATTCTCCCTACAGGAATACCACATTGAACAACGATCCACACAAGAAAGCACCTCCATAAGAACCCCAATCAGGTGAGTGATCAAAGTACTTAGTTTTAACTTCATATGAAGGAAACAGGCACTGAAGAGGGTAGGAAAGAGAGTCCTGAATTACTAGCACACCCCTCCTTCATGATGGGCCACATGATGTGGAGGGGAAAATCTGTGTACTCTTGGGAGGGACAGGGCAGTGATTGTAGGCTCGTACTGAAATTCAGTACTGTCCTGTTACAGCAGAAAGCAACACAGGGCAGAATTCAGCTGGCACCCATGGAAGGAGCATTTAGACCAGCCTTAGCCAGAGGCAAATCATCTCTTCCAGCAATTGAAACCGAGTTCTAGCTAATCCCATCACCAGGGGGTAAAGTGTTCTGGGGTTCTAAATAAACTTGAAAGGTATTCTAGATCACAAGGACTGCATATTGTAATCAAGTCCTGGTGTCGCTGGGCTTTGAATCCAGTGGACTTGGGGTATGCATGCCCCAGTGGGACACCAGCTGTGGCAACCAAGGCAGTGCTTGTATCATCCCTTCCCCAACCCCTCAACCCCAGGCACCATAACTCAGATTCTGGGACAGACTCCTTCTTTCCACTTAAGGATAGAAGAGGGGAGAGTAAGGAGGATGTTGTTGTTGCAATGTGGATACCAGTTTAGCCATGGTATAATTTAGAAAACCATTCCAGTTCCTAGCTCCTAGATGACATTTCTAGGCACACCCTGGGCCAGAAGGGAACGATTGCCTTGAAGGGAAGAATCCAGTCTTGGCAGGATTCACCACCTGCTGACTAAAGAACTCTGGGCCTTGAATAAATACCAGTGGTAGCCACGTAGTACTCTCTGTGGGCCTGAGGTGAGACCCAGTGCTGTGCTGGTTTCAGGGGAGACCCAACATATTCAGACCTGTGGGGGCCACAAGGAGAGACTTCTGCTGTTTAAGGAAAGGAGAGGGAAGAATAAGAGACCTTTATCTTACAGCTTAGGTATCAGCTTGGCCCACAGTGGGATAAGCACCAAACTGGCTCCTGAGGTACCCAGTTCCAGGCCTTGGCTCTTAGACAGCATTTCTGAACTTGTTCTGGGCCAGAGGGGAGCCCATTTCCCTGAAAGGAGAGACCCAGGCCTTGTGGCATTCACCACAAGCTTATTGAAGAGCCCTCAGGCCTTGAATAAACATCAGTGGTAACCAAGCAGTACTCCCCATAGGCCTGAGGTGGTGGGGACTGTGAAGACTCCTTCAGGTTGAGGAAATGGGAGGGAAGAGTGAGAAGGACTTTGTCTTGCAGCTTTGGTGCTGACTGAAGAGCCCGGGGCCTTGAGTGAACATCAGCAGTAGCCAGGCAGAGGTCACGTGGGTTTCTGGTGAGACCCATGCTGCACTGGCTTCAAGTCTAACCCCATTGGTGGGGGCCACAGGGGCACTTTTGTCACCCCTCCTCTAGTTCCAGCCAACTCAACACAGAGAGAGACTCTGTTTGGGGGAACGTAAGAAAAGAGAACAAGAATCTCTGCCTGGTAATCCAGAGAATTCTCTTGAATCTTACCCAAGGCCACCAAGGCAGTATCTATACAAGTCTACAAGAGTCACAACATTACTGGGCTTGGGGTGTCTCCTAATGCAGATATAGCTACAGTGACAAAAGGCTTAAATCACGATGCTCAAGTCCCTATGAATACTTGGAAAATCTTCTAAAGAAGGACAGGTACAAACAAGCCCAGACTGCAAAGACTACAATAAATACCTAACTCTTCAAAGCCCAGACATCAGTGAATATCCACAAGCATTGAGCCATCCAGAAAAACATGACCTTACCAAACATAATAAATAAGGCACCAGTGACCAATCCTAGAGTAACAAAGATATGTGACTTTTCAGACAGAAAATTTAAAATAGCTGTTTTAAGGAAGTTCAATGAAATTCAAGGTAACACAGAGAAACATTTCAGAATCCTATCAGATAAACTCAACAAAGAGACTGAAATAATTTTTTTAAGTAAGACAGAAATTCCAGAGGTGACAAACACAATTGACATACTGAAGAATGTATCAGAGTCTCTCAACAGCAGAATTGATCAAGTGCAAGAAAGGACTAGGGAGCTCGGAGACAGGCTATTTGAAAATATACAGTGAGAGGAGACAAAAGAAAAAAGAATAAAAGAGAAGAAGCATGACTAGAAGATGCAGAAAACTAGAGGATATAGAAAATAGCCTCAAAAGGGAAATATCTAAGAGTTATTGAAACTAGCGGATATAGAAAATAGCCTCAAAATCTACAAGTTATTGGTCTTAAAGAGGAGATAAAGAGAGAGATCGGGGTAGAAAGTTTATTCAAACAGATCATAACAGATAAGCTTTCTAAACCTAGAGAAAGATATTAATATTTAAATCCAAGAAGTTTATAGAACACCCAGCAGATTTAAGTGAAATAAGACTACCTCAAAGCACTTAATAATCAAAGTCCCAAAGATCAAAGAAAAAGAAAAACCCTAAAGGCAGCAAGAGAAAAGAAATAAATAACACACAAAGGAGCTCCAAAACATCTGGCAGTAGAATTCTCAGTGGAAGCCTTACAGTCCAGGAGAGAGTGGCACTTAAAGAGCTGAAGGAAACAAACTATTATTCTAGGATAGTATAGCCAGTGAAAAATATCCTTTAAACATGAAGAAGAAATAAAAAATATCCCAGACAAACAAAAGCTGATGGATTTCATCAACACCAGGTCTGTCCCACAAGAATTGCTAAAGGCAGTTCTTCAATCTGAAAGAAAAAAATGTTAATGAGCAATAAGACATCATCTGAAGGTACAAAACTCACTCATAAAAGTAAGTACACAGAAAAACAGACCATTATAACACTGTAATTGTAGTGTGTAAGCTACTCATATGTTAAGTAGAAAGACTAAAAGATGAACCTATCAAAAATAATAACTACAGAAACTTTTCAAGACATAGACAGTACGATAAGCCATAAATAGAAACAAAAAGTTAAAAAGCAGGGGGAATGAAATTAAAGTGTAGAGTTTTTATTAATTTTCTCTCTACGTCTTCATTAGTTTTTGCAGTCAATGGTAAGTTGTCATTAGTTTAAAATAATGGGTTATAAGATGTTATTTTTAAGCCTTGTGGTAACCTTAAATCAAGAAACCTATAACAGATGCAAAAAAATATAAAAAAGCAAGACATTAAAACCTACCACCAGCGAAAATCACCTTTACAAAAAAGGAAAGAAGGATGGAGGAAGGAAGGAAGAAAGGAAAGAAGGAAGGAGGGAAGGAAAGGAAGGAAGGAAGGGAGGGAGGGAGGGAGGAAGGGAGGGAAACAACCAGAAAACAAATAACCAACTGGCTGTATAAAGTCCTTATCTATTACTAATAACATTGAATGTAAATGGGCTAAACTCTCCAATCAAAAGACATATGGTGTGGGCTAGACGCAGTGGCTCATGCCTATAATCTCAGTACTTTGGGAGGCAGAGGTGAGAGAATTGCTTAAGCCCAGGATTTGAAGACCAGCCTGGGCAACATAGGGAGACCTCATCTCTACAAAAAATAAAATTAGCCAGGCGTGGTGGTGCATACTCGTAGTCCCAACTACTCAGAAAAATGAGGTGGGAGGACTGCTTGAATCCAGCAGTTTGAGGTTACAATGAGTTATAATTGTGCACCACTGCATGCCTGCCTGGGCAATAGAGTGAGTCCCAGTCTCCAAAAACAAACAAATGACCACAACAACAAAAAGAGAGTGGCTAAACTGATTAAAAAATAAGACCCAACAATCTGTTGCCTACAAGAAACATACCACACCTATAAAGACACACACAGACTAAAAATAAAGGGATAGAAAAAATTGTTCCATGAAACTGGAAGCCAAAAAGGAGTAGGAGTAGCTGTGTTTACATCAGACAAAATAAATTTCAAAACGAAAACTATTAAAAAGAAAAGAAGGCCATTATATGACAATAAAGAAGCCAATTCAACAAGAAGATATTGTAAATATTTATGCACCCAACACTAAGGCACCCAGATAAAGCAAATATTATTAGAGCTAAAGAGAGAGATAGAACCCAATATAATAATAGCTGGAGACTTTAGCAGCCCACTTTCAAAATTCACAGGATCATTAGAGACTACTATATGCCAGCAAATTGAAAACCTAGAAGAAATGGATGAATTCCTGGACACATACAACCTACCAAGATTGAACCATAAAAAAAATCCAAAACCTCACAAGACCAGTAGCAAGTAATGAGATCAAAGCCATAATAAAAAGTCTTCCAGCCAAGAAAAGCTTAAACCTGGTGGCTTTACTGCTGAATTCTACCAAATATTTAAAGAAGAATGAAAATGAATCCTCAAACTCAAATAATAAGTGAAGGAAGGAATACTTCCAAACTCATTATATAAGGCCAGTATAACCCTGATACCAAAACCAGGCTAAGTTATATTTTTAAAAAAACAACTATAGGCGAATATCCCTCATGAATATTGATGCAAAAATCTTCAACAAAATACCAGCATACCAAAATTAACAACATATTAAAAAAATCATTCATTGTGACCAAGTGAGATTTATCTCAGGAATGCAAAGATAGTTAAACACACACAAATCAATAAATGTGATATATCATGTCAACAGAATAAAGGATAAAAACCATATGATCATTTCAGTTGATGCTAAAAAAGTATTTAATAAAATTCAACATTTCTTCATGATAAAAACCATCAAAAAACTGGGTCTAGAAGGAACATACCTTAACACAATAAAAGCCATGTATGACTGACCCATAACTAGTATCATACTGAATGGAAAAAAATGGAAAGCTTTTCCTTTAAGATCTGGAACACAACAAGGATGCCCACTGTCATCATTCTTATTCAACATAATACTGGAAGTCTTAGAGCAATTAGGCAAAGAGTTCTTGAGTAATATTCCACAAGCACAGGCAACGAAAGCAAAAATGGACAAAAGGGATAGCATCAAATCAAAAAGCTTCTGTGCAGTAAATCAACAAAGTGAAGAGACAGCTCACAAAGTGGGAGAAAATAGTTGCAAACTATTCATCTGACAAAGGATTAATAACTAGAATATATAAGGAGCTCAAACAACTCTATAGGAAAAAAATATGAGATAATTTAAAAATGGGCAAAAGATCTGATAGACATTTCTCAAAAGAAGACATACAAATGGCAAACAGGTATATGAAAAGGTGTTCAGCATCACTGATCATCAGAGGAATGCACATCAAAACGACAATGATATATTATCTCACTGCAGTTAAAATGGCTTTTATGCAAAATAGGCAATAACAAATGGTGGTAAAGATGTGGAGAAAAGGAAACCCTTATAATTGTTGGTGAAAATGAAAGTTAGTACAGCCAGTATGGAAAACAATTTGGAGGTTCCTCAAAAAGCTAAAACAGAAGTACCATATGGTCCAGCAATTTTACTACTAGGTATATAACCCAAAGAAAGGAAATTAGCATATCAAAGAGATATGCACTCCTATGTTGATTGCAGCACTATTCACAATAGCCAAGATTTAGAAGCAACCTAAGTGTCCATCAACAGACAAATGGATAAAGAAAAAGTAGTACATATACACAGTGGAGTATTATTCAGCCATAAAAAAGTATCAGATTCTTTCATTTGCAACAACATGGATGGAACTAGAGGACATTATGTTAAGTGAAATAAGCCAGGTACAGAAAGACAATTTAATATATTCTCACTCATGTATGGAAGCTAAAAATTAAAACAACTGAATTCATGGAGATGGAAAGTATTAATAGAATGATGGTTACCAGAGGCTGGAAACAGGAGTGGGGGTGGAAAAAAAGTGGGAGTGGTTAATGGGTACAAAAATATAGTTAGAAAGAATAAATAAAACTTATGTGGGAGGCCAACACAGGCGATCACTTGGGGTCAGGAGTTCAAGACCAGCCTGGCCAACATGATGAAACTGTTTCTACTAAAAATAGAAATATTAGCTGGGCATCATGGCACGCACCTGTAATCCCTGCTACTCAGGAGGCTGAGGCAGGAGAATCTCTTGAACCTGGGAAGCAGAGATTGCAAAGAGCCAAGATCCCGCCACTGCGCTCCAGCCAAGGCAATAGAGCAAGACTCTGTCTCAAAAACAAAGCAAAACAAAACAAAAAAATGAAAAAGATCTAGTATTTGATAGCAAAACAAGGTGGCTACAGATGAGAGTAATTTATTGTACATTTAAAAATAACTAAAAGAGCATAATTCAATTATTTGTAACACAAAGAAAAGATGAATGCTTGAGGTGATTGATACCCCATTTACCCTGATGTGATTATTATACCGATTATTGTATGCCTCTATCAAAAAACTCATGTACTGCATAAATATATATACTTATGTACCCATAAAAATTAAAAACAAAATAAATAAAAAATAAAACAATAAGAATTTCAGTCACGAGAATATATGATCTTTCCATTTTCTCTATAGAAAATAATGTTACAGAACTTTTATATGAAAAAAGAGATAAAAGAGTTTACAACCAAAAATACAGAGAAAAAAGCATTGTAGAGGTATGGTCGGCAGTTAATTAATCAAACTACCACTTTTTTTTTTCCTGGATTTTGTGATGCATGTGGTTTTTGTTAAAATATTTTAATTTTTCATTTGTTGCAATCTTTTTTTTTTTACTCTGAATATTAACACTGGTGTCTTATTCTGTGTAAATTCCTTAAAGGGAATTCTCCAGAAGTTTTGGGCCCCTAAAACTGGGTCTCTTCCTGGTGAGTGCACCACACACCTGTCCCTCTGGAGGGTCCTTTCCAAAGGTGTTGCCACAAACTAGGCTGTGGGCCTGGGCATATACATCTTTCATCTTCTTCTCTGCTGCAGGGGAAGTCTCTCTCCCTGCTCCTTTTCTAGGGATTTTGTGCTCCTCTCTGCCCATCTCAGATTGAGCTCTTTGTTGAGGTCAAGGGTTTCACAGGAATCAAGATGTGCTTTCAACTGTAAGCATCTTCTATTATTTCCTCTACAAGAATCCCCAAGGCAAGGAAATAGGGACATGAATACCAGTTTAGGACTTGAGGAGAGAGGGTTGCGGAAATCCACAAATTGATTTCTCAGTAAATGATCCTGCTGCATGAGCTAATATGATTGCTGTAATTGTTTTAACAGTCCTATTAATGTCTGTCTTCAATAAGTTGATGACATTTATATAAAAATTAAATAATAATATAAAGTATATCTTGAGTCAGTTGAGGGGAAAGAATGTTCCTCTAGAGTTGCAGAGTGACCCCAGCAATTGCACATATGAGACCTTCTAGTTTTTGTTATACAGTCTGAGGAAGCAACCAGAACTTCAGCAAATTCTGGGGCCTCTCCCACATCACTGCCATATGCTCCCGGACGGGAACATAAATAAGCAATGAAAAAGGGGTGTTGAAATGAGAGGTCTAATAACAGGTCATCTCTAAAGACAGAGCAAAGGCTTGTAGCCATTTTCTAGCAATTTCACAACTACTACTGAAATCAGCATAACATCTGCAACCTGGCCTATGTTAGAAAAAAAAATTGTGTAATATACCATCAACAGAATTTTGGTATGAATTCTCTCTGAATGTGTGTTTATTTCTCTTTTATTCCAGCTGCATCTGTACCTACCTTGCTGTGAAACAGCATAATTAGCCAGTAGGTTTCAGGGAGAGGTGATAATTTTGAGCTTATTCTAGGTCACTTTCAGTCAAAATTTTAGCTGAAAATGCCTTTCCTTCTCCCTTCGGCAGCAGCTTTCAGATGTGGATTTTGGTGAAGCCTTCTATTTTCATCACTGATTGCTTTATTTATGCTGCAAATCACTGATTTGGTGTTTAGGAAATTGTCATGTTTAGGCAGCTAAGCTTTTCAGTTAATGGATTGAGGAGTTCTAAACTTGTTTATAAAATATATGTATTTTTTAAAGGCCCATAAAATTCCAACTCATCATTCATTATATTCAGGATAGTGATTAACAGTAAGCTCTTTTACCATTTACTTCAACTCTTCCTGTCAAATCAACACTGAAGAATACATTTATCTAAACTTAAGAGTACCTTGGTACTTGTCTTAATAAGTAGGTTGGATAAATCAGTCTTTTCTTTAAACAAAACTCTTAGTACTTTCTTCCCTGAATATCTAATCTCGCTGAATAAAATCCTTCAGGAAAGTAGAAAGATAGCCTGGAAATACAGTGTTGCTATGACACTTCCCATCTGGAAAATGACTAGGAACACCTCTATTGAAATGACAACAGTGAACGATATAGGTAACAGATGCATAGGCCATAGGTTTTGGAATTAAGTAGAAATCAAGGTTATGTGCTAGTCTTGGCTCTGCCATGACTTGGTTATGTCACTGTCTTACCTTTCATGCTTGATTACGAAAGTTGGATTAGACTACATTACTTTATAATTTGTTGTTTGTAATTGTTTTAAGCAAGAGTTTTTCAAAAGAAAATTTACTTGAAATTCAGATATATAATGCAATATGTTGGTTTTCCATTGCTGTGTGACAAATATCCCCAAAACTTAGTACGTTAAAGCAAAGGTAGTAATTTATTAATCTCTTACAGTTCCAAATGTTGGGAAATTGAGATTAATTCGCTATGTTACCAAACTGAACTCGGGTCTACTTGCCCTATGTGCAGAAAAGCCAAACACTAATATTAAGATTTATAGCAAGAGAAATTAATGCATTTATTGTAGAGTGCCAAGCAAGGAAAATCAGGCAGCTAATGCTTAAGACCTGAACTCTCTGACAGCTTACAAGCAAGGGTTTTAAAAGACAGGGTTATATTTTAAGAAAGCAGAAGTTACAGGTAAAATCATAGGTAAATACATGGAGGTTATACATTGTTTGGCCCAAAGAGGTAGGATATCTTGAAGTGGGAACTTGTAAGCCATAGGTGGATTCAGAGATTCTTTGATTTTGCAATTGGTCAAGGAAGCAAGGATTTTGCTGAAAACATAGAACATAATCTTGTTTTACATGTTTCTGTTTAAAGAAAGCTTAATATTTTATTGATTCATTAATATTTAACTCATGGCCAACTGCACTATAATTCATGCCTGAATGAAGCTCAACTAACACATGGTATTTTTTTCATAAGGCACATCACAGCTTTCTTGCATTTGGGATCACTGAACAGTAATTCAGCCTCATCCTTGGGGCCAATTTAAACAGTGACATTAACAAAAAGTACAAAAATGGGAAAAATGGAACACAAAATAGACTGCAAATAAAGACCCTTCTTTGCAGTATGAGAGCTGAAACAAGGAAGAAGGGTAACCCCTTGTTTGATCTCAGGGATTCGTGCTGGGAAGGTGTGTATTAGGCAGCTCAAATTTTTTGCTGCCCTGCCTATGTCAGCAAATGACCACGAAAGCCTGTGGTCATTGATTTGGGGGTTACAAAGAAAGTTTATTGGGTAGGTAAATTTGCAAATAACAGAATCCATGAATAATGGGAATCCACTGTATAAGGTCTGAGTTTCCACCTTGGACACTTTGACATCCCTACTTAGCACCATTTATCCCAATAGAGCTTAAGTTTGTTTCCACAGTTTATACCATGTGCAGTCCCTTCCTCCTAATTTCTTTTCCCTATAATGTCTTTGCCTTGACTGGAAGTCAGAAAACAGTCATGAAGTGGTCAACCAAGAGCATAGTAAGTCAGAACTCAGCTCTCCTAGATGGAGTAGGAGCACTATGCGTAGAGAATGCTGGAAGTCAGGCTTTTATTTTTGTTTTTAAGAAGAAAATATATATTCATGTTTCCTGTAAGTTAAATTAATATATAGGCATAAGAAAAATGTCCAAGCTATAACATTAAGGGAAAAAAGAATATACAGAATGTATTAATTCACCTGTCAATCCAATTAATTCATTTCACACATATTTGTTTGTGGTGCCAGGCACTCATCTAGGTACTGGGTACAATATGGGGTGAAGCACAAAGACAAAGTCCTCATGGAACTAATGGGGAGAAACATGCAACAGACAAGGAAACAACAACAAAACACCTAAGTCCTGATAGTGATAAGGGCTGTGATGAAAATAAAAAGAGTAAGGTGATGGACAGCCATGAGGGAGGGGCCCTTTCAGATTGGGTAGTGCGGGCTACACTCTCTGTAAAGGGAGGATTGAGAATTATAGTGCTTTCTCATTATAGCTTTCTACAACCAAGCAAAAAGGGTTGGAAGAATGATTCTAAAACCCTAACAGTGGGTGAGTGCATTAGAGCAATGGATATCTGATTTTTTCTCTCCCTTCTTTCTCTATTTTGCAAATACTATGTAATATTTTAATTATAAACAATAACTTTATTAAAAAGAGGAAGAACCGTTAGTCTAACAATCCAGAGACTCCTTTTGGGCACACCACAGCTTTCACACTCTGGGAGAGTATTATACTGTTTTGTTTTTCTATTCACACTAGCCTAGCGAAGCAGTATCTCTCATAGGCTAGAAATACTTTTATTCAGTTGAAAGTTTGGTTTCCAGGTACCTGTTGGACAACACTGGAATTGGGTAAACTGAGTGATCATTTCAGAAAATAAAAGGGTTTTCTGAAAAGGTTGCAGCCCCTGGTGTTTCCAGCCACTTCTAAAAAACAGCAGTAGTGTCAACTTTTTGGGGATTCGTCTGCCACCAGCCCCCATGTTTGCCTAACCAAATACTGGAAGTTTGGATAGGCCATGACATTTCAGAAAAGGTCACCCACCCTGAAGGCATTCCTTAAAAACTTTTCCTACTCCAAAAGTGATTCTTCTTCCCAAGAAATACTGATTTGTAGCTGAGAGCTTCTGAGTCTATTAAAAGCCATGGATAGAGACCTCAAAACCAAGGATAGGGCCAAGAGAAGACATATGGGAAGGAAGTATGGACGAGAGTTTGGCTGGATCAGCCTTGCTGCTCTACAGTGATTTGTCTTTCTGTGTTGGGCCCCCAGCTGTGCACTCCAGCATAGGCTGCTCACCAGCTCTCTCAACCTTTTGACCCACGGGCAAAGATGTTTCTGTTTTGCCACCTAGCTGTGCGAGAGAAAGGTGTGAGTCTCCCTGATTAGTTTCCTAGGGCTGTTGTAACAAATAATCACATACCTGATAGTTTAAACAAATAAAATTTATTCTCTCATAGTTCTAGGAGGCAGAAGTCTGAATGAAGATATTGACAGAACTGTGCTTCCTCTGAAAACTCTATGAGAGAATATATTCCTTGCCTCTTCTGGCTTCGAGTGGCTATCAGCATTCCTTGGCTTGTGGCTGCGTCACTCCAATTCTCCCTCCATGGTCATATTGCTTTCTGCTCTTCTGTCAGTTCTCTCTCTCCCTCCCTCTTAGAAGGATACATGTGATTGCATTTAGGACCCACCAGAATAATCCAAGGATAATCTCCCTACCTTAAGATCATTTACTTAATCACATCTGCAAAATCTTTTATTTTTTTTGCATATAAGGTAACATTGATGGGTTCTAGGAATTAGGCCATGTATATCTTTTGGGGGTCATTATTCATCCAACCATGATATGGTTTGGCTGTGTTCCCACCCAGATCTCATCTTGAATTCTCATGTGATATGGGAGGGACCTGGTGGGAGGTAATTTAATCATGTGGGCAGGTCTTTCCCATGCAGTTCGCGTGATAGTGCATAAGTCTCACAAGATCTGATGGTTTTGAAAAACAGGAGTCTCCCTGCACAAGCGCTCTCTCTTTGTCTGCTACCATCCACGTAAGTTGTGATTAGCTCTTTCTTGCCTTCCACCATTAAACCTCTTTCTTTTGTAAATTGCCCAATCTCAGGTATTTCATCTTTATCAGAAGCATGAAAACAGACTAATACAAACCATGATCTCCAAGAAAGAATTTCTGCCTATTGCTTTGTGGGAGCATTGGCACTAGATTCTCTGAAACTTTGACTTCAGCACAGAGGCTCCCCTTATTAACACTAAAGATAAATTTGGGAAAAAGGCAGGTGATTGGGGAGTTCAAAGGGCATCTCTAGGGATGAGACTCTAGAATGGCCCAAAATAGGAGAAGCAAAAGATATTTGAAGTCATAGGAGAGATGAGAGCAGAGGACAGACTAAAGGATGAGGTAGAGAGGCTGTGGGCTGGGGAGTGGGAAGATTCCATGCTCATCTAGCAATCTGGGGTGATAATGATGGTAATATTCACAGAATCGGCCATTGTGAATATTATTATGGGAATTTTCTGTCTCAGCATGCAAAGCTAGTTGACATTGCTTTTTTGTTAAATAAACCCCTTTGAAAATGTAACAGGGCTTATGAATAAGGTGACTCAGATTTGAGGAATGGGGGCCCGGTGCAGTGGCTCACGCCTGTAATCCCAGCACTTTGGGAGGCCGAGGTGGGTGGATCTCCTGAGGTCAGGAGTTCGAGACCAGCCTGGCCAACATGGTGAAACCCCATCTCTACTAAAAATACAAAAATTAGCCAGGTATGGTGGCAGGCACCTGTAATCCCAGCTACTTGGGAGGCTGAGACAGGAGAATTGCTTGAACCCAGGAGGTGGAAGTCGCAGTGGGCCAAGATCCCTTCACTACTCTCCAGCCTGGGCAACAAGAGCAAAACTCCATCTCAAAAAAATAAATAAATAAAAAATAAAAAAATAAAATTGAGGAGTGGGGAGTGATGAATAATGTCCTAAAAAGAAATTTGTTACTTTGTATTCCAGAGACATTTAAATGCCACTCTCTTTCATTAGAAGCCAATGCTTTCTAAAATGACATTCTCCACTCCTAACTGTTCTTAGTTTTTTTTTTTTCTCCATCACACCTTCAGTTCCATCTCAAACTTCTCCTCCTTCCCCAGATGTTAACACTGTTCAACATCACCACCAGGAAAATATCCTGCATTGTCTGTCCTACAAGTCCCACAATATGTGTGAGCAGTTTGATACTCCCCAAGTTCAAGAACCTAAAGTGGTATGATTTTTCTTCAGCAATGTTCAGCTGCTGAGGCCAGGCCTGGAGAAGACAAAAAGCCAGGCTTTGCTCTCAATAAGATCAGTGCATATGAGAAAAGGCAGATGAGCTAGAACAGAAAATAGTGGTCAGAGAAAGGAGTGGATGAAATCAAGAATTTGGAGTTGTACTCAACAATTCTATGGTGAGTGGCCATTATGTGCCAGGAGAATTCTATGATTAAGTTACTTAGTAAATCTTGTCTAGAAGGAGGAGAGAATAGACCAAGGTTAAAGTTGTAAGTGTCAAAGAAGCAGAAGTCACTCATATTAGCTAGAACGTGGGATGTTGGGTTATTTTTTTATTTGGACAATGTTCATGCTTTGTGTTCAGACATGATTACAGAGTAGTCTTGTTTTGTTTTGATCCATCAGGGTCACAGAGTGGCCTTCCCTTATGTTGTTTTTCTGTGAAAGTGTTGTGTTTGACAGAACACCAAGGCCCACCTAATAGTATCAGGCCAGCTTCCAGGTATCAAGAACTGCTTTTCTCTTTTGTCACCCCTTAGAATCAATCACACATCAAGAGAATGAAAACTCCAGTTTTAAATAAACTGACTTTGCTATTCTGACATTCAGGAGAAACACAAAAGGCAGGGTTAACATATTTCTCAAGCTCCCGACAGTAGAATGCTTTTGAAGATTAATTAAAATTTGAATTCAAAAATAACAAAATTTGCATTTAAACTATTTGAATGCAAGAGCAATGAAAACATTTGAGTTTTACTTATTATAGGTGCAGTCTAGAGACACATAGTCCCAGTCTGACCTACTTTAAAACTGTGATAATCTTTGGAGAATTAACTCGGGGCTGCTAAATAAGTTACTTTTAAAATTCCATTATATTTGCTGTGGTTTTAAAATAACAACATACTTTATATTTTCATGACCCGTATATTGGTTTTCCTTCCTCCCCCAAAACAATTCCTGCTATTTTAGCAAACAAATGTATCTAGAAACAATATATGAGTCCCCAAATCATAATATTTAGGGGAAAATAAAATAAAATGTTAATGCTGGAAGGAAGATATCAGGATCCCAACCATCATCAAAGTCACTAAGCTAGAGTGGAAGCATAAAAAGTTGATCCTAAGTCTCTAGACTCCTTGCTTTAGTTGGACAGCCTGATACTTTGGTGGGCAGAGACATTTTCTGTCTGGTTACTATTGGATTCCCAGTGCCTCGGATACTGCTGGATAAATTATAGGTGCTCAATAAATGAATACATAACAATTTTTGATAAATAAAGCACTTTTCTAGAAAGTCAGTGATTTGAAGCTGTAAAGTAATTTATACTCTGTTATTCAAAATATGCTCTGTTGGCCAGCAGCATCAGCATCACCTGCTAAATTGTTAGAAAAGTAGAATCTTAATCTCCACCCAAAATTACTGAATCTGCATTTTGACAAGATTCTCAAGTGATAAATAGGGATGTGAAATTTTGAGAAGTATTGCTATTAACATCATCTATGTTTCTCAATCTTGGCTGCATATCACTGTAAGGAGCTTCTAAAATAGACAAATACTTAGGCCCTATCTCCAAAGAATCTGCTGTTCATCCAGGTCTGAGGACCACTGCCTGTAGCCCAATATCCTGTATAACCGAGTTACCTAACCTTTCTGTGCCTGTTTTCTTATGTGTTAAATGGAGCTGCCAATATCTCCTAGCCAAGACCATAAGGCATACACTGTAATTAAATAGTTCCTTCAGTGGCTTGCTGCAGTAAGGAAAATAGCAAAAGAGGCCATGAGGCATTTCAGAAACAATGTGCTAGGGGAAGGTTATTACAGGATATGAACTTGTGATAGGTGACGTGGGAGAGAGTTCAAAGTGTGGTTTTGCTCTGAATTGAGTGCTCTCTAGAAACGGGAGCGATTTTATTACATCTTAATAATTTTTATATAGGAGATGAGAGGAATAAAGCAAGTGAAAGGCTGTAATTTATAAAGAACTAGTCACTCATATTAGCGAGAAGAGGGTGATATTTGGTCATTTTTAATGGGTTAGATTGTTCTTGTTTTATCTATGGACACAATTTCAGAGGGACATTGTTTTTGTCTTGCTCCATCATGGTCACAGAGTAGCCTAGTTGGCTGTTGGTGTACATGAAATTGTATCCAACGTATAATACTCTAAAAATTGTTAATAAAATATTTTACTTTTTTTTTTTAAGGGACAGGGTCTCACTCTGTTGCTCAGGCTGGAATATGGTGATGTGATCATGGCTCACTCTAACCTTGAACTCCTGGGCTAAAGTGATCCTCCCACCTCAACCTCCCGAGTAGCTAAGACTACAGGTGCATGCCACCATGCCCAGCTTATTTATTTTTTTAGTAGAGATGGGGGTCTTGCTATGTTGCCCAGGCTAGTCTTAAGCTCCTGGGCTCAAGTATCCTCCCACTTTGGCTTCTAAAAGTACTGGGATTACAGGCATGAGTCATTGCACCCAGCCCTTTTTTTCCTTTGTGTTATTATTTAGTGTTCCTCTTTATCTGCACTAACAGTTTTTGCTTGAATTTGACATTGTCTGATTGATATCAGTATGGCTACAACCAGCTTTCTTTTTGTTAATACTTTCTTGGAACATACAGTTTTCCTTTAAAAATACTTTACACCTTTCTTTGTGGTTTTAGGAGAGCTCTCATTAATGACATCTAGCTGGTATTTCTTTAATCTCCCAATCTCTATCTTTTATAGGTAAATTTAATCTATTTACATGTTTTATTGTTTGTATGACTTTCTCAGTACTATATTCTGCTTTCTTAATTCTCCTTTGAGTCATCTAAAGTTTTTATTAGATATCAAGTTTTTTCATTTCTAGCATTTTAACTTCTTCATAGAAATTCATTCTTGTTTCCTATCTGGCTATTTTTATTTTGTAATTCCTTGCTATGTTGAATCAAATTTAGTTTTATTTACCTCTTTGAGCATCTGCTTTAGTTCACTCCAACTGCTATAAAAATATCTCAGATTGGGTAATTTATAAAGAACAGAAATTAATTTTTTTCACAGTTCTGGAGGCTGAACAGTTCAAAATCAATATGCCTGCAGATTTGGTGTCTGGTGAGGGCTGCTCTCTGCTTCCAAGATATCACTTCTTGCTGTGCCTTCACATGGAAAAAAGGGCAAACAACTCCCTTGCACCTCTTTTATAAGGGTGCTTATCCTGTTCATGAGGGCTTTGTCCTTATCACTTAACTCCTAAAGGTCCTCCTCTTAATATGATCACATTGGCAGCTAAGTTTCAATGTATTAATTTTAGGAGGGCATAGTCAGACCATAGCAGCATCCTAAACATATTAAGATTTTTATTGAACTCTTGCATAAATTAATTTATATGGAAGACATTTGTTCTGTTGATTGTATTTTTTGTTTTGTTTTGTTTTTGTTTTTTTGAGACAGAGTCTTGCTCTGTCATCCAGGCTGGCATGCAATGGGGCAATCTCTGCTCACTGCAATCAACCTTCCAGGTTCAAGCTGTTCTCTTGCTTCAGCCTCCTGAGTAGCTGGGATTACAGGTGCTCGCCACCACACCCAGCTAATTTTTGTATTTTTAGTAGAGACAGGGTTTCACCATGTTGGTCAGGCTGGTCTTGAGCTCCTGACAGGTCTCCCAGAGTGCTGGGATTATAGGCGTGAGCCACCGCTCCTGGTCCATATTGGCTCTTTCTTTGCATTTAATTTTTTATGTTTTAGAATCTGGCTTTCGAATGGGAGATATTTTATTTCCTCTTAAAAATGTATTTTCTATTTCTCTTTTTATTTCAATGCTCATCTGTTCTTATCTGATGTTTGCATAGTTGCTTCTATCTGGCTTCTGAGCCCACAGTAAAAATGGCTTCAAGGGATCCTTACCTTTGATTACACTTTACTTAGCCAATGAACGTTTAATTTATCTCTTAGGGGTCATAAAATTTCAAAGGTTATCTACCACATCCCCAGGCAAGCAAATGCCATAGGCAGCAGTACAGTTTTTCTTTCTTGTCTTCATTTGATGCAGATGGTGGAGTGGTGAAATTCCTACCAAACCTCTGGCTTCATGCAACAAGTCTGGCTCTGGCCTCTCCTCTTGGGTGAAGCATTTTGGTCCCCTTAAATCCCACTGCTACCATTTTTCTTCTTACCGTCCTAAGAGTCTTGTGCTTCAGTTTATTCTCTGCTTTATGTTTTTCCCTTTTTGTGGTTTATCTTGTTGTGAAACATGGCTATGTCTATTTTTATATTTAATATATCATTGCTATGTTTTGAAGCAGAGGAGGTGCAAAAAAAGAATGATTTATTTCACTTTGTTTACCAGAAGTCCCAACTTGCCATTCTTGAAAACTTCAAGCCAATATACATGATGAACATAGATGCAAAAATCTTCAATAAAATACTGGCAAACAGATTGCAACAGCACATCAAGAAGCTTATCCATCATGATCAAGTAGGCTTTATCCCGGGGATGCAAGGCTGGTTCAACATACACAAGTCTATAAGCGTAATTCACCACATAAACAGAACCAAAGACAAAAACCACATGGGTATCTCAATAGATGCAGAGAAGGCCTTAGACAAAATTCAACAGCCCTTCGTGCTAAAAACTCTCAATAAACTAGGTATCGACAGAATGTATCATAAAATGATAAAAGCTATATATGACAAACCTACAGCCAATATCATACTGAACAGGCAAAAGCTGAAAGAATTCCCTTTGAAATCAGGCACTAGACAAGGATGACCTCTCTCACCACTCCTATTCAATATAATACTGGAAGTTCTAGCCAGAGCAATCAGGCAAGAAAAAGAAATAAAAGAGTATTCAATTAGGAAAGGAGGAAGTCAAACTGTCTCTATTTGCAGACGACATGATTGTATATCTAGAAGACCCCATCGTCTCAGCCCCAAATCTTCTCAAACTGATAAGCAACTTCAGCAAAGTCTCAGGATACAAAATCAATGTGCAGAAATCACAAGCATTCCTATATGCCAATAACAGACAAACAGAGAGCCAAATCAAGAGGGAACTTCCATTCACAATTGCTACAAAGAGAATAAAATACCTAGGAATACAACTAACAAAGGATGTAAAGGACCTCTTCAATGATAACTACAAACCACTGCTCAACAAAATAAGAGAGGACACAAACAGGTGGAGAAACATTCCATGCTCATGGTTAGGAAGAATCAATATTGTGAAAATGGACATACTGCCCAAAGTAATCTATAGATTCAACGCTATCCCCATCAAGCTCCCAATGACCTTCTTCACAGAACTGAAAAAACCACTTTAAATTTCATATGGAACCACAAGAGAGCCCGCATAGCCAAGACAATCCTAAGCAAAAAGAACAAAACCAGAGGCATCACACTGCCGGACTTCAAACAATACTACAAGGCTACAGTAAAAAACAGCATGGTACTGATACATCTATAAAGTTCTGAGGCAAATTTTGAAGTTTTTCTTTGGCACCATTCTATTACTCACTTTTGATCCCATCTGACAGCCACTTCATTATACCCCTCACTTTCCATTTCCACCCTTCCATACATGACTTGCTCTTAACAGACAATTAGCAAAAAAGAAAAAAATAATAAAATCATTTTGAATTGAGGTATAGCAGATATACATGTATAAGTTTTAAGTGAACTCAATAAAATTTTATGCATAAACATATACACTCATGTAGCCATTAACAATACAGGTACAAAGCATGTCCAACATCACAGATAGCTCCTGTGAGCTCCTTCCCAATCAATATCCTCTCTTCTCTTTTATGGAAGTAACTTGCCAATTTCAGTTGTGATCTCTAGTATTACATATTAGTTTTGCCTATTCTTGAACTTCATATAAATGGAACCATAAATATGTATTCTTAAACTTACTTAAAAATAATTTCAAGCTTCCACATAAGTTGTAATAACAGCACAGTGCATCCATATGACTTTTGCCCAGATTTGCATATTGGTAATATTTTGCCTCTATTTGCTTTATTATTTACTTTACTACCTACCTATCTATATATTTCTATCATCCACCTAAATATTTTTTCTGAGCCTCTTGTTGAACAGTTAAGAGTAACCAAGTTGTATATCCCATAGCTGTTGACTTCTATATACCTTCAGTGTGCATTTTCTAAAAGCAAGAATTTCTCTTATATAACCACAGTAAGGTTATCAAGTAAATTTAACATTGACACCGTATTTTTATATAAAGTACATATTCTAGTTTTACCAATTGATCCAATACAGGATTCGATCTAGCATCAGGTATTACATTTAGCTGCCATGGCTCTATAATCTCTTTTAATCTGGTATATATAGTCTTTTGTTTGGTCTTTCATGACATTTAACATTTTTGAAGAAATTCTTCTTTTTTCTTTTAGCAGGATTTGCCTGATGGGTCTTAATGATTAGATCTGGGTTATGCATTCCCAGCTGGGATATTACATAAGTGATGTTATGTCTTTGGTTTCTCATATCCGGTGACACATGATGTTCATCTGTCCATTTGACATATTAATTTTGATCAAATGGTAATCACTGTATAGTTAGAATTTTCCTCTTTCAACTAATAAGCAAGCTATGGGGAGACACTTTAAGACCATACAAATATGCTCCCCAACAAAATCTATCCCTCCCTAACCCTAGATTTAGTATCCATTGATAATTCTTATCCAAACCAGTCTTTATCATGATGGTTGCAAAATGATAAGCTTAATAATAAAGTTGAATTTTCCAACTCTAACACCCCTACCATATTTATTAGTCGGTACTCAACATTCTACTGTCATCGACGCCCTCCCTTTTCTCTTGTTTATTTATTATTATTGGTATAAACTCTGGATTCCTGTTTTCCAATAGTTTAAAATCAGTAAACTGACCTTTAAGAGTCTTTTTCTGTATTTGTTCTGTTTTTAAAATCTACTTATTGTTGTGCCTGTACCACATGCACTTTGTTCATTCTTAAGACAGAGTATGTGGTTTAGAGTCTGGAAAGATAAATCTTGCCCCTATTTCATATTATTCTGGATAAATTTTAGAACCACTTTTACAAAATTATACCCCACATGCCTTTTCTACTCATGGCTCCCCTCAACACTGGTGAAATATGGCACTGTGTTGAACCTACAAATTAACTTAGAATTTTTAGGGAATTTTGTGGTATGCAGTCTTTTCATCAGCAACAGGTCTGCTCTCCTTTTATTAAAGTTTTAATCTGACTGACATATCTAATAAGCATACCTTCTGTAATATGCATAGGGCACATGGATGTGTGATTGTTTTGTAAGATTCTAACATGATCTTAAACTTTTACAAGAATATCACTATGGTATTGAAGTCAACCAAGAGAAGAGCAGATAAAATAAGGAAATAAATGAATGGGTGCAATGTGCAGGCTGCTCCTTTCTTTAGCCTTTAACATCTTCTTAGGGGTCTGTCATCTGTTTAGAAACATCAGTCTGTGTTACTAAAAGCACTGGCAGAATCAGAGACCCTGGGATGTGGCCTAGATCACTTGCCTGTCAGATTAGGCTTCCACCCTCAGATGCAAGCATCATTCACAGTGGGGAGAAATGACTGGCATAACTGCTCTGCAGTGCTAATTCTAGCTCTAGGCTCTCTCTGTAGTTTAAAGAGATATTCCCAGGCCACTACTTATTTTTCCTTCTTTTCTTCTTCCTTCCTTCCCACAAGGAAGTATTGGAAAACACGACCTCAAGTATTTTCCTAACTACTGAATTTAAGTCTTTAGTAAACGAGGATTCAATGAACATTTTTCATGTCTAACTCCTTCTGGATAAATGGAAGGGAATAAATTTAAGTAAACTAAAGTGGAACTTAAGACTTACAGTTCTAGGTTCAAATCAGCCGCTTGCAAAAGCCTCTGGTTGCTCTCCTTTTTTTCCTTGTCTTCTTTTCTTTATTTTGAGAGAGAGTTAAAGGCACGCCACCAAGCCCGCCTTTCCTCTCTTTTAAAAGGTGGTTTGATTTGCCGTAAAAGACACATATTTGACGCATCTGGAGAATACAATCTCCTCTCTCGTTTTTGAGCTTGTTAAGGAGGGGTCAAGGTTGGGGGGTGGGTGACTTCTGGGGATGTATGCACGCGAGGCCACCGAGGAGCATGGATAAATACATTTTTTTCTTTTGGTGAGATTTGTGTAATATTTCTTAATGATTAGATCCAGGTTTATGCATTCTCAGGTGGGAAATTACATAATTAATGTTATGCTTTCAGGGCAACACACGTTCAGACACTTTTCTGCTTAATGGTAAGAGAAAGGATCACTATATTTCTTAAAGTTGGCCAGATCAACCTAATCAGGTTGATTAGGTCAACCTAATTTATCAAGTAAAGAAGAAAAATGACTTACCCATGGATATTCTTTCTAGGTCTGTCTGTCCATGAAGAGACACACAGAAGTCAAAGGTGCCTCTCTGTTCTGTCCAATGTACCTCAGTACTTTGCTAGGTGGAGAGAAAATTGGAACACCATCCTTAAAAAGCTGCAAGAACTCTCTTTAATTTTGAATTGAGTCTTAGGTAACTAAGCAGTTTTGGCTTATATGACTTCTTTGACAGCGTGGAAACTAAGAATATGTCTTCTAAAAGAAAGTCTCCAGAAGGCCATGTGAAAACAGCCACAAGTCAAAGAAAGCCTGGAGCCTCCAAAAGCTGAAAGAGGCAATAGAGAATCCTCCCCTAGAGCCTCCAGATGTAGCTCTGTAGTACTAATAAGGAAAAATTTCCAAGATTAAAAAAATAAGTTTCACATGTTTTACTGCTCGAAGTTATTTCCAGATCTAATCAAGATCTGTTAGGCCCAGGACCCTTGCTCAAATCTAATTTCGGAGTTGACAGGGTAATATGACCATCTTGCCTAGCAACCTGGAATGAAAGGGCAAATGTTTTCCTTATTTTTATCAACAGCACTCAACCCTTTTCCCCTTTGAGTATGATGAAGATAACCCTGAAAATTACACAATTTCACACAAATATGAATAGGAATGGCATTACCCAGAGTTCCACAGTCCAGTAGTGAATTAGCCCACACTCATTCAAGCTCTGGCAATCTTCTTTCAACTCTGTCTTCCCAGCTCAGGTGACGGGAGAAGAAAGAAGTGGAGAACTTAAAGGATACAATGCACACTTTTTCTTTTGGATACACGGGAGAAACTGCCTCCCAGAAAATTTGTCTATGCCATGTGGTCAGGTACAACACAGGGGAGGGGGATTCATATCTCCCCAAAGCTTAAGAGAGGGCTTATGCGGTGGCATTCACCAGAATGGCTAGGAAACGGGTGACTTGAAGTTGGGGCTCTTCCCAGAATGAATGACTTGGAGCGCAGAAGCAACCTTTAGTTCTTGCCTTACATTAGCCACTCACTAGATATTTGACTCAGAAAAGTTACATAATCTCTGAGTCAATGTTCTCATCTATGAAGCAAAGATAACAGCTACCTGGCAGGGTGGTTGATGATTAAATGAGAGACTATGTGTAAAACATGACAGTGGGTGTTCAATAAATGCCACGTAGTTTTGTCTCACAACTTCAGGTATTAAGAGAGAGTGGCCCTTAGGAGGCCTGGGAAGAAGGATTCATTGATTACTAAGTCAACCACTAGGAATCTGCTGGTGCAACGTCACCCTATACTCAAGATTATCCATCTCCACACCACTTTCTCTGGAATTGTATGAAAAAATTCAGCCACAAAAAGAAAATAAGTCTCTATCTATCCCAGTTTGTAAAAACAGAAACTAGGTTAATGGATAAAATTTTCTTCATTCTCAATTTTTCCTCTCAGTACTCTTTCTTAAACCTTTGATACTTGGTGCAGATGTAGGACAACCCTAACTTGAAAGCTTTAGACAAGATTGACAGCTTGCTTCACTTGTGATTGTATTATTGATTTGAGATACTAAAGTAACATATTTCTAAAGCAACCTAAAAGAATTCATTATTTATGTGTGAGGCCAATCACAGTTCATAACAGACTAAACCAAATATGTCAGTATTTTACAGCATTCTTCAAAGAAAGTCATGATTCTCAGGATAGAGGAATATAGGAAAGTGTCCAGTGCCCCAGTTTTGGGCTCCGCCAGCCACTTGTTTAGTGAGACCCCAAATAAGTCCTAGACTTGCATTCTGCTTGTTTTCTCAGTTATAACACAGGATTGATGACATCTAACCTTTGTGCATTTTTACAAGATGTCAAGCATTTTCCTAAGAGAGTACCCTTAGGAAAAACAAAATATAAAATACTATACATATATAAAACATCACTATTACATTTTTACAGAATTATCTGCAATCTGAATTGCTTTAGGGAGATGACCACTTAACTGGCCCGAGTTCCACAAATGATTTGCCTGTCTATGTATCATGTTGCTTTAGGTCAGTAGTTCTTAATCTCAGCTTATCTGTCCCTCTGCAAACTGGGGAGCTTTAAAAACCACTGATGACTGGGTCTTCTCCTCTCTCCTGCCCCCCAATTTCAAGAATATTGGACTGGGAATTGTAAAATCTCTTCTGTGAGGATCTAACATGCAGCCAGTGTGGAGAACTACTGTGTTAGGTGAAGGTAGACTTGCCTTCGTGAGCCACTGTGGAAATTACCTGTGCCTGGCATGCCCCCTTCTTGTATTCCCTTGTGTTTGGGTGGACTTTGTCATAAATACTTACCTCAATGACTCCTGAGCCACAGAACCTTGGGCCTCTCTTTATGGCTAAGTGGTGTCTAAAAATGGGCTTTGGATCATTAAATCACAAAATTACACCTTCTTCCCATGGCAGACATCATCACTGGTTACTGGCTAAAGAAAATTTCCACGCAAGCAGGGAGATGCCACCTGTCCCAATATTATAGATCTTTCCTTTATTTGCTTTCTATCAGTACTTTTGTCTACTCTCTCAGCTTTATGTTTTCTTAAATATCCATTTCTTCTGTTCTGTCATTGATGATATTTTAGCAGTATGCTGGCTGTTACAGCCAAACTCTAGGGGTGGGGAAGATAAGCACACCATTCCCCCACAAGGTAGGGCATCAGATTCAGTGCTTCTGTAGTTAACAGAATAAAAGGGACAGTCAGCCAACAGCTCCAATGCCATTTTTGCTTCGTCATTTAAACAAATCACTATTTTAGATAAGGAAATTTATGCCATTTATTATTATTCAGACACAGTCTTGTTAATATAGTCATCCGTGCATCTTTGTCAGAACTTCTGTGATGGAGTGTTTAGTTAGCTCCTTTTGAAATAAAGCAGATTTGGTGCAGTGTCAGAACTTGATGGATGTCTTATCCTCATTTGCTCAAACTTTCTAAATGACCTAAAATATACTTGGTGCTCATATAGTCTGCTTTTGGAGAATCAAAATCACAACTCTCACTTTCACTCTCTAGTCAAATGCCAAAAAGCAACAAGTATGCACCTACTATGCCAAGACTCTGTCCAGTGGAGTTAAAATCATTTGTTTGCTTTTGTGGTGCTATGGACTGCATTCATTGAGATTAATATAGCCTGTCTAACTTGAACAGGCCACCTCATTAATCTAAAAATAATTTTAAAAATGTGACATGGACTGCTGTTGTTTGCAAACATTAAAAAGCAGAAAAGCAAATGATGAAATTGAGGGTGACAACCCTGCACGCTCAGGACTGGCTGTTTTCTGGAGAATGATACTGAGTCCTCTCATTCCAGGGAATTCTAGGTGATTGCTGGAGGCAAAGTCTCTGATGGAAGTCTTTATCTGTCTGATAGGGCATGCTTTGAGAGACCACTATTACTTATGGGGACGAGCTGGTGGATGACGTGTTCTAGCAGAAATAGCAATAGAACTGAAAACTGAAGAAATGTCTGTTGTTAAAGTCAACTTTAAGGAAAGTCCCCGAAGAGAGTAGAAACTTTATCACTAGTAAATAAACTAGTAAAATAAACTCTCATGTGAAGAACTTCTTTCTATATAGAAAACAGGTAGCCATGAAGTAACATGATTATAAAGCTACTGAAGACGTTTGCCCAAGGTGGCCTCATCGCATGGTGACTTGCTTCTGCCTGTCTTCACTGTTTTTATTCAGCAGTTCAGTAAAACAGTTATCAGCAACATGCCCTACTTCATCACTAAAGCGCTCCACTATAAAACTATTCATAAAAGCATGAAAAGCAGTGCCACGATAAGTGCCATGATAGAAACGTAACATTCTTCTTGCCATAGTTCCTGCAAAAGTGGGGAAAGCTTCCCAAGAGGTGACCTTCAGGCAAAATAGGCATATTTAGAATAACACACATCCTACCCAGGGCAAGGAATCGGCCACAGAAAAACAAATAATGTAGCTAGTAGAAGCACATCACACTGCAGGCTAGAAAACAATTTTGCAAGACTCAATGCCAAAGGAAGCCCTTGCTGTGTTTCTACTCTGACAAAAATGAAGAATAATACAAACATTTAAATGCATTCATCCCAGAGGTCCAAATAACAGACTCAAGAGTCAGCAATCTGAATGCTGCTCTTTCCTCCCGTAATGGGTTTTCACTGTGACACAGCCAACAGTCTCTCTCTGGGCAACGATTTAGGGTATAGGTTCAATTTTGCTGGAATCAGGAGAGAAGTCACTCTGACACATTCTTTCTCAAAGAGGGTTCTTTTGATTAGTAAAACAAAATAAGCTGCTGGATGTAAGGCAAGTAATCCTGCAGCCTAACAGAATTCATTCTGCATGAAGAACCTTAAGTATGAATTCAGCTTCCATGTGTGTGATTATGTTCTAATGCTCTTTACACTAGAAAAAAAGGCCATAGTTCTATACACATTTCTCCATATGTGCTGAAACATGGTCAAGTCTCATCTGTAAATTTACCTTTGGAAATTAGCTGTAAAGGTCATCCTTATATTCCACCCCTTGTGAAAAGTTGAAAAGCATATTTGTACTTCACCATTAAAGACTGCAAAAGCACTGCTGACTCTGAAATGCTTAATACTCTTGTAAAGTATATCTGTATACTTGCTCTGAGAAATACTTTCATTTATAGCTTAATGTTTGTGACAGCTGGAATCATCCAATTTACCCATGCCAGGGGCCACTGTGGAATTAGGACTAATTAATATTTGCATTTCAGCTTGGGCTACCCTAGCAGGTAGGGTAAAGGTCTTGGAAAGGAAGGAGGATGACCAGTAGTGTAACTCTTAAAGTACCCCTTAATCTGTTGGCCTTTCTAAGGCTTACAGAATTATACAAGGTTCAGTATTTCCTTATTTTATCACTAATAGCTAGTACCAAGTATGCTGGAACAAATGTCTAATCTGAATGAAGTCTAATTACAAAAAGTTTCTCCATTTCATGACAAAATCTAAAACAGCAAATCAAACTCAAGCTCAACTCAGGCCTACGATGGCTCCACTGCTGAGAACTGAATTGCCAATGTTATCTGTCCAGTGGTCAGCACTGCTGAAGAGCAGTCTTCTAGTACTGCCTGGGATCCAGAGAGGTGAGCAGGCAAGTACTGGGAGCACATATCCCTATCTATAGTAGGCAGATCTCCATTTCTGAGCTGAACACTTAAGGACAGCTGCTGAGGCAAAATGCTTGTGCTGTAGCCGGAAATAGTAACTCTAAGATTCTTGGGAAAACACATTTGGTAGTGTTGGACTAGGCAGACGCGTTTAGGAATTCCACAATTAGAGAACATGGTTCTTCTGGCCACTTAGTTTGCCAGAATGGAGTCCACATCCTCTTCAAAGGAGATGTACCTGTAGAAGCTGCTGGCAGTGGGGAATGGTTGGGGTTGAGGGTGAGAGTGAAAAGTTTTGCTCCCTGATTCTATAAGACAGGGATCACACTTGTAATCCCAAAAGGTGATCAGAAATGTTATTTTAAAACTTGAAAACAGATCCACAGAACACTGACTATAGTGACAGAAGGTACTGGGTTTGGGGCAGGCTCTTTAAGTGGAGAAGGTTCCCTGCCTTCATCAAAACATCTTATGTCTAGGCAACTGGTTGCCAAACTGCTCCTTGCTCTCCTGTCATTTGGCTACCTTCATATGCTGATTCTTTTCTTTTCACAAATAATGCAGGAAAAATATATTATGTTTTCCCAGAAACAACTGTCCATTTGTCTCACAAGTTAACAGCTCATTGACAACACACCTAAGTTAGCCAAGAGCTCTGATGATGTTCAAGAATAACGTTGTTTCTATGCCTGCTAACATATCCGTTCTGTAGTCCATGGATAAACGTGCAATTGTGACTTTCAAACTCGAATCATTTAAGAAATAGTTGGAGATTCTGCCAAGATGGCCAAAGAGGAACAGCTCTGGAGCACAGCAACCAGTGAGAGAGACGCAGAAGGTGAGTGATCTCCACATTTCCAACTGAGGTACCAGGTTAATTTCAATGGGACTGGTTGGAAAGTTGGCGTAGCCCAAGGAGAGCAAACTGTGCCAGGGCGGGGCACTGCCTCACCCAGGAAGTGAAAATGACCAGAGGATCAGGGACTTCCCCTGCCCCTGGCACTCTGGTTCAGACACTATGCTTCTCCCATGCCCTCTGCAACCCACAGACCGGGAAATCCCCACTGGGCTGAAAAGCACAGCAAGTTGCCAACACAGATTTGAGCAGCAGCTCCGGCAGACGGCACAGGTTGTCAGCACAGGCCTAGGTCAACATTTTGACTAGCACCAAGAGCACCTGCAGGACGGAGCTACCTGCTCCCCAGAAAGTGGGGAAGCTGAAAGCAGGGAGACAGGTGATATGGCTGGGCAGGTCCCACCCCCAAGAAAACCAGCAAATTGAAGCCCTCTCACTTGACGGTTTCACATCTAGCACATCAGTTCGAGCTGAACCCCTAACGACTGAGCTTGGTGGGGGGAAGGGCATCCACCACTGCCAAGCCAGGTCTAAACCTACCCGTGTAAACAAAAGCCAGAGGAAGCTTACAAAGCAGCTGAACTAAGTAAGTCTGTGACAGCCCAGCGGCACATCTGCAAGAAGAAAAGGGAGAGACTGCCTCCTCAAGCAGCTCACTGACCCCTGTATAACCAAAAAGATGACTTACAAATAATGAGATTTGCTCCCACTTTCCAATTTATCTCATTACTTTTACTTGTCTTAATGCACTGGCTAGGACATCCAAGAATACTGTTGAACAGAAGTTGTGGAGGATATCCTTGTTTGATCCATCAAAATAATTCTTCTAGCACTGTACCCTTGTATATGATGATTGCTAGAGATAACTTTAAACAAGTTAAAAAATTTCTAGTTTGATATTTTTTTAACCAAACATGGTGCAGTGGTTTTAAGTGTAATCTAATCCAGTTAAAGACCATGACAGTCTATCATTATCACGATTCAAACTCATTAATAACAAACAGTATGTAACAAATCAATGTTTTATGTTCTACTTTAGCACCCAGGAAGCTCAAAACCAAACCATCTAAATGTAACAACTCTACACACCATAGCCTGCGCATCTATGTGACACTGACACCATTCCCTCCCCCAACATACCACCGACTCTAATTTATATTATTCGAAATATTTTTCTCTTATTTTTCTATTTCATTGAGTGGACTTCCTATCTATTGCCATAAATTTTTAATGGAATAAGATAAAGTATAAATAAAAACTTAAAAAAAAAAAGTAGCTACATTTGGACTTAAAGTGAAACGTGATACAACCAGGATAGTATATCACATGGAGATCTAAGACTATGACTAACAAACCTCCTGGGTGATGTGAATTAAGAATTTGGTTCAGAGGAAATCAAGTATTTAAATTGAGGCTGCTTATACACATGGTTAAGCTTATTTGTCATGAGTAGCCATTAGTAAATACATGTTAATTTCATACAATTAAAAAGAAACCCCAGAAGCCATTAACATTTTGAGTAATACATAATTAATAAAAGTTTGCTGAACATACCAATCTTAGGTCCTTATAAATTCTTTCTGAAAGGTAGGTTGGGCCCAGTGGCTCACACCTGTAATCCTAACACTTCGGAGGCCATGGAAGGTGAAAAGCTTGAGATGAGAAATTCGAGACCAGCCTGGGCAACAGAGTGGGACCCTATTTTTACAAAAAATAAAAAAATTGGCCAGGCACAGTGGTGGGCACCTATAGTCCCAGCTACTTGGGAGGCTGAAGTGGAAGGATCACCTGAGCCCAGGAGGTCGAGGCTGCAGTGAGCCAAGATCATGCCATTGCACTTCAACCTGGGCAACAGAGCAAGATCCTGTTTAAAAAAAAAAAAAAAAGTATCAATGAGAAATGAAAATCATCACATGGATCTTATAACTGAGTGATAAAACTTAAAAAGTAATCACCTCCCCCAACAAAAATGTAAACAAGATCCATAATTTATTATTTTATTGTCTTTCCTTTGTCTGGCCTTTAACATATATGTTTCTGTAATTTAAATAAAAATCTATTTACTTTCTTCATTTTAGCAAACGGTTTCTTTACCCAAATAGGTTGCACCATAGTCCCCATATGGTTTTCCACTGTTCCACAACCAGTTTCACAAAGATTGACCAAACTTTAATAAAAGTTAAATTTATAGACATCTTAAGATAACTTGGGAAATATGTAGTTAAAAAGAATAAAGACCATAAATTATGAATATTTGGCTAATATGCCAAACACCAATTTCAGCAAATCCAATCATCTTAACTCATATGTTTAATGTGGTAATTTTTTTAACAAAATGTAACGGGGGTATGAAGGATACATTTATGCCCTTGACAAAGATGATGAGTGTGATTTTGTTGTGACTAAGGAGAATATGATTTCTGGTAGTTATTATATCACTCCAGCTCATCAAAGCTCACAGGATATGTAAGGTTCTGCCACATCCAATGATGTTAGGCAAATGTAATAGAAGGTTCACTGGGCTGATACACATTTTCATCATACAAATCTTCTGGTAGTTCCTCTTCGTCTGCATCAGGAAAATATGTAGGGAACGGTAGATTTTTACAGAGATCCTTATAGGCAGGCAGTTTAGAATCTCTGACCTGAGAGAAGGCAAAAATCTTTTATTAGTGATGCCAGTTGTTATTTAAAGGTAGCCTTTTCAGCTATTATTCATAATCAAAGAAACATCTACTACTATATTTTCTAATGCGAATAACAAAACTATTACATATATAAAAAGAATTCAGTCAATGCTTTCCTTTAATTCTAAAAAATAGAAACTCAAGCAGCCATAAGAATAAAATCACCAATTATTACTTTATATCTTAACTATAAGAATCTCTAGGACTGCCCAACAGGATAAAATCACATTCTAAAGTTACTACTTGAATTTTATTTATATGATTCATTTTAAAATATAATGACCTGACAAACTAGCATCTTTGTTAGTCTTAACTCTAAGAGCACGTAATTAAAAATATCCTCTCTTACTAAGAAAATTAGCTTACATTTTTCTTCCCCTACCAAAAGTGTCATTTCTCCAGCAAACAAAACAAACAAACAAGATTGTATTTCTATGTCACATGGTCCAAAAAAAAAAAAAGTCTTGTATTGATAGAAGATTTAAAGATAATCATTCAGCATTTTCAAACCTGGGTGAGGGCCTTTAAGTTGAGACTACTTTATATCTGGTCCTGTGTTCACCAGAATGAAAATGATCATTTTTGGTTTAGCACCCAATTACTCCCATGGCCTTAGTACATTTTCTGCTTATAGATGTAACAACCAATCCTATATTCATATACAATAAATGCAGCACGATGTGTGTCAGAACATATATTCTTACTGAGAAGTTAAAGACAGACTAGTATTTAGCAAAAACAATAAAAGACCTATGAGTCTTTCTAAGAGCTCTGTTAACTCTTTATGTTCTAAAAAATTCTGTGAATTCACAGACTGAACAACTTTAGTATTGATACTGATGTGATCTAAAACATTGATTTTTATTTTCAGAAAGCATTATTGGGTTCTTCAGAGCTTGACTCATTCTACAGCTTTCATTCATAAGTAAATTTTAAAAAAAATTTACATGTAATTATATACACAGAGCAAAATGAGGCATAATTACTTTAGCAATAAGAAATGAATAATTTGATCGAAGTGAAGTACACAGCTGCTAGGAACAGCTTAGTGCAGAAAAACAGACCTACTTTAATCCCTCTTGTTAAAATTGTTTCAAGAAATTATCAGTAAATTACCTAGAAGAAAAAAAACTTGTTTAATTTTTTTCCCACAATCCATTAATCTTGGGTTGAACTTTAAAAAGGGAAAATGTCATATGCTTACCAATTTAAACATTCTCAGTATTTTGGATTGAAAAGAAAACCCAAGCAAAAAACCTAACAAAACTAATCACAACAAAACTTTCTGTGCTAATTTGAGATATAAAAATTTAGTCATCAATGACCCAAAGAAATAATGCTCGGTTGCTTTCATACTTTTATAGATTATAACTGAGAAATATTTTAGACAAAGAAGTAACGTTTATAAAATCTAAGCATTATAATTCAAGAATGTGAAATGTAAATGACATCTCATCTCAACCATTTTTGTCTCGGTGGTGCAAAAGCTGAGGGTGGCAAGTCTGTAGCCCATCTTTAACAAATGTATAAACCTGTATATGTATTTTTGTGTATTTAATCTCACCCCAGGTTTATTATTTTCCTGCCTGCACCACGACTCCCTCAATTATCTACCTCATTCTTTTTATGACTACCAGCAAACCAGTTCAAATCTTTTAAGAAAATGCGGGAAAAGGACAAAAACCAGGCAAATTTGAAAATACATTATATATTCGGACATAGGAATGAACACAAATGAACAGTATAACATACATTTATACCTCTTATGCTGTAAACAACAGTTCTTTAGTTTTCCTTAATACATTTAGTGAATCCAAATAGCAAAACAAAAAGCTCATGCCTGTTAAACAGGCTGATCATCTCTAAGACTATCTTTACTAACTTTAGAATATTTAAAAAAAATAATAATATTGGTTCCCCTGTACTCTGAGGAAACAAAAGCTCCCAAGAGGTGAGTGGATGTTAATAAAATTGACTGCCCACTAGGGAGTGTCTCAAAGCCCGTGGGCAAGAAAGGCCTAGTTTACCTGCTATGGAATCATTGGAGGAACAGAAATAATGGAGTGAAAGGACACGCCAAGGTTTTATCATTTAAAACTTACAAAATGTTCACCAAATTCACACCTTAATTAATGCCTGGGCAGATACTTATGGTTACAAAAGAAAGTTATTTAAGCACCATATTTCAAACATTTTTTTTAAGGATGAGTTTTTTTTTTTTTGAGACAGAGTCTCACTCCGTCGCCAGGCTGGAGTGCAGTGGTGCGATCTTGGCTCACTGTAATCTTTGCCTCTGAGTTCAAGTGATTCCCCTGCCTCAGCCTCCTAAGTAGCTGGGACTACAATATCTGCCACCAAACCTAGCTAATTTTTTATATTTTAGTAGAGACGGGGTTTCACCACGTTGGCCAGGATGGTCTCGAACTCCTGATCTTGTGATCCGCCTGCCTTGGCTTCCCAAAGTGCTGGGATTACAGGTGTGAGCCACCACGGCCGGCCAGGATGAGTTCTTTTATTATCCAAATACACTTGCTGGAAATATATTCACTAGTGTGTTAACAGTTCAAAGGGGACTAGACATTGTTCTGATGCCCGTTTCTCAAAATGTATTTAGGCTCCTTTTTCAGAACTCTTTGGTATACCTTCTGAGTATCTTCAGTGATGGCAAACTATTATTGGTTATGACAGTGAATAGAGTTTTTGGAAGCAATCTTTTATTGAAGTAGGTGATAAACATGAGTCATAAATGTTACTGGTTATAAACTATTTATAATTACATCAGAATGTCATTGTATGTACTACAGTTTTTCAAGATAACTGGCTATCCCTGCTGGTGACAGGGAAGTTGCAGAAGTACTTGAGAAGATGCTGTAGTAGTACTTGAGAAGTCACAGCAACCAATGGTAAGGCTCAGCTAGAAAACCAGCCTAGAATCATGTATGTTGAAAAATGGGCAGAAAAGGAGGATCTGACATTTAAAAATTAATCTGCTGTCCAGTATAATTCTAGTATAAAAAAATAATCCTCCTTTATTTGGTTGTGCTATTTACAACCTGTAATCTAGAATGTGGGGCCAGGGATGTGAAGAAATATTTTCATATGAATTATGAAGACAAAATATTATGAGAAGTACAATAATAATCCTCTGGCTTCAACTACCTGTCATTGTATGACTGCCTTACTTGGAAAAGCCTGCAAACTTAAGGAAAAAAATAAAACTTAAAAAAATTCATCAAATGCATCTTTCTTTCTTTCTCTCCTTCCCTTTCTCTCTCCCTTTCAGTAGAAGCAAGGTCCCACTCTGATGCCCAGGCTAGAATGCTGCGGTGTGATCACAGCTCACTGTAGCCTCCAACTCCTGAGCCCATGTGATCCTATACTCCCACTTCAGCATCCTGAGTAGCCGGAATTACAGATGCAAGCCACCAGCCCTGGCTTAAACGCATTTTTTTCTTTAAGAAAAATGAGAATAATCCAGTCAGTAAGTGTCCCAGAAAGGTAACTTTAAAAAATAAAACTCTTATTCCTTGCAAGATTTCAAAAAATTATTCCTGATGTTAGTAATGGAACCTAGAAATAAGAAAAATATATAAGAAACATTGAATTTAAAAAATAAGAGGTTCAAGTTTCAGTATTTCTTTGCTGCTTTCACTGGAAAATCAACGAAGAATATACTTTGGAGAATAGCTGACATCACTTCTAACACAAATTTATTTTCAAAATGGAAGATTCAAAACTCAGAGGTAAGAAAATTTGCATTATGTTGGAATAAACCCCAGGCAGAATGTTTATTTTGTATTTTATTGAAGTCAGTCTTTGAGAACTGAAAGAGTTTTTCTTAAAATGTATCTAATCTCTCTGTACATAGCTTTTCATTTTTTAAGAAAAACACTTAAAGATGTAATCAGAGGATGGTACTAGTAATAATAAGAAAGCTCCCACTCAAATATCTACCTTTAACCACTTTTTTTCCATGACTCTAATTTTTACCTTATGTATTTCTGGTTTGTCAAAGTAACTCTTTTAAAAGCTAAAAAAAATTTTTTGGGGGTGGAGGCAGGGTTTACTTATAATTGACACATAATTGCAAATATATATGGTGTACAGTGTGATGTCTCAATACATATATATATTGTATAATGATCAAATAGGATAATTAGCATATCTATCACTTTAAACATGTATGATTTCTTTGTAATAACATTAAAAATCCTCTCTTCTAGCTATATTCAAACATACATTATTATTAGCTATAGTCAGTCACCCTACTATGTAACAGAACACCAGAATGTATTCTTCCTGACTGTAACTCTGTGCTAGACCACCTCTCCTACTCCTCCTCCCCAGTACCTTTCCCCAGCCTCTGGTAAAACCATTCTGCTCTCTACTTCTATGAAATCAGCTTTTTCAGATTCCACATAAAAGTGAGATCATGCAATATTTGTCTTTCTGTGCCTAGCTTATTACACTTAACATAATATCCTCCAGGTTTATCTACGTCACCACAAAGAACAGCAATTAATTCTGCTTTATGGCTGAAAAATATTCTATTGTGTGTGCGTTCTCTAGAACATTCTTCAGCCATATATAAAAATATACAGACACACATAGGTGTGGTGGTGCATGCCTGTAGCCCCAGCTATTTGGGAGGCTGACGCATAAGAATCACTTGAATGTGGGAGGCAGAGGTTATAGTGAGTAGAGATTGCACCATTGCACTCCATCCTGGGCGACAGACAGTACAAGACTCTGTCTCAAACACACATATACCACATTTTCTTTATCCATTCACTTGTAGATGGGGCACTTTAAAAAGCTAACATGTTCCTTTTGGAAGGACAGAGATACACTAGTATTTTGGCAATAGTTATCAAAATATATGTCTCATATTCCTGAACATCTTTTTGCTTACTGGCCCAACACAGTTTGAATTTGTGTCCCTGCCCAAATCTCATGTCAAATTGTAATCCCCAGTGTTGGCAGAGGGGCCTGATGGGAAGTATGTGGATCATGAGGGCAGACTTCCCCCTTGCTATTCTATTGACAGTGAGTTCTCACAAGATCTTGTTTAAAAGTGTGTAGCACCTCCCCCTTCCCTCTCTTCCTCCTGCTCCAGCTGTGTAACACATGCCTGCCTCTCCTTCCTCTTTTCCTATGATTTTAAGTTTCCTGAGACCTCCCTAGCCATGCTCCCTGTACAGCCTGTGGAACTATGAGCCAATTAAACTCCTTTTCTTTATAAATTACCTAATTTCAGGTATTTCTTTGTAGGAGTCCATCCATTCTATTAGGATGGACTAATACATCATGGCCTTACCCTTTTTACAGGTTATTGGTTTTACAAAAATATAACATAGGTCACCTTGTGCATTTTTTTCACTCAGGTGCTATGAAAAAGCAAACAGATTCAGAAGAGAACATGTGGAAAAGCAGCCATTTATTTATAAGTCACATATATGAGTCAAAGGAGACTTTATGGCAAATATCCCCATATATGAACAACAGAAAATAAAGATAGGAACTTGTTAGCTTGCAAGTAAGAAACCAAAAAGGAGAAACAGGAAGACAGTTATACTTACCTTTACTAAGCAATTTTTATGTCCAGGTACAGAGCCATTTACATAGATTATGTTGTGCTTTGTGTTTATTCTCCACACCTAAAGCATGAAAGAAAACCATACTTTAAGAGTCAAAAATTTTAGGATATACTTGTATTAAAACAATGTAACTAAAAGCTGAGGATGTAAGTTGCTTGCAAAGTAATAATCTTATCAGTACTTCAGAAGGTTGAGTAAGAATTCAAAAACTTCAAGTCCTATAGATGACTTGTAATAGAAGACCACAGCACATATATCTTAGGGAAGTAGTAGAAAACTCATTTTAAATAGAGATGTGACTGAACGATCAAGTCTATTTGGATATCTGAATGGACTCTGTTGGTACCATTAATAAAAACAAGTAGAAATTAATTTTATTTTTAGTTAATACTAGCTTGCTGTAACTAGAGGCTAGAGAAGCCACAACCTCACTGACTAATTTCTAAAGTAAGCAGGCTGAGTAGATGGTCCTCAAAAGATCTTCATGTGGAGAAAAAACTTATATAAATAGGAAAAGAATGACTGGTCAGAAAATGGTATTGAGAAAATAAAATATTTAGAGAAGGAATCGAGTGTGACCCATGGCTCCTATTTAATAATGAATAATATTAAATATTACAGAAATTGAAATCACACACGAAGAAAATACAGCAAACAGATGGTCTCTGATGAGTAAAAATGTGTAGAACAGGTAAAAAAAAAAAAAACTTGTTTAATTATATAAAATTAGAAAACTTCTCCTGGTCAAAATTTATATATAAAACGTATCTAGAATAGAGAATGGGAAAATATGCACCAAAATGTTTCCAGTGATTGTCTCTGTTCTTATTGGTAGCTTACTTTCTTCTCTGTACTTTCTATACTTTAAAACATATATGCAAACAAATATAAACATTAGCTGTTTAACAGAAATATAATTACACAGCATCCTTTACAGTATAACTCATTTTTACTTACATACATTTCTCATGGGTAGAGATTGAATTCAACTTCTCTTTTAAATATATAAACATATTTTTTATAAGAACGGATGTATATCACAATCCTTTTGTAGTGCTATTTTTTCCTTCTATTTTGATTGTCTTCCTCTCTTTTTCCTTACGTACATCCACTTCTACACACACATATATGATAAATAATCCAAGATAACCTGGTATATGCCCTTCGACTCTTCTGTGATTATATAATGGCACAGCAACATACATATGTAGAGAGCTTTTGTTCCATCTTTTACTCAAATAGGAGTATTATACATAATGCTCTGAATCTTACTTTTTCATGCAACAGTATCTTGTAAAAATCTAGGTCCAAGAGTAGACTACTAATTTTGTCTCTTTAATGACTGTGCTTTTCATGGCTTGGAATATACACTACCATTACTACTACTAGGACTACAGCTAGAGTGTACACACACACACACACAACTCATGTATCCTCTTTTCCTCAATAACTTTAAAGCCTATTAGAACAATGGTACACAGACACACATTAAACACATATTCTGCTGCCTTTGAATTTAGACAATTTAACTGTTTCTAAAAAGAACCACTTGTAAAACTTACTTTTAGACCATGTACTGTCCTATCTATGTTTCCCGTTTGTCCAGGCAATTTAGTTCCAGGCCAGACTCTGGCAACATCCTAAATGAGAAAACTAAAGTTAATACTTTTAAGTACTATCAATTTTAAACAGTACTGATCAAACCACAATGCAAACTAAGGATAAAAATTATTAAAATGTTTTATTTTTCCCCTATTTGGCTAGGTCCCAGTAAGGAACTAAATATGGATTTAGTCATGTTTACTCCTATAGGATTTCCTTTCTAAATCAGACTAGACTCTTAAGAT
Organism: Cebus imitator; assembly: GCF_001604975.1. NCBI lineage: Eukaryota > Metazoa > Chordata > Mammalia > Primates > Cebidae > Cebus > Cebus imitator. Next base: position 1,503,020 of record NW_016107747.1, read on the forward strand.
AAATATAGACTACAAAACAGATTCAGGAGAAAAACTCAGTAACAAGTGACCTAATACTGGCTAAGAATTAATAAAAGGACAAGGGCGTACAGACACAGGACACCATCATTCAAAGAAAAAAATAGACTGCAGGCCTGTTTTGAACTAATCTTCTGTATTAACTAACTTAATGGACTTCGTTCATACCACTGGTGCTGGAATGGTCCTACTCCTCCTTGCTTTAGATGTTATGTTCCTTGACCAAAATTATTAAAGGACAGTTATTAAAATAGTGAGTTTGTCTAGTCCTGGTTTTCTCTGATTTACATAAATCTAACAGCTTCACACAGTTCCTGATTTTGGCTCTGATAATGGATAATAGTTCTACATCTAAAGAAGCAAATCTGAATTACAGCTAAAATAGGACATCTTCTTACAACACATGAATTTTCAGAATGTAAACCCTTTTCCATCAGCTGCTCTTACATTAACTGGTGAAACTCCTAGTGGAAGTACTTCATCATGGCATTAGATATGTTTAACATGTAACCAACAGGTTTAAAAGACAATTCTGAGTATTATAGACTAAATAGTACTCTTATTCATTCCACAAATATATTGTTATACATGACTACAATGTTCCAGTAGACAGAGCTGAGACATAAGCACACACACACTGCTCCATTTCCGTGTGCTACATTTTTTCCTTGTGTGCATGGATGCACTCCTCTACCTCACCAAACAGTAAATACATACTTAAAATTTGAATTCAACACTACAGAGTTCATTTTAATTTTCTCATTTTCATACTTCAATGCCCTTTCCCAATGGTGAGAAGCCTAGCTCTCATTATCAATATATTTACTTATCTGCTCAATCCTACGATTCACAGAAAATTATTTCAGAATTGCTAACTGATAATATATCAAAAGACAAACCTACTAGGAATTCAACATTTGCACAAAGTACATTTTAAATTTAGACTCAGGCTATACACAGCCAAACTATAGATGCTCAACTAACAATGTGGAATATAACTAATTCTAGTGTGGCTCTGGGAAATGAGTGAGGCAAGGATCCATAAAAGGGTGACAAGTTCTTGGACCCCCGCTCCGGGGTCAGACTAAAATTATGTCACTTTATATCAAGGAAGGACTGAGGGCTACATGTGCAGAAGTTGAATATTTAGCACTAAAGAGAGAGTTTCACTAGTTATACTCACACCAGTTGAAACAGCTCCAGGTCTCCTGTGGGTTTTTGTCTGACCATGTGTAGCTGGCTGGCCTTTAAATCCCCATCTTTTCATGACACCTTGAAAACCTTTACCAATGCTGAACAAAACAAACATTAGAATTTACATAACGAAAAGAGCACAGAATATTCCCACTTGTACACCTTCTAGTACCAAGTGTATGCTTTCTTGTTAGAGTTTTAACAAAGCTTCTTATCTAAATAACTAGAAAAGGCTATACAAGTAAAATTGCAAATAAACATTCCTTTATCTCTGTCCTGGTCTGCATCCCTTCCTGGAGTCTAATTCTATATAAAATGATTAATTCAAGATTGTGAGACACCAGCAAACTAAGCACAGGGAATTTTATCTGAACAGCGAGTTTTATCATCCTAATCCTGTGAAGATGACACAGTAAAAATGAAAAAGCTTGAGAAGTTTCAAAGTACTTATAACAGATATGGCAGGCAGCCATTAAGATGGAAACCAAAGATCACCACCTCCTGGTACTCATGCTCTTGCTTAATTCCCTCCCTCAGTGAGTCTGGGTGAACCTAGTGCCTTGCTTCTAATGAATAAAATATGGCAAAAGTGATGAGATGTCACTTCTGAGATTTGGTTACAAAGAGACTGTAACTTCCATCTTGGTACTCTCTTGCTTGGTAGGCTCTGAAGGAAGCCAACTTCCATAGTTAGTGTAAACTAACCATAGTTAGTGTAAGCTGGATGCCTCCAGCCATTAACCAAGGACCTGAGGTCTGTCAATGGCTTATTAGTGGGTATGGTGGCAGATTCTCCTTAGAACCCTGACATGACTGTAACCCTGGCTGATGCCTTGACTGTAGTCTTGGGAGAGACCCCATGTCAGAGGCATCTAGGTAAATTGTATTGGGATTTCTGAGCACAGAAACTGAGGTAATAAATTTTTGTTATTTTAAGTTATTAAGTTTCAGGGAGCAATAGATACTAGTACAATAGAGGAATAAATGGGAAAAAAATGCTTTAATCCAATTAAAAATAAGCAAAACATCTTAACACATTCCTCAAAAGGAGACAAAGAAATGGCCAAGAAGTATACAAAAAATGTTCATAGCCACTAATTATCAGGGAAATGCAAATCAAAACCACAATAAGATACCATCTCATTCCAGTTACAATGGCTTCTATCAAAATGACAAAAGAAAACATGTTGGTGAGAATGTGGACAAAAGAGAACACTTACACCGTTGGCTGGGATATAAATTAGTATAGAAAACAGCAAGGAAGCATCCCTCAAAACATTAAAAATACGACTACCATATGATCCAGCAATCCCACCAAAGGGTAGATATCCAAAGGACATGAAATCAGCATGTTGAAGAAATACTTTATATTTACTGAGCACTATTCTCAATAGCCAAGATACAGAATCAACCTAAGTATGCAATAACAGACAAATGGATAAAGAAAACATGGCACATATACACAATGGAATATGATTGCCATAAAAAGCAAAATCCTGTCATTTGCAACATGAATGAAACTGTAGGGCATTATGTTAAGTCAAATATGCCAGACACATAAAGACAAATCATGTATGATCTCACTCACATGTGGAATCTAAAAAATGCTGCTATCTAATAAATGACTGCTTTAATAATAAAATTTAAATTGACATATTTTTCTTTTCTATGACCTTTTTTTTAATTGTATGTTAAGTTCTGGGGTACATGTGCAGATCTTGCAGGATTGTTGCATAGGTACACACATGCCATGTTGGTTTGCTGCCTCCATTCCCCCATCACCTATATCAGCCATTTCTCCCAATGTTATCCCTCCCCAACCTCCCCATCCTCTTCTGTCCCTCCCATAGCCTCCCATCCCCAACAGACCCCAGTGTGTGATGTTCCCCTCCATGTGCCCATGTGTTCTCATTGTTCAACACCCGCCCAGGAGTAAGAACATGTGGTGTTTGGTTTTCTGTCATAGAAGTAGAGACTATAACAGTGGTTACCCAGAGACTGGGGAGAGGATGAGGATGGGAATGAGGAGGATGGGGAGAGGTTGGTTAATGGGTACCAAACTACAACTAGGTAGAAGGAATGAGTTCTGGTGTTCTATTATACAGTAGGCTATCTACGGTTAACAGTAAATTATTATATACTACAAAATAGCTAGGAAGGTTTTTGAATGTTCTCACCACAAAAAAAAATGATAAATGCACAAAGTAACAGGTATAGTAACTACCCTGATATGATCATTATACAATATAAACATTTCTTTTAATTTGAATGTAACTTTTATTTTAATTTTGACTGCTTTAATAATGAAATTTAAATTGACATATTTTTCTCTCTTTTCTATGAACTTTTTTTAAATTGTACATTAAGTTCTGGGGTACATGTGCAGATCTTGCAGGATTGTTGCATAGGTACACACATGCCATGGTGGTTTGCTGCCTCCATTACCCCCGTCACTTACATCAGCCATTTCACCCAGTGTTATCCCTCCCCAACCTCCCTAGTCTCTTCTGTCCCTCTCATAGCCTCCCATCCCCAACAGACCCCAGTGTGTGATATTCCCCTCCATGTGCCCATGTGTTCTCATTGTTCAACACCTGCCTATGAGTGAGAACGTGGTATTTGGTTTTCTGTTCTTGTGTCAGTTTGCTGAGAATGATGGTTTCCAGATTCATCCATATCCCTACCAAGCATGTGAACTCATCCTTTTTTATGGCTGCATAATATTCCATGGTGTATATGTGCCACATTTGCCTTGTCCAGTCTTTCGTCGATGGGCATTTGGGTTGGTTCCAGGTCTTTGCTATTGTAAACAGTGCCACGATGAACACGTGTGCATGTGTCTTTATAATAGAATGATTTATAATCCTTTGGGTATATATCCAGTAACAGGATTGCTGGGTCAAAAGGAATTTCTATTTCTAGGTCCTTGAGGAATTGCCACACTATCTTCCACAATGGTTGAACTAATTTATACTCCCACCAGCAGTGTAAAGTGTTCCTATTTCTCCACATCCTCTCCAGCATCTGTTGTCTCCTGATTTTTTAATGATCTCCATTCTAACTGGCGTGAGATGGTATCTCAATGTGGTTTTGATTTGCATTTCTCTAATGACCAGTGATGTTGAGTATTTTTTCATGTTGGTTGGCCTCATAAATGTCTTCTTTTGTAAATTGTTCATATCCTTCGCCCACTTTTGAATGGGTTTGTTTGTTTTTTTTCTTGTACATTTGTTTTAGTTCTTTGTAGATTCTGGGTATCAGCCCTTTGTCAGATGGGTAGATTGCAAATATTTTTTCCCATTCTGTTGGTTGCTGGTTCACTCTACTGATAGTTTATTTTGCTGTGCAGAACTCAGGTTTCATTAGATCCCATTTGTCTATTTTGGCTTTTGGTATTGTAGTCATGAAGTCCTTGCCCATGCCTATGTCCTGAATGGTATTGCCTAGGTTTTCTTCTAGGGTTTTTATGGTGTTAGGTCTTATGTTTAAATCTTTAATCCATCTTGAGTTAATTTTAGTGTAAGGTGTGAGGAAAGGGTCCAGTTCAGCTTTCTGCAGATGGCTAACCAGTTTTCCCAACACCATTTATTAAACAGGAATCTTTTCCCAATTGCTTGTTTTTGTCAGGTTTGTCAAAACCCACAATCAGATGGTTGTAGATGTGTGGCATTACTTCCGAGGCCTCTGAACAATATAAAAATTTTAAGACATCAACTTGTACCCCATAAATAAAACTGCAATGTGTCAATTAAAAATAAAATTTGCCTTTGACTATGTTGGTACAAATGATACAATGAAAGGACTGGAAAAAATTTTAAGACTGTACTAAATTTTTTTTTTTAGACAGGATTTTACTTTGTCAACCAGGCTGGAGTACAGTGGTACAGTGATAACTCACTGCAGTCTTAAACTCCTGGCCTCAAGCAATCCTCCCGTCTCAGCCTCGTGAGTAGTTACGACTACACACTACAGTTGCATGCCACCACACTCAGCTAATTTTTAATTATTTTGGTAGAGACAGGGATCTTGTTTTGTTGCTTAGGCTGGTCTCGAACTTCTAGCCTTGGGTGATCCTCCCACCTAGGCCTCCCAAAGTGTTGGGATAACAGGTATGAGCCACCATGCCAGGCATGTGACATTATTTTTATATACTCTTGAAGATTTTTTTTCACCTTTCACTAGATAATAGATCAACATATTTTTAAGAGTGTTCCCTAACTCCGCCAATGTTCGCTATTATTATATAGTGTACTGCATCAGGCCATTTACAAAGAGGACAAAAAGACTATAAAAACCAACTTCCACAAGGACTTGCTATGTATTTAACAAAGAATTATCAGAGAGCAATGGACTGAAGAAAGCCTATATGAATAATAGAGTTTGTTTTAAATACATCAAAAATCCACTATAAAAATAAGGATAAGGCTGAGTATGGTGGCACACACCTGTAATCCCAACACTTTGGGAAGTTGATGTGGGAGGGCTGCTTGAGGTCAGGGGAGGCCAGCCTGGCCAACAGTTACCACCGCAAATTTGAAAACAAAAATATAAACAAAATGATACATGTACAACCTAACAGCTGAATACTATCAAATTATAGGTCAAAAGTTACTTTTATAAGAATAATTTAAATGTAGCTTATACCACATTCTTCACATTAAGCATGTGAACAGTATGCATATAATTTTTTTGATGTGAAAACTCAGAATAATGTTTATACCTGATCAAAGGGCTAAAACATATCACATACTAAAAACCCACTATTTAGTTATGTAAACTGATTAACACCTAAGAAGAGAACAATCAAATATTTTACTGAAATTATGTTCCAGAAAGTTAACAAATGTTTCCATTTAACACTGAATTTTAGAACATAATTGGAAAGTACAGTGCTTGGCAATTTAAAAATGAAAAAGAAATACCTAAAGAGTAATTTGAATTTACCGTATCAGTTGGCAAACAATACTTCAAAGAAGAAAGGAGAGAGAGAGACTGCCAACGCTAATCTAAATGAACATGTTACTCTGGCAATTCTTGGTAGAAAGTTTACTGGTACTTCTGTGTTATTAAACTGATGATCTCTTACTTAAAAAGAGTGTGAGTGAATGCACCAACAGAACACATGCCAGGTGAACTACAGAAAATAATTTAGCTCATTTTAAGAGTCAATAATTATAAGATAAAAGTGGTATCCTGAAAGTGCTAATTATCTGTTGGCTAATTACAGACTGCTTTTCAATCCAGCTCTAGAACACATCATGTAGTTATACTTGTACAACAGGAACCTCTTCAGTAACCTTTAAACAAAAGAATAAAACATAAATAACATGAAAAGTTATTGGCTGAATTCAGACTTAGAGAGAACAGAGTGTACCTGTTGATCCATGGGGGGTACAGGTATTTATACTACTCTCAGTTGTTACTCAACTTGAGAACAAAAATAAAACAAAAGCAAGAAATGAACTAATCTATACTTAGCATAGCCAGATACATTTCGAAAATAAGGTTTCCAGAGGTCACAATCCCTCACCCCTTTTCTGCTATAGTTTTTAATGATGGTAGAAGAAAATCAAATAAAGAAAAGCTCAAAGGGGAAAGAACATAGAGATCCCAATTTTAGTGAGATATATTTGAAAATTAAGAAGACATAAAAGATGTATTTTATTTATAGCACCTATACTAAATACAGAAATTCAGAAATACAATTTAATCCAGGAAACATTAATGTCTTTGCTTCTTAGTCCATTTCCCCTTAGCGCACTTTCAGTGCACCAAGGGTAGAAATTGTGTATTATTTAGCCCTAGTGCTCAGTCTAGAAAAGTCAAAAATTTGTTACTGGCTATAGCTGTGTCCTGGGAAGACAGGGGATTAAGTCTTCTTTCTTCTGTCCTACAGTTTCCCATTGTTGTATAATGTGCATGCCTTTTAGTTTGAAAAGGTGGTTTGAAGAAAATGAGAGGAGAAGCTTAAAGGTATGACTAACAATCCTGCAGAAGGGAATGCACAATTTAATGTTTCCCACTGAATTCTATAAATCTCTAGAAATTCTTACTATGAGAATTTCATTCCCTTGCTATATTGTGACAAATGCCCAAACATCTACAAGCAGACAAACAGGTTTTAATATAAATCCACCACATATTTCTTTACTTTGTGGGAAACTGCCTTTCATTGCATGATTCTGGATTTATTTGTCTATAGGAATAAAACGAAATGTCCGTAAGGTGAAGAGCGACCACATACCTGCTTTTAAACCCATCCATTCTGTGTCCTCTTTGAACTTCCTCTAAAACTCCCATCCCCTGAGTCTCTCTCTACCCCTTGAGAAGCCACTGAATTCTCCTACCTTCTTTTCCCTTCATATCCCCCCTCCTCTTCACTAGGACACAAACTCCTTCTCTCATCTACCATCCACCCTCTGCAATCCATCTTCCTCTCCAATCACTCTTTGGAACTCACTCTGAGGTTAACCCCCAAATCCAAGTCTTTTACTAAAACAACTTTTATTATGGAAGTTTTAAGGAATATTCAGGAGCAGAGAGATTAATAACTCATTAAATCCCAAAGTATCCATCACTCAGTGTTGGACAATTACTGACTTGAGGCCAATTTTTTTCAGCTGTTCCTCTCCTCTGACAACTCCAATAGATTATTATGAAGCAAATTCCAGATACCCTATCATTTCATTCACAAATATTTCAGTGCAGATCTCCAAACACTAAGAATACCTTAAAAGAACAAAACCACAATACCATTAACACAACCCCAAAAATTTAATTTCTTAACATCAGTGTTTAGATTCCTACAGGCTCTTTTAAAATAGAATCTCTCCATAGGGTTTTCCTCCACCCCTTAATGTCCCGCCCCTTTCCACTGTCATTTCCTCCCTATTTTCGTGCTTCTGTAATATTCCTTCAGAAATCTCTTTCCTCTTGCTGCCTCTGATTCTCTTCTCATTAAGGTTTAAAAGCGGGGTTGGCAAACTGGCCTGCGATGGCCGTATGTTTTCATAAATAAGTTTTATTGGAACAGTCATGCACATTCATTTACATATTGCCCATCTCTACTTTAGAGCTGCAATGGCAGAATAAGTTAGTTCTCTCATGGGCAAGAGAGAACATAATGTCTGCAAACCTAAGATATTTGCTATCCTGTAGGTTGAAAAAAAGTTTTTTTGATCCCTGAAGCTATTAGCAATAATCTGCAGTTCCACAACCTTGCACTCTGGCAAGAATTCTACTAATCCCATCTACTATGATCCAACTGGAAGTGCCTCAGCCATTCGATTACAGTGTTTCAGAAAGAAACCAACTATTACTCCTCCTTCAAGTTATCCTTCACAGCCACTAGAGCAAAATTCCTAAGATGATAATCTAAATCACATAAATTTGTTCTGCTTTAAAAAACAAAAACAAGCAAACAAACTAAACCACAAACTTAGGTGGTTCCCCAGTAATATTTTTAGCTTTAATACATGCTTTTTAAAAAATAACTGGATCCAACCTAACTTCCAAACACTGAAAGCTCCTAGTCATAGCACATTATTCCATGAGTCCCTATATAAGCCATCCTTCCATGCCTTTGTTCATTTTGTTCCTTCTGCCTCAAACGCCCTTCCTATGACATTGTCTATCTTTCCATTATTGCCATAAAAAAAAAAAAAAACAAGTATTTATTATCAAGTTGCATCACCTGTAAAAAAAAATTTTTTTTGAAACAAATTCTCACTCTATTGACCAGGCTGGAGTGCAGTAGTGTGATCTTGGCTCACTGCAACCACTCTTCCCAGGTTCAAGCAATTCTCACGCCTTATCCTCCCAAGCAGCACCTGCTACCAAGCTTGACTAATTTTTTTGTCTTTTTAATAGAGACAAAGTTTCGCTACGTTGGTCAGGCTGGTTTCAAACTCCTGGCCTCAAGCGATCTGTCCACTGTGGCCTCCCGAAGTGCTTGGATTATAGGTATAAGCCACTATGCCCAGCCCAAAATATTTTTTATTTAAAAAAAAAAAAAAAATCAAAATCCATACTCTAAGTAGAGGTTTTTCCATTAGAACCATTCCCAAATTAAGTTTTCTTTTTTTTTTTTTTTTTCAGGGAAATGTTAAGAGTCCTGCAATTTATCCAGCCACTGATGAAGCTGGTTAGAGCTGGCAGGAACTCCAAATTATTCTTGCATACACTGTCCCCCCTGCCTGGCCATGAGCACAGTCCGGCAAGGTCTACGAGTATGCCCTCCAAATTAAGTTTTAACTTTCTCTCTTTATGCTGTAAGAAGTTTAATCGACTTGTATATACATCACTCAAAAAACTAGTAACTGTGTACAGAATGGAGAAAGGACTCCTGACTTAAGTATACAACAAAACCAGGTTACATTTTTAAAATTTAATAAAAAGAAGTGGGGATGGGAAGGTGAAGAAGTTACTGGTTTAAAAATCAGCTTCTGTTATGGTTAAACATTACATCTGAAAACAGGAAAATGGAGATTCACCTGGGTTTCTAGCTAAAATCAAGACTGAGCTGAGCTGAATCACTAAAACACACTAGAGTTATGATGAAATCTTTTAACTGTGATAAAATATTACTGAATATAAAAGCAAAGTATCTATATCAACATCAAAAGAGTATCTGGTAGGATATAATAATCACTTTACTACGCTTTAGATTCAAAATATCCAAATGCTCTTAAACAAACAAAAATTTCCAATAAGCAAAAAAGAACATTTTTTGCCAAAATATATTACATGTATATAAAAGGCTTATTAGCTAGTTGACAGTCTCCCTTAGGATTGGCTTTTAACTCATGATAAACTAATATGGCACAAACATTTTACTCTTTTGCTATAGGTTTCTCCTCATTTCAGCAAACTCACCCAGATGTTACCTACTTACTTGCATTTCCACACAGTATCTCTACTGAAGATCCCTGTGAAGTCTGGGAGTCAATTTTTACCCAATTCAGTGTTGCTGTCTAAACCTACTTGATCAGTGATGAATAGCTGCTAAGCCCTCAAGTCAGTCATGGTGGAATTTTCCAGTTGCTTTGTGTTCCATTCACATATAGTTTAGAAGGTGGCATGGAGTATCAGTAGATCTATAACTCTTTAGGATGAATTTGTGACAGCATGACCTGAAATGCAGGTATATGATTTCTGTCTAAAAATCATAAACCTCTCATCAATATCTGGGGACATGTTTATCAACAAGAGTGCAAGGACTGCATTGCTTATGGCTTTTCTGACATCAAATCTAGCTCATTCAATAGCACAAAGAGCCAAATGTGCAGTGATTTCTTCAATTTCCCAAATGCACTAAATAAACCCAGAACGCCAAATTTGCTATCCTGGGCACACTCTGTTCTTCTCAAAAAAGAAAACACAAATGACCAATTCTGCAGATCATGAAAGGACATAAATTTTCTGAAGGTCTTCAGCCATACAACGCTCCTCAATAGACTAGAAAGCCATATTGCCATGAGCTATGAATCTACTGTTGTGTATTATTTCTTCATTAGCAGATAAGGGTGAGTTGTGCCACCTGGAAAACTGAGGAATTATTTTTTGGAAACAGATTTTTAGAATGAAAGAAACCTTAGAAACCATTTAGCCTCAGACCCTACAGGTTAAAAATAATGAAATCTAAATCCCTACAAATTAAGCCACTTGCCCAAAATCAAACCACTGGTAAATGGAAGCATCTGGTCACGCTTTCAACTCAGGTCATAGTGCCTCTTGAGAAACAGATTAGAGGAAAAATATTAAAATATTCTAGCAAATCGGAGAGGCATGAAGCCACTTTCTGAGGGCATTCTCTTACTCTGTAAATTCCAAATATAGTAGAAAGTATGTGATCTTAAAATTACCTGGAGTGTTTGTAAAGCTACTACTTTGTTACATAAAATATGATTTCTAATACATTAAGGCGGCAAAACTTAATGTATTAGAAAACACCAGAATTAAATTCCTAATAATGTCATGTCTTCTATTCATTTCGAAAGACACTTTTTCTATTCAGGAAAACATGGATCTTTCTTTTTAAAATTTAAACAAATTACAAAGCAGCAACATCAATAATAGTGATAGCAGCCAATACTCCCGAGCATTAACACTTTTTTTATTTTTATTTTACAAAGATCGGGTTTCACCACGATGGCCAGGCTGGTCTTGAACTCCTGACCTCAGGTGATCCACCCCCTCAGCCTCCCAAAGTGCTAGGATTACAGGCGTGAGCCACCGCACCCGGCACTCCTGAGCATTTATTATGTGCCAGGCATTGAGCTAAGAGCTTTCTATGCACTGTATTCCATCTTTATAACATGGCTATGAAGTACATTTACAATTCTAGGTCACAGAGCTACTGAAAGGCCATGCTTTTAGCCACCACCCTAGACTGTCTCTTATTAGGCCTTAATTTGGCTGAGATTGAGTAAAAAGATGCTGTTTTGTAAATAGGGAGGCAATTATAGATGACCACTAATAAAATTTTTAAAGCACAAAAAAAACAACTAAATATAACTACCAACACACCACTCTCCCAATCAGGCCTCCATTTTGATAAACTGATTTAAGAGGGATTAATTTTTACAAGATTATTTCTGTCTATATTTAATCACTCATCTTGAAAACTGTTTCACTAATACATTAAAAACATATTGCTTCAATATCTAGTATATAAAGTTACTTTTTAAAAATGAAATAAAATTGAAAATGTATAGGACAGCACAGCAACTGTATCCTGAAGGCAGCACATACCTTCTCCTTCCAGAGTTTACAATAAACATCTACCAGTTAGAACAATGAGCCCGTGGGCAGAGTTTCTGACTGTGTGTAGACATTCTTCCCTGAACAGCGTATAGGGCTAGGCATACAGCCCACAGAGTCTTTACTCTTTTAAGAGCCCACGTGACATTTGAACACCTTTAAGACTTTGATAGGAAACAATACTGCTTTACACATTTTGGTATTTTAATGAAGGAATCCACACTAACTGAATCTTAGTAAAGGTGCTCCAATACCTAATCTCCTCCATTCCACTCCCCTTAATTTTTATTACTAATGATAACATTATCAAGTATTTATCTTTCTGTTTTGAGGCCAAAGGGTAGCAAGAATTTAAAGGGCACCAACAACTTTAAAGTAGTAAGATTATTCCTGAAAACGAGTTGTTTTAATCAGTCCAGACTTGTAGACAAGATTTTTAAAGTATCCTTCTTTCAGAAAGAAAAAAATATTTTAAGTACTTGAAATCTTCTGACTTCAAATTTTAAGTAAATAAATAAATTCCAGATAGCCAGAAGAAATATTACTTCAGGTATACACTGTCATGAATTCAAAGTTTAGCAAGACATCTCGAAGGAAAGGGTCTCTCCATGTCATTATGAACGCATCATTACCATCACTACTCTTCAAGTCCTTTCAGAGAGATACCTAACACTGCTCCCTAAACAGCAGAATGCATCTTTAGTTTTCTTTTTGTTCTTTGTTTTATTCTTTTCTCATTGCTTCCTTTTTTTTTTTTTTTTTTTTTTTTTTTTTTTTTTTTTTTTTTTTTTTTTTTTTTTTTTTTTTACAAGTTATAATAAGCACCACTAGAATTCAACAGAAAAAGAATGGGCTAAACATCCTATGCTGAGGATAGAATCAATAGTCATACCTCAGCTTACTATTTATACATTATCTATAGTTGTTTCCTCTTCAAAACTGAGACTGAAAGAATGGGAAAACGTTAGACTCTAAACCATCATCTATTAAAAGTTACAATGGAATATAATTGCTACTACAGAACAAGAACATAAACTTTAAAAATGTACCAGGATAGGGGTAAGGACAAAAGACATCATTATACATGCTAGTTTAAAGATTTTATTTGGAATGAATTACATAAATTGTCATATTTTTAAGACTGGGCTTAATTATCTATTGATACCACAATAAAACTATGTAAAATTGTTCTGCTAGGCAGTTTTATTCATCAGATGTAAAAATATTTCCCATACAATCTAAATGAAATTTGTATTCTACCATCCTTTTGATGAAAAACTCTTGCTGGTATTAAGAGTAAAAATTAAAATTAATTCTGGTAAATTATATATTCATCTCACACACTAACATGGCACTGGAAAATTTACCTATTCATCTAGAGAATTATAGCAAACATCAGTATATGTAAACACAATGTATCTTTCCTGTAAGCAAGTTTCCTATTGCAATTTTATTTTAAAAGGAACATTTAAAATTGTTTAGTATGTTCTCACTGGTAAGTGGGTGTTAAACAATGAGAACACATGGACACAGGGAGAGGAACATCCATACTGGGGCCTGTCAGGGGGTGGGGTGCTGGAGAGGGACAACAGGGGAGGGGGGCAGGGAGGGACAGCATTAGAAATACCTAATGCAGATGACAGGGTAATAAATGCAGCAAACCACCATGGCATGTTTATACCTATGTAACAAACCTACATGTTCTGCACATGTACCCCAGAACTTAAAGTATAATAATAATTAAAAAAAAAATTGTATGTCTTTGAGAAGCTGTTACTGTTGATTACAGATCACTTTTTTAAAAATTGTCTGCAGACAATTTCACTCCTGAGGTAGACAGGTTCTACTAACACTATTTTCTTGAAATGTAGACAATGTTTGTTCCTTTTAAAAATTTTCTTAGTTATTTCTAAAGCACATTTAACTCAGCAATTAAAGCTAAAGGTATAAGGTAAAAAAACATTGAAATCTAGTACTAAAAATATAAAATTATTACAACATGAGAAAAATACGAAATTAAGAGACCGAGATCTTTTTCTTTTCTAATGAAAAGATAACAAAGTCAATTACTAAACAGACTAGTTTTCAGTTTTATACCAACTAAAATGTAATAAATAGGCCTATTTTTATTGGCAATGTTGTTTTAATTACATTAAATTTGTTTGCTTTCAAACAGATGTTTGTATGTTATAATTTGACCAGAGTTAAGGAAAGAAAGGCATTCTGAATTCTGTGCTAGGTAGAGGAGTGAGGAGAAAAAGTGGTTTAACTGATGACCTTCTATTTTCCAGTCCAGTGGTTCTCAATGTGTGTTTCTGGACCAGCAGCATCTACATCATGTGGAAACTTGGTAGAAATGCAAATTCTCAGGCATTAACCCCACACCTACAGAATCAGAAGCTCCATGGGTGGGGCCCACCAATCTGTGCTCAACTAACCCTTCAGGAGAATATAAAGCCCACTCAAGCATGAGAACCACTGCTCCAGCCTGTAAAACCATGTCCTTTCATCACCCCCTTAACCATGTCATTGCACATATTTTTCCCCTAGTGTTCACACTTCTAACAGGATTAATATCCAGAAGATAGAGCCCCAGAGTTCCAAAATGCATTAAGGAAAGAAGATAGAAGAGTTTACAAAGGAAAAAAAAAGTTAAACAAATGCATGCACATGTATGTGTACATGTACGCACATATGACAACACAGGGAAGTCAGTGGCAGAGAGAAGAGGCAGCAGCAACTAGGACTATATGCAGCTGGAAATACAATGCGGCACTTGGAGGAAATTCAAAACAGCTCCAGATGAGAAGGGCAACGAATCCTATAAATCTACAAGCATTTAAAAGTACCTTACAGCAATAATAACATGTCAGCTACAAGAGCTATAGTTAGTTATTGGTAACATTTAGTAAAAGGTCAAATAAAGTCCAATTCATTCTCATGTAAGTTGTAAATACCACATGAAGGTATGCATACACATGTAAGGTAAACTCTGTCCCACTGTTAATACAGTAAAAGTTAAACAGAATACTGTGTAGTAGCCCATATAATAATAGTGGTGATCTTCTCAAATGGAGGTCCTCACTTCTCCAGAGCTGATGGTCACTAATTTAAATCCCAGGGCTAGTTATTCCCCCAACTCTTATCAGCTACTTAAACCTAAAGCTGGTGCCGGGCTTTATACAATCTTGTTTTCTATGAAAATGATCTTACAAAAAACCAAAAAACAAGTTTTCTTCTTTTACTTTACACTTACAAGAAGGTAGCTGAAGTTTTAAAAATCGCTTTTAAGAAGCCAAGGAAACCAAACAGAAGCATTATGAGATGAAAGTATTTACTGAAGCTAGATAAGCATTTGAAAAGCTAGGCTCTAATCCAAGTTAGTCACAAGTCCGGCCACAAGGAAAATGTTAATAAAGGTTTCTGACTTTGCATGGATTCTTAGAATATCCCATTTTTTGTATAAAATACATAATGGAATTCACACATTAACTGTGTTTAAATTAACAAAATTACTATGTGGTATTTTATATGTAATAATTCAAAAAGTAACAAAATAACCTGATTTCCAACACACATACTTCCCCAACTAACCAAATCAAAGCTTTTAAGCTCCAATATTTTGAGTTCTTGCCAAAGGAAAGCAAAACAGAGTTACCAAGGAACCAGTGATTTCAGGGGTTCTTGTAACTAGGAAGGAGTCCACAATAATCAGGAAGCAGGAAAAAAAAAGGGGGATAGGTTTACAATCTTTCTAAAAAGAAGACCCACCTTACTACCAGTCTATCCCACATTTCATTTCAAAACAGCGAAATGAAGGTTATTAAAGCAGCTAGCAGTGTTTGCAATGGCCTATGTTTGAAACTAGGAAGAATGCATCTCAACTGTGTGAAGGAAAGTGATCCTAGCACTCACCCAGTTTCTTTTGATAAAAGCTGCTCTGGCTCAATCTCTGTGATTATAAACCTATCCCAGAGCACCTGTAAACAATGTCTTATTTTTCAGAGGATCCCAGTCAGAATAATCCCTGCAGCATTATCATGCAACAAAAAGCAGAAAACTGAAGCATCAAGGGAAATGAAATTATCATTTATGTAGAAGAAACAAGATAAATGAACAACAGCTGATATTTAGAGTTTTGTTTAGCCTAGGTCCAATGGATTCCAATAATCTATACTGAACAGTTTCTATATAACAAGAGCTTGGCTATTTCATTCTACAGTGAGGTTACCTAAACAAATATTTGAAAAATGAATTCTTCAAGATGTAAATGTTTTCTAGATATTCCATAGCCAGTACTGAACTGACCTAGGCCATTTGACACAAATGGTGAGGTATGAAAAAGCTACAGTACCAAAATAGCGCTACCCAGTCTTAAAATCCCCCAAGTCAGCAATTCTGATAAAGTGACAACTCAATGTTGCTTCTACCAGATTAAACCCTTAAGTGTTAAAAGTTTTTATGGGAGAAGTCTCATTTACACAGTACTGAGAAATCACGTCATGCTACTGAAGAGAAGTAGGGTATGACATTATTTCTTATTCCAACTTCTGATAGGCTTTTTAGAATTACAAAAACCTTTAGCGTTACTTTGGGGAAACCTTAAACACAACAGCCACTGTCACAAATACTATGTTTATAATTTAACTGTTACCTAGAATTAGAAAGAACAACCAATAACTAGACTACACAATAATCTCAAAAGAACTTAATCAGTATTGCTAACGTATTTTTCACCAAACTGTATGTTGTCTTTGGTATTCAAAACAGAATTAGGTCCAACTTCTGAAGAATCTGAATAATGTGACCTTTCTTTTGGCCCCATTTCAAGAAGGATATATCTCAATTTAAAAGCTATAACCTGATGTGAACTCTTTAAATACAAGGGATTTGGCTCAATTTAAAATCCAGTATGGTAGGTGGCATTAAAGAGCTGAATTAAGAATGAGAAGTATATTTATCCATTATTCACTGACTTGAAAGACTGTACTTCTTTCACTCCCTCTGTTCTCTCTTAATAGAGGAAAACAAAAGGAAAAGATAACTTGCTATGAGGACCTACGTTTTGGCTGTGACGTCCACATACTGTCCAGGACGAAAATGAGCAGCATAGAGAGGAGTGCCTTATGAAAAGAAAATGAACAATCAATATGAAATTTCACAGCACAGAAACAACTTTATTCAACATAAACTATATTCAGGAAGGCTTCTAGCTATCTGATTTCAAAAACGGTTAAGAGATTCTCTTCTGCAATTAGAAACATCCAAAAAATGAAATTATTCAACAAACATGTCTTTTGATTGACGATGCATGGGTCAGAGCAATATGGCCCAGTACAAGGCACACAGTGCTAGGTTGAAGGCACCAGACCATACCTGACTGACAGACTGGTGCCTTCACAGAGACCTAAAGTGATGCTATCTCGAAATGAGTGATTCCCATGACAGCACAATGTTCTTGCTGTTAAACACAGAAATCTGATGATTCTTGGTTGTTTTGCTGAATAACAGTATACTGAATTAAGACCTATGTCTTGTTTTCACATAGGGAAAACAAAAACAACTAAAACATGTTGGGGCTTGATGAAATATCTTGCACCCATTGGAGAAAAAGAGGGAAACAATTACTTGTACCCAAGTCCCTCATATGCTGGGTAATGATCATGGTATGTAAGGCATCTATATAAAGCCTCTACATATCAGATTTTGGGTGAACTACTTAGTCATTGTACCAGTAAAATACAGTCCTCCAGTTCACACCTAGATATTTAGAATAGCAAAAAATTGCCTTTATACTCTTTTAATTGTATATAGAAACATTTACAAAACTAGTTGTATGCAAATAAAGTCTTACCTTAAATGTACTTGGGAGATATTATTTAAATTTTGTGATAAATCAAAGTCCTTCATAATATTGTTTACATAAACTTGAAACTAACATTTATGAGAGCTATTTGGCAATTAATTAGCAAACATTTATAGGACACTTACAAATACGTGCAGCTACAAATTCAAGAATGTAAGACATGGCCCCTGGCAGCGAGAAATATGTTATTTTGAAGAATAAACATTAACATCTTTAAATAAGATACACTTTTTAAAACGACAGAAATCACTGTAGTAGAGAATGTAACTGAAATTTGATTACAGTTACAGTTTATTTAGTATAAGCAATAAAGGGCTGTAGGATTTCAGGGGGGAACCTCCTTTAATTTAGGACCCAACCTGGATTTATATAGGCAGAGAAAAACCTTGAATGAATATAGAGACTTAATCAATCCACATTATCTACATATTACCAAAACATCACACACTATTACCCCATATGAATATATAATTATGATTTGTCAATCAAAAATAGTATTAATTTTTAAAAAAGAAATTAAAAGTGACCTTTTATGAGGCTGAATTGCTGATTTCTGACTCACAAAAAGAATTTTATATGAATCGAGCTACAGCAAAAGTTAATGTGGGCTTAATTTTATCTTTATGATAAACATAAACAAAGAGTTTAAGAAAGTTAGATGTGCTAATATCAACAAGAATATTAAAAAGTGCTTCACAACTGTCTATACAACCAAATGTTTTAGAATTGTCTCTTTATATTTAAAGTATTCCCACTATAAACTATTCTAATATACAATGAATTAAGTACCTCTACTAATTTTTATATTTGTTTAATTCCCTTTACTTTGCCTCAAAATTGCAAAACCTTAACCTCAAAGAATACTTTTAATTCTACCTTATATCAAGGCTGATCCTCTGTCACACCAATAAGAGCTTACTGCAACTATACTTTACTTCAAGCAGTTCAGTTCAGATATTAAATACCATATCTTAAAACAGCATTCTACTACTATCTTCTTGTCAGAACTCAAGTTCAGAGATCAGGGAGCTTTTCTGAAGTTCAGACATCAAAATGTTGTATTTTGCTAACCACGTGAGCTAATGTAATCATAGGACAAATCTTTACTCTTTGGCATTCCTTGGATTAGGCAAAATACCTTGGAATTTTTAAGTAAGAATCTTTACAATAGGGTGTTATGGTTGGTCCCTTCTGTTGTTATATTTTCCTGAGTTCTTCTATCTAAGCAAGAGCCTGGCTGTTTTTCAGGAATGCCAGCCTGTGAACAATAATCTTTGAATTTTAAAAGCTGGTCTATTTCTTTGAGGTGGCTTTTTAAAATGTTAAATTCTCTCTATATTAAAAACCAAAGTGTTCCTCCCTCTTTCACAGACAGCAAAGAGTTCTCTACAGGTTTTTCTACAAAAAAAAAAAAAAAAAAAAAAAAAAAAAAAAAAAAAAAAAAAAAAAAAAAAAAAAAAAAAAAATGTTTGCTCCTAGTGATTAAATCAGATATGGTTTTTTTTTTAAAATTTAAAAACAAGTGTTTGACACTTTGCATTTTAGATGTAGCTTTATTGAAAGGGCTGACATTAAACCAATCTTATATTTGGGTATTTTTACCTCCCTCCTCTCCCTGACCTCAGATTACCTGGTTTAAGTGCAGCATTTTCTGTTATACGAAAGATTTTAACTTTCTGTTTTGGCGGCAATCCAAGTTCTCGGTAAAATTCCAGTAGGTGTGTAGGTTTCTAGAGGAAAAGCAGCAGACATAAGTAACACATTGAAAATAAAGGTGGAATTGAATGCATAGAGATCTAAACCAAGTTATTAATACCCCAGAAAATAAATCAAAGCATACCTTATTCCTTAATGAACAAACGGCACCCAATTCCCCTTGTTTAAGGTAGGTGAGATTTATAGCTATGTTATTACATCTCCGTGAATAATCTTACTACTTAGATTCCAACCATGCACACAGTGTTCAAATATAGTACACTAGGAAAGACCTCTGTTCTGCAGAAAAATAAAGAGTTGTGCTCATATTTAAATTCTGACTGGAGACTGTATCAAGAACCTCAACCCTGAAAAATCAACTCTACCTATTCTGCACTTATTCTCAACTGGAAGAAAATATGGTATGTTATATTTAAATGTTATGTCCACAAACTTCAGAATCTCTAATGTGGCCTGGCCAATCTACATATCTCTGGTTAAATCATTTTCACATTCTCTAAGGAAACTATGTCACATCCTTTTCTAAAATCTTCAGCCGTTTCCTCTTCCTCCTTTGAGTTCATCAAGTGAAAGATTAAGAGAACTTCCCCATGCTTTTACCAAATCAAACTGTCTATACCAGCACTCATATATTAATACCCTTATCCTCCCACCCTACTCTAGGTTACACGAGATGCACATGAAGAGATTTTAGAAAATGCCAATGCCAAGGGCACTCTTAGAGTTTGTAACTTCACTGTCGGGTGTGGGGTGCAGGCATTGCTAATTTTCAAGCACCTGACATGATTTCTATGTCAAAATGGGGTTGGAAATCATGCTGCTAGATGAACTATACATACTTTTATTAAAAACACTAATTTCCATCCCTTCTCACCTATTCAATGGTTTCCTCCTGAAATTGTCCCTACTCTCTTCTAAAGAAATTTTCATTTTTCCCCCTTTCTATTGGAACTTTCCTATCACTATATAAACATGTCACAATAATTCACATATTAAAACAAACTTTTTCTTGACCATATATTCTTTAGCTAATTTTTCTGCTCCCCCTTACAGCAAAGCTCCTTGAAAGGCTTGATGAGTCTACTCTCTCCTCCCATTCTGTGAACCCAGTTTAATCAGGCGCTTTCAGCCCCTAGCACTCAATGGAAAGTGCTTGTCATCCACCAAGGATCTCCACATGGTCAACCACACTGGTTGATACTCACTTTACTGAATCTAACAGCAATGCTTATAACACAGGTCACCCACTATCTCTATGTAAGGCTTTCTCTTGGCTTCCAGTTACCACTCTCTTAGTTCTCACATATGTGAATATCCCCACATTTCTAACTTCAATTCCAAATTCTACTTTGAACTATAATTCATATGTCCAACTGCCAAGTCATTATCTCCACTTCAATGTCATACAGAAACTTAAGCTTAACGTGTCTAAAACTGAACTCAACTCCCTTCACCAAGCCTGCCCTTCCCTGGCCTTCCAAATTTCAATAAAAAAGGCAACGCCATAATGCTTCTGTTTAGGACAAAAATTTTGTAGTCACCCTTGACTCTTTTCTTCTTCACATTCCACGTCCCATTCGTCAGCAATTCCTCCAGACTATTTAAAAATACAGTCCACACCAACCACTTATCATCCCACCCAATGTCAACCCTCATCCACTGTCTTCTACCTGGATTATTTAAACAGCCTCCTAACTGGTCTCCAAAATTCCAAACTCCTGACTCTCTAGACTGTTCTCAATTCACAGGCTGGCATTATCATTTTAAAACCTGAGTGGTATCATATTTATACAGTGGCTTCTACCTCTTGCAGAATCAAGTCCTAAGTCCTTACCATGATTTAAAAGGTTCTACACAATCTGACCTCATCTTTTACTCTACTCCTGAATCACCCTGCTTTAGAAAAAATGCACTCCCTTATTGGCCCAAAAACATATCAAACACCAGCCTCAAGACCTTTGCACATCCTATTGCCTCTGCCTAGAATGCTTTTCTGCCGTGTTTTTGTATGACTAGCTCCCATACGTATTCAGGTATCCATCAAAATATCAACTTACCTTATCTAATTACTCAATCTGAAATAGCACCATTTTTTGTCACTTATCCCCTCAGACTTATTATTTTATTAAAGCATATTATTTTATTAATATCAGTTTTTTAAGCATGCCAGGAAACCTCTGAGAAAAGTCCTTTACATTTTTAGCACTACTCTCCAAGGCATTTATCTCCACGTGTCATGATAGACATTTTTTACAGTTTCTATGTCTTCAATGACAGCAGTGCCCAACCTTTTTGGTACCAGGGACTGGTTTCATGGAAGACAATTTATCCACAGACCAGTGGAGACAGCAAGAAAAGTAGTTTCAGAATGAAACTGTTCCACCTCAGATTATCAGGCATTAGAGTCTCATAAAGAGCATGCAACCTAGATCCCTTGCATGCACAGTTCACAGGAGGGCTCACGGTCCCATGAGAATCTAACGCTGCCACTGATCTGACAGCAGGTAGAGCTCAGGTATTAATGAATGCTCACTCATCTGCCGTTCACTTCCTGCTGTGCAGTCTCCTGTTCCTAACAGGCCACAAAGCAGTCTGCAGCCCAGTGGTTGGGGACTCCTGTTCTATGCAACAGCCTCCCCATTTCACCCCCAAACGTACCCAAATGTAAGCTTCCTGAAAGCAAAGACTTGCTTTAGTTGCTGCTATATCTCCAGCTCCGGGTAGATCCTGCTGTCTGCTCTCCACCCCTGCTATTGTAAATGTCACTACAACCAGCATCATTAAAAACAAAACCTAAGGACATCTTATTATAATTCCTGTGTCTTCCCTCCATCTTAACTCTTACAACTTGATATATATAGATTGCTATAGGACTTGACAAAAAAGTTATATCCCTTTATATTTTCCTGATGTGAAGAGTGCCTCTTTCATCACAATGTAACTAACATAGGTATATCTATTTTCCTGCTCTTCCTTCTCTCTCAGCTGTCTAACCATAAAGAAACTGCAGGCCCCCAGTGGCTATGGTACTCTATGTATGCTTACCTGTATCTATCTGCACCGCTCTCTTCAGCTGTGATTTCCTCCCTACCCTGCATCTCCAAAGCTTCAAAGTTGAGGAAGACAGAATAGTAGGTAGATATACCTGTGTTGGTTTTATTCTGGTGAAAGAGGCACTCTTCACATTGGGAAATATAAACACGTCTTTGGTACTAAATTCAGTTATATTTCCTATCCAGACCCCTCTCTGAGCAGCCTTACCAGAGCACATTGCTCCTTTGTCTATAACAACACTAGACACTGAATATATCTCAATTATTGTCCATATCACAAATACTTATCTACTCACATGTTGGTCAGCATGCTGACCTGTGAGCACCTGGATAGTAGAGGCTGTTTTTTATTCATCTGTGTCTCTAGCTTTATAGCTAAGCACAGTAGCAGAGACGAACGGTTAAAAAAAAAAAAAAAGAAAGAAAGAAAGAAGATAAAGGACAGGCATCCATCTGGGTATAAAGTTTGTCTAACTCGTCCCACTCTTCTATTTTGCTGCATCAGTTCTGGGAACACGATATTACTGTTTGTGGTCTCTATCTTCAGGTCTAGTTACTGCAAAATTATAGGCCTAAAATATGTATCATGGCTTCCTCTGAGGATGAACAAATCGGCAAGAAGCTAAACTATTATAAAACCAAACCAACAGTTACTCATAATTTTAAAGCAAGAATAGCAACAACTGAACAACCCTAACTAACTCAAGATGACACTGATAATAACAAAGTGTCCTCCCCTCAAATTCCAATGGAGTGCCTGCATGGTCAGACTTGTTTGTAGAACATGTGAATATTCAGTAAACTTTACTTACTTGCTCAGTTTAAAATGTAAACCATTAGTACCCCTTTATAACTTACTCAGTTGCCTATAGGTGACAAGAAATTGGGTGGCATTGGACTATAAGCACAGAACTTTAATTTTTGTATCAGTCTACAACTTCATAAGAATCTCCCTGGAGCTCTCCAGTGGAGCCATACAACAAATGCCAAGAAGCTCTACTTTGATGTCCACTGAAGACTATTTTACACATCATAGAGTTCTCCCAAGAAGCTAACTTTTCCTCCACAAGAATGATAACACAAATTCATTCCAATCATTCTCTATGGTTTTACTTCCCACATGCTGAAATCTAACACTAACACCCAACACCACTATTACCAAGTCCCCTGCTTTTCATCTTCAATCACACTGACTTCTGCAACAACAGCAAACACAAAATTTTCATTTAACAGTATGGATCCTTGAAATTATTTTCCTGATGTATTAAATTCAGATTTATTAAATTTTTGAATAGACTTCAAGTTTATTTTTGACATTCACATATTCCACATGATTTTAAAAGCATATTATTATTTTGTTAATGCCAAGTTTAAGCATATCTGGAGGCTTCTGAGAAAAATCCTTTACTTTTTTAGTAATACATAACAGACTATATAAACATCTCAACCTAAGTAACTTTTTGGACTAAACCATAAATAGAACCAAGGTGAAATATACTTCTTAATTATTATCCAATTTCACTAATAGTACTTTTTTCTTTTAAAATCAAAATATTATAAAACTAATTAGGTCTCAGTCAGGAGGAAAACCAAATGCTCAAGCAGAGTTAAAGCCAGAAGCAGTGCAAAAGACTTTTTTTTTCTTTTTCAAGCTTCTAAATACGTAAATGATTTCAAAAGGCAATTTAAAAGACTGACAGTATTGTCACACTCGGATAATCCCATCTATGAGGTTGCATTCTTTTCCCCCACTTCAAAGTTCTCTGCAATTATCCTTACCACAATGAAAATGCCTCTGCTCCTAAGACGAATTGATTTAATCAATGTTTAGGGCCACTTGACTTACTCATTCGAAAACACTATGTACCACATCAGTTTTTATTTATAATAAGGTACAAAATAAAAAAGGCAACGTAGTCTAATTTCTTGGAGGCATAAATTCTTTACGGATTAAAAAAAAAAAAGCTCTAATGCTATCATAAAAAAACTGATTATCTCCAAATGTTGATATATGAAATTTTATATTCATAGGTCTTCATTTTTTAAAAAATCCTCTATAATCAATCTATTTGCATTTTCTCTGAGAGCTATAATATGGAAGTCTGTATACTTTTAGTTTCAAAAATCTTTTTCATTTTCAAACAAAAATGCTTTACTTACAAAGTAAAACTTTATTTTCACATTTCATTCTGAATAAAGGTCAGTTTATAGACAAGGCTTTTTCTTGATATTGTAATAAATGTTATCTGGACGCAGAAATTTTATATCTTGAAGAAATCACACAAGAAGGGCCTTTGCAGTACTTTCTATGCTAGAGAAGTGAAATTTATGTAAATTAAGTGGGTCAAAATCCACTGCAACATTAGAACACAACATCCAAATCACCCTGCTGTGCTATATAACCACTGAAGAGAATAAAGCTATCATAATAAGCTAAAGAGAAAATGTATGAACAGCTTCAAACATGAAAATGCAGTACCTAACATTTCTACAATTTTTAAATTATTACTAAGTTATAGTAATACTTTAAGTATTTTCATAAAATTTTGATTATAACACATCTTCATCACTAAGTAAAATACAGTAAACTGAGCTCCCATGTACTTTTTTCCCCCAGAGTTGTTCTTGAGAATTAAAATCTTCAGAGTACCAATGTGAGACTTTCAGAGCTGAAAGATAATTTAGAGACCATCAAGTCCTATTCTCTTTTTTTATGAGTAGGAAAATAGATGTTCAAAAGGTGAGTAAAGGGGACTTAAAGGTAGAAATCAGGATTAGAACTTAACTCCTCTGATCCCACATCACTCGTTTTCTCACCACCTCATATTTCAGAGGGAGCAATCTTTACAGACCTGCTGGGAATGGATTACCCTAGCATGCCTGATTTAGAAATATCAAGGTAATGATGTCAACCATTTACAAAGCTGGTAATGAAAATGAAGATGATGACGCTAGTCATTACAAAAACACAGAAGTACAATCAATTAGAAAACAGTGGCATCTATCAAACCAAAGAATCATTCATATGAAGGCTGGTACATATTAACACATTTTTAAAAGTCAAACACTTGATTTTTTTTTAAAGTTCCCATAACTATCTCATTGTACTTTACAATTACTAGGAAGTTATTTGAAACCTAAGTTTGTTAGTCAATAAACTGTCAAGAATGGCAGGATAGATATTACTATAAAGTTTTAAAGAAAAATAAATGGACTATACTACCATAATATTCAAAATAGCTAACTTCTCTAACACGAAACAAAATAAACCATGTCACAGATTCCAATGACTTCCACCACTACTCATTGACCAATCAATATTTCTCACCATTTATAAAACTATAATTTCCTGTAAACACCTCAAACATCTCTTTCCTCCAAAGCTTCCCTTTCCTTGTTCCTATCCCAGGGTATGGCATCGGCATTGACCTAGCTGGATCCTCCCACCCATTCCTTTCCAATCCCTGCACCTTCCATTCTCAATGCAACTGCCTTGCTTCTTCTAAAGGCTCTTATCAACTCTCCCCTGGTCTCTTAAAACAATCTCCTAAAAAGCCTTCCCTCCTACCAGATTTTTAAAATTTTAGTTAATTAATTTAACAATCTGAACAACTTACTGACCTAGTTAAAGAATTTAGAAAGCTCCTCAAAGTCTACAAGATGAAATCTGAACTCCTTCACACACCACCTTGATAGCTGCAGCTTCACGACCCTACCCCCACTGGCCCAGGCCTGCACACTAAAACGTGGCCACATCACACTTCTCTTCCCAAATACACATGCTCTTGCATGTTGTCTCTGCTTTTGCAGAGGCCATTCTCTCTGGCATGCCTGTAACACCTATTTTCCTTTCTGTTCTTCTTGTGAAACCACCTGGGCTTTTCCCTAGCAGAACTGGCTATCTCCGGTTCTGTGCTCCTTGGATTTACAGTATTGTACTGGGATGGCTGGTTTATTTCCTCACTAGCCTATGAGCTCCCAGTGGGAGATATCAAGACGCAGTTAAGTAAGGCTCTGGAGTCTGTCACTCTGCCTCTTCTTACCACGGGGTGACTCTGAATGAGTTTGTTAACTGTGTTAGCCTCAGAGGCTGAAAACTTTCATAAGGTAACAAATGAAAAAGGTCTAATGCTTATGCACCTGGCATGTAATAAATGTTCAATAAAACTTAACTATGATAAGAAAGTAGAGTAGTCAGTAGGCACACAATAACGACCTGATAGTTTTGACAGTCAGAGAGTATGGGTTGTATCCTAATTTCTGCCATGTTCATTTCATAAACCATTTACAATGAAAAACATAAGCAACGTGTTCTAGTAAACTGAAAGATGTTTAGTGAAAACCATCAACATATAAAGAAAGATTTTCTGGTTTCAGTTATTCAATACAGGATACTCAATGGGCAGCTTTTCCAAACTCAAAACTACAAACTCGGTACTCTCCTTAGGAAAAAAATGCTTGACTAAAAAATCTGATGTGGGTTCTTATACAGCTTTCTCCCAAAAACTGAAAGCTCCTTCTAGAATACACAAAATTAATTTCCACATGCTCTTTGTGTCAAGCATTAAGACAATTTTCCGTAGGAAGAAAGTGAAATGAAACATAAAACAGTAACAAAATAATCAAATCTATTGAGTGTCTATTATATTCCAGGCACATCTGAAAAACCTAATTTAAACCTTGTGACAAACCTATTAGGGAAGTAGTATTTTTATTCCCATTGTACAGATATACAAACACTACAGCTTTGAGAAGTAAAATTACCTCTTCCAGATACAGGAAGAGGTACTAGAACAAACTCAAAAGTCTCCCAGACTCCTGGGCAAAATGGCTTGGCCAGACTGCCTCCCCCAAATACACAATTTACCTCACAAACAAATGCAAGTTTGTGGCTGTGGAACAATCTCAAAACATAAACTCATCCAGATTTGAAACTAATGAAAAATGCAGTATTCTAGCTATGAAAATACATCCTTACACGAAAACGTGATACGGTTTTTCCTCCAACAGACAGGGCTGCCATTTTTCCATCATGGTTTTCCTTTGAAACATATTTTAGGACATGACAGTCTTGTACCTAAAAATAAATAAATAAATAAATAAACAAACAAACAAAGCATGTGCCAATATATATTTTAACATCGCAAACCAGCCACATTGAGACTTTAGGACAAACAGGAATTCCCTACAGTTACTTACCTCATCTTTCCTCTAACACCAACCACAATCTTAAAAACATAAATCTTTAAAGGAAATGATTAAATACAACATACAGAAAAGAACATAAATATATGACAAAATGAGTATAAACAAAATGTACATGTAACCACTACTCAGTTCAAGAATTAAAATCCCAAAAGCCTGTGTGTGTCTCTTCCCAATCACCAACTCATGTTTTTATCCCAGAGCAGGAGTTCTCAAAGTATGGTCACTAGACAAGCAGTGTTAGGATCCCCTAATAAAGATGCAGATTCTTAGGCCTCAATCCAGACCTAATGAATCAGAATCTTTGTGTTTTAGAAGACCTCTAAGTGATTCTGAGGTTCTCTAAAGTTTGAGAAGCACTGCCCTAGAAATAACTCTTGACATTTATGTAACCATTTACTTTTTTTTAATAATTACTATATGTGAAAGTATTGCTTAATAATAAATTTAGAGTTGTCTGCTTTAAACTTTATGTAAATGGAATCAGATTTTACCTACTCTTCCATGTCTTACTTCATTCAACCTATTTGTAAGGTTCATCTATACTGTGTGTAGCTCTATTCTGTTCATTTTCATTGTTGTACAGCATTTCACTATGTGAATATAACATGATTTGTTTATCTGTTCCACGGTGTACAGACACTTGGGTTATTTCCAGTTTGTTGGGATTAAGCGTGATGCTACTGTTCAAGTTTTCTAGTAATACTTTGGGAGTGGAACTGCTAGACTACAAAGCTTACCTGTCTCAATTTTGCCACACAATGCTAAAGTGTTTTCCAAAATGGTTTTGTAACAATTTACAATCTCACCAGCCATTCCTGAAAGCACTCCCAGTTTCTTCAGAGTTCACAAAACTATTGTCTTATACTTGATCATTGAGAGCCAACAATAATTTGCAAAGGGTCTACAGATTCTTTGTGCCTTATTAGCACTCCAAAGCACTTAGGTGCATGAGCTCTTACTTTAAGAATCATCACCTGTATCATTACTTGCCTAAGACTAAGCTCCAAGGATCAACTGAGTTGTTCAAAGTGATTTGGGAAGTGATAATCTCTTATCAGTGATCTTTCTACAACAACAATAACCACCACAATAATAAAGACAATATTAGCCAATATTTAGTGGACACTTAACATTGTTTCAAGGGCCTGACATTTATCATCTTGTGCAATCTATACAACAACCTTTTGAGGTAGGTCATAATTATTTCTTTTACAGAATAGAGTATCTTTTACAGATGAGGCGCAGTATTCTAAGGAACACAGCCAGCAAGTGGCAAAATCAGGGCTGCAGCTCAGGTATTCTGGTCTCAGGACTCACATTCGTATCTGTTATATTATAGCTTATTTTAGTGAACAAAATACAGCTTCACCAGACAAGAGTATTATATTCTTTTAGCAAAAAGATCAAAACTGTAATTTGGAGTTGAAAGAACTCCATAAAATAAAATAAAATGGGAGTGAGATTTTTTCCTACTATGAAATAAACAAGTGGATCTGTAAAAAGTTGGTTATACTTTAAAAAAAAAAAAACAAAAAAAACAATTCATTGCTCCAGTTATCCCAACACCAGTATCAGAAGGTCATTACTCAGGCAAGGGTCAGAACATTCCTAAAGCCATCATAAGTTCTATAATACTATTTATGTTCAACATTACCCCTTTCTTCACCATACAGTTCCATGTTTCAGGATACAAATACTTGTTTAGGTTTACACAAACAGATTTTGGAACACACAGATATCCCTTATGTCTTCTGTTTCTTTCTTACCTGAAGTAATGTGACCACGTGCCTCTGACCATCCTTAGTCCACAAAGGCATCATGCCCAGCTTCACGGCAACAAGGCCAACTCTAAAAGAACCTGGCAATTAAAACCAAAGCAATGTAAACAAAAGCTTTTTCAACATTTGCCAACATGATGAAATCGTTTTTCCTAAAACAGGTTTCACTATGAAGAGCAGGCATGTAAGAAATACACTAATATATTCACAGAGTAAAATAGGACTGTTCTTTACAGATGTGCCTTCAGCCAAGCCTGGCATGACACTGGTACTCAACAAATATTTGTAAAATGAACAAATATAAATGTATGAAATAAAGAAAATAGATAAGTTAGAAATAATGGCATTCACACAGGGCATGATAAATTCATCACTTTGCTTTCCTAATATCAATTCTTACCCAACTTTATTCATTGGAAAACATCTACCACTCAAACTCTAAGAAGACAGCTGAGGCTATAGAGATGCCACAGCTGGTCATATATTGCTAAAATGTCAGTCTACAACAAGACATTTAGATTTCTTGCATACATTGGTAAAGTTGCCCAAGAAGTTTTGTTAAGTATCCAATTCAACTGCCACAATAAACCCTAACCAGGGACCACACACTCAGTAGAAAAGGGCTTATTCTTCTGGGTCTGGCCACACATGGGTTTAGCGACCTACTGGACACAAAGAGCGGATTCAGGGGTTATGCTTGCCCAAACTACAGTGCTAGAGCATCCCAACTGAACATCCAAGCAATGTATTACAATTTTTTTTTTGAGACAGTCTTGTTCTGTCGCAAGGCGCCAGGCTGGAGTGCAGTGGCGCGATCTCCGCTCATTGCAACCTCCGCCTCCCAAGTTCAAGCAATTCTCCTGCCTCAGCTTCCCGAGTAGCTGGGACTACAGACGTGCGCCATCACATCCAGCTAATTTTTTATATTTTAGTAGAGACGGGGAATGCATTACAATTTACATCATACTCTTCCAGCCTTTCTTTCCTGACTTACATTCTTTTTAGCTGAGGTAAACAAGAGAATGTATGCAGAATGATTCTCCTTTCACCTATAAAACAGCTTCTCAAGGAGGTCTTTATTAATTACCAGACATTCACTAAAACTAGACTAGGAAGTTGGAAATAAACTTGCAAAAACAAACCACAATAAAACAGACATAGCACATGAAAAATAAATTCAAAAAATGATAAATTTATAAAGCAGTTACTAGATTTTAAATGTGTCCAGCCACACAATAGTTAGGAAATGAGAGCTCATCAAATACAAAATATTCACCTGGTTCCCAAGGATGTATAGGCCATGGTTCATCTTTCAGAGGACATAGTTTACTTGCTAACTGGGCTTTATCTTCATCAGAGACCAACTGCTTAATGAATGGGACATTTTCTTCAGAAAGATGCTCATCCCACCAAGTAACACTCTTTCCATGCAGACTTCTAACAAAAAGCCAGATTTGTGTTCTATAAAAAGGAAAAAGAAAAAAAAAATAACCAAACCACAATTTAAAAGCTTCCTCCATTTAATACAGAAAAGGGAAGTCACAAATTGGGAAGTGTAGTCAGGGCCTTAGGAAAGGGCTTGGATTCTGCACACCTTTTTTCCATCCCTCCAAACTCTCCCTCACCGCCCCCCGACTCCCAACATTCCTTCTGATAAGGCTCACATTTAAACTGTTAGCGGTTACCCTGGAGAAAAAAACTTTTCTCCTCGCAGATAAACAGATGCCCCCCCTCCACTTCTGCCGAAAAACCCAGTCCTACCTATAGAAATGAGAAGCCACTAACCCATGTGAACATATACCTAATAGTTTTACACTCAGTGGAGGTGGCAGAATGTGGCATACTGATCTTTGTATAGTAAGCTCACCTCCTCCCTGCAATGACATGGCCTACGTTCAAAGAAGTGAAGAAACTGGGTGTGCAAAGTTAAAAGATACAAAAAAGGCATAACCTACGAACAGGTGAACGTACCAAGAAAGACCTTAGTGGGTGGAGGTCAGGAAGAAGGGGTTTAATTCTTGTATGAAGGGTAAAAACAGAAGTAAAGCTTTCTGCAGTCTACTCTCCTTTTGTAGTTAGGTAAATTTAGGTTAGACTCCCAAGATTCCACTTATTAGTTAAGTAGCTTTGGGCGAATTAACTCCCCTCTCTAACCTTCAGTTTTATCTGTAAACCTTAGTTTGCAGACGTGAGGCTACATGAGATAAGGTATCTAATACACATAGCAAGGGGCTTAGTGCCTAGCAAACACTCACTAATTGGAAGATATAATTGCTACTAATAGCATTTGCTGCTAGTGGCTGGCTCATAAGCGTTTTTTAAAAATCACCACTTCAATCCCTTAGAACGTGCTTCCTTAGATTAGCGGCCCTTATTCCTCGGTGTCCCACGTCTGAACAGAGCCCCTTCCTCCTCCACCCAACGGAGGCCCCACTGCACCAGGCCATTCCACTGCTCCAGGACGCGGCTGTGCACGTAGAGACTCTCACACACCTTCCTACCTGTTTCCCGGGCCCAGAGCAGCACCCAGGCCGTCCCTGACTCGACCCAACACTTGGGCGCCGACCTGCGTTAACAGCCTCCAACCCGGCATGGATTAGCCGAGGAGGACGACTTCCAGGAGCCCAGCCGCTTTGCTTTCAGGGCGTCCACACACCACCGCCACGCGGACGCAGCGGCCGTAGTCCCGGGAGTCGTCGCAATGGCAGCCAGCAAATGCCCTCTGCGACGGAAAGAGAGCCTCCGGACCCACTTCCGGTCCATCTTACAATGAACTCCGGGCACTGGAATCACTCCCCGGAAACTAGAGTTCCGCTTCCACTGTAGTCCTACTTTAGATCTGAATTGGAGTACGAGGGTGGGCAGCTGCTGACTCGCCTCTCCAGGGTCAAAAAAAAAAAAGGGATGTTCAGAGTTTAAATTTTAGAAGAATAAGGACAGACTTCCTGAGATCAATAAGGAAAATGAAAACACTTCTAAATAGTGCCCGTTGTGGGGCAACTCATTATGCTAAGCAACATTTGATAATTCTGTATTTCTTAATCATAAAAAACGGTCCTGAAAGGAAGTAGTTATTTTTCTATTATAAATGAAGAAACGGACTTGGAATTTAGGTGCTGGTCCAAAACAACACATCTGGCAGAGGAGCAGAGTTGGCCCTGAAACAAGGTTGGCATGTATTAGCAATAGACTACAGCCATAGAAATGATGTATGACTTCCAGGGCTGGATCATAAAACATACTATTACTTCAGATTTTGTCTCTTGTATTGATCCCTATGGTGAAAACTAGCCATCATTTCCTGCAGACACTCAAACAGCTCTGCAGAGAGGACCATATGAAGAGAAATCAACTAGCAGTCATGACTGAGCTATCTAGGAAGTGGATCTCCCAGCCCTAGGCAACCTTTCAGATGTCTGCAATTCATGAAGGTGTTAAGAAGCCTGAATCATCCAGCCAGGCAATTCATGAATTCCTGGCCAGGAGAAATTGCTAGAAAAAAATAAATGATTAATGTTTTTTTGAGTCATTAAACTTTAGGATAATTTGTGATGCAGCAATGGATAGCTAATACACCTTCCGTACAAACAATCTCCTGTCCTGGGTTCCAGTTCCAGCCTAATCACCATGTATGAGACTAGGACATTTATTCCTCTACTAATTCCCTTATTTGTCAGATTAGTGTTTGTAGAAATTTGGAAATAAGAATTTAAAAGTGTAGCTATTTCAACCCTCTCTTTTTACTAGAGATCTGGCTATCCTGGCTTGACAGGTCCAGACAATAGTCAATTCCTGACCACTACTTGGACTTTAGTGGGCTAAAAAGTCTCTGCTTTGCTTGTCCAATCATTCCATTCATTGCTGTTATAGTTACCTTAGACACTTTTCATTAACATTTTAGACCTTGAGGGAAAAATGACATCTCTTTATTCTAGTCATGCTGCCTTGCTTCCCAGATACTTAAGGATGGCTCTTCATTGAATAAACATGTTTTGAGATGTGCTACATGCAAGAAGTTGAGAAGAAGAAGATTTCCATGCTATTGCAAATAGCTAACGTTTTTTGTGCATATAGTGTGCTAGAGTATCTGCTTAGTATTGTGGAAGCCCATCAGCCAAGATTACTAGGAGAAAACGTAAACTCATACGAAGTTGAGTTTAATCAGTTTGATGCAGCAAGAGGCAGCATATGTCTGAGGATGTTTTCAAAAGAGTGACCTGGGAGGGGCTTAAAATGAAATTTGGACTTAATGCTGAGTGATTTTAAGGTGGCATCAGAGAAGCAGGAACTTGTTTTGGAATGGATGCTGTCAAGAAGAAAGGACAGTTCAGCAACTGGACATCTTGATAATCTTTTTTCTAGAGAAAGGAAGAACAGAGAGGGAGTGGGCATGATGTTTGTAAGAAAGCAGCAATCACTCAGAATAAGGAACTGTTAGTCATTTTGTAGCAGTGGGTGTGGTCTACAGTATGGTCTGTTAGAAGAATTGTATTGATGTTCTGCTATAAACGTTGCAGTCCAGTTACTAATAGTATTCATTTTTACTCTGTAAGTATATATATTTTTTTACTTAATGTTTATAACAACCTGCTGTGACAATACTATTATTATCTGGATTTTACAGTCAAGAAATAGGCATACAGAGATTACATAACTTAAATAAGTCACCCAGTTATTAACTGGTACAGCCAAAGACTGTGACCATAGAACTTATGCTTTTAGACATTTGGTTTCTTTGGCTCTCTATGACAAATATGAAATCCCTTAAGGCTAAAGAGGAAATTGGTAAGTGAATATATCACACACAGTGGTCAGTCAGGATTGAGGAGTTAGCCATATGGTCTCACCTTTTCCCATAGTATCAAATATCTTCTAATCCAGAAGGAGGAACTGGACTCAATAAAACCCTCAGTGGCACCACTGCTGAACTGAATCAAAGCAAACATGGTTTGCCTGCTGTCATGAAAAACGTGTCTCCTGATTGCCAGCTAGGATTGAGCAGTGTCATACTTGATTTAGTCACTGCAGTATCCTGCTAATTGACAATTACCAGTCCCAATTCTCAAGGGACCCAGCCTAGGCTTTTCTAAGGCAGTCAGGCACTGACCTAGAGCTTCCTGTTATTTCCGATGTTATTCTTCAGAAACTGCCTTAGACCCTGAAACTGTAATGACTAAGGCCTCTCTAAGCCTTCAATTTCTCATTGGAACAAAGATTATTTGCACTATCTCTTTTTAGTGTTACAGTTCTATAATTCTTACCCCACTAATTCAGACCAACAGATGGTAACATAAACCTTCTCCTAATAAATAAAACCTAGGAATAGATTCATTTTGAATCACTAAAGCCATGTTCAATGCAAGAGAATTGTCATAGAAGGAATAGCTTTCAAACCAAGAGTTCACTGGAAATAATCTTTTCCATGTGTTCTTGCCATTAGCTCTGCCATTAGCTCTTATGTTTGTGATATTTCCTGAATAGTAGGATTACTGCAGGTTGGTAAATTTTTTGTTGGGTAATTTCATTCTGAATATCATGACAGAGTTACCTTGTGAAAAAGCTTCAGGTTATGTCTCGCTGGCTTACAGGAGAAAAAATGAGCTTTATTCCATATTTTTCTTGTGCTACCCAGTGAAGCTTTTGGATAAATACCTAGTGTCTCCTCCATTCAAAGGCCTGGCTTGAAGAATTATGGATGCCCAAGAGGATATGGCGACTTGACTATGACTGAGCGTCAACAGCCCAGTGTGGGACAGAAGGCGAGATTTACCATCAAACAGGGCCAGCTGCTGACCTTAAGCTCCTTTTCTACTTGTCACTGTGCCTGTGGCCCCCAGTGACAAGGACTGGGCAGCTGAGGTGGGTCCAGTAGGAGGAATGGGCAAACTGTTAGGGGAAGAAAGGGTACTGCTAGCCTGCTCAGGGGTCATGCAGTGACAGTGGTCTTTCCATTTGTGGTATTAGACTCCAACCAGGCCTTTCAGGATCGTCATGGCAACTTGCCCGTCTGTGCCGCTGAGCTGAGACAAGACAGGATTCCCTTAGTAACCAAGGAACCCGGGAGATGATGGTTAAAATAATCCTTTTCAGTCTGGCAGAAAGAAATGCCTTTGCACTTTTAGTAACCATGAAGCATCATGGGGCATGACTTTCACTGTCCCTTTATTTCAAAATGGAACAAAATGGCTTTTTAAAGCGGAATTTCCAACGCAGGGCCAAATGTATCCTTGCTTCACAAAGCATACCTCCCACTGAAGCCAATAAGCATCACACCTGAGCTTCTGAGATGAGCTTCTGGTCACGATTATATAAATTACCTTCAAATAGACCCGGCACTCTGTCGCTGAAATCACTACGCTTCATCTAATCTCTATTTTATTTTCTATTGAAGTCTCAGCCAGTCTCTCAGTAGGGCAAACAGTTACGCTTGGCAAGAGTTTAACACTTGAACCATTTAGTCTGATGGTTCCTTGCATCTGATGGCCCTCGCTGCTCACACCACTTCTCCTATTCTCCCTCATCTGCAAGGCCTGCCTTAGGCCTGCCCCTTCCCTCCATAAGGACTTTCTCATAATCAGTAGCCCTGGCTGTTAGCTCCCCTCTTTTCTGAGCAATTCCTGTGTGGGATGTGTGTGTGTGTGTGTGTGTGTGTGTATGTGTGTGTGTGTAATATATATATTTATATTCTTGCATGGTATCATTTTCTTTTATTATAAGCACTGAGAAGCCTCAAGCTTCTAAATCATGCCTTCTCAATTAAATTGCAGACTCTTTACAGGCAGGGTCATAGGATATGGTTGCTTGGCTCTTCCAGAAGCCACATATTTATAATAAGAGCTCCTGAAACACTTGGAAATCTTAGAAGTGATGGTTGCAGATGTGTGAACTTTGTGCATGTACTAACAACTGAACTGTGCATGTTGAAATGGGGACTTTCCTGGTATGTGAATTATACTTGAATAACAAAAAACTCAAAAATATGTGGAAATCTGGTGTGTAATACTGGGCGAGTAGCCAGAACTACCAAAGCAGCAGAAGCAGAGGCAACCCCAGAACCATGGCTGGGTGAAAGATCCTGAACTTATGTTACCAAACATCTAGCAAAAGGAAAAGCTTCTCTTGGCCCATTCGCATGCTTCTGCCTCCTCCACCAGCAACGTTAGCACAAGCAGAAGAATTAATATTGATAACTCATATAATAGCCAGGAGCATGGTTTTTTAAGAAATGTCAGGTCTGGGTTCAAATCCTGTTTTTGTCACTATTTCTATGCATCTAGGTGAATCACTTAGTTTCTCTGAACTTCCTCATCTTTAAAGTATGATTAAAAAAAAATACTTCCTTCACAAGGTAACCTACAGATTAAAGGAACTAATGTATATAAAGTGTTCAACACAGTAACTGGCACATAGTAATAACTAAAATAATGCTGACTATAATTATTGATAATGATATTTATAATCACTTTTGTTAGGTATTTATTATAATTATAAAAAAATCTCAGTTCATCCTTTTCGAATTTTCTCATTGGTGTTTTTAACATGAATAGTTCATCTTGATGTGATCACGCAAAACTCTTAAGAAGAAGTTAAGACACCCCGTAGTCATTCTTTTGGCCTCTAGTATCCTTTATTTCCACTTTTGCTGACTTCCTTTTACTGTTATGGAAATACAACATATGCAAAAGTAGTGTTTTCACTGTTTAAAATCATTGCCAGCAGCATCATCGTCATTAACAATACCAGGAAACCGTGGTTCCTTTCTGGAAGAGGCACATTTGCCTCTCTTTCTTCCATCTGTTTCTTGCTCCTTGAAGTTCACAATCAATCCCCAGTCCAGGAGCATTGCAGAGAATGCCAGGTGTGGGTCTGCAGACTTTACTTAAGAAACAAGTTCCTTCAAGTGAGCTCATCCTGATGGGAACAGTAATTTGAGAGGATGTGTGTTCTTTGACAAAGGAACTGCTGTTATACCATAACAGTAGTAATAGTGTGATAAAAACACCAATAATAACTTTTTAAGCCATTTATGTAGGGTCTGGTGTTATACTAAATGTTTTGCAAATATTATTTTATATATATTTCCTTCCCACCACAATCTATGAGGAAAGTACAGTGGCTAGAGAGGCTAGGTAAATTGTCCAGGACAACATATCTATCCCTCATGAAGCCATTTATCTAGTACAACCTGGTTTAGACCCAAGGTCTCCTAATTCATATTCTTATTATTTCCACTTCATGTGATCCTCAGCCTTTGGGTTTACTGTTTTGGGGGACTGAAAGTAGAATGAATTATTTATAAAATGTCTCCTTGCTTAAGTTATGGCCAGAAAGAAAGGGGAAAATAATTTTAAAAATGAAACATCAACTAGATTGGAAATGTTCACATGTGAAATGTCATTATGAGTAGACAAATCCTTTGCAAAAGGAAGCTTGTGACTTGGTCAGAGAAGAAAATAATATATATCAACATTGATTTTTAGGGA
The DNA here is from genome assembly GCF_001604975.1 of Cebus imitator. Taxonomy (NCBI): domain Eukaryota; kingdom Metazoa; phylum Chordata; class Mammalia; order Primates; family Cebidae; genus Cebus; species Cebus imitator. The sequence continues at coordinate 1,541,097 of NW_016107747.1, forward strand.
AATAGACTTTGTCATCTAAACTGGACATTTTCTTCCATGAGCACCGGGGAATGTGCCAACAATGGAAAATGGGAGGTCTCAGGCAGAAAAAAAGGTGCTGATCATAATGGATACTTTCCTGGACTTTAAAGCACAGTGGTCTTTTGAGGAGGAAGATGAAGTGAGCCTGGGGGACAAGGAGCCATTGCCCCTCAAGCCCTCAGTTCCCCCATCAAACTGACAGTAAATTTGGAAAACACCATAGTCACTGTGTTCTTCCTGCTTGCAGGAATATGAGAAAAATTTTATTTTACTGCCTCCATTGTATTTTGCATATAAGTGTGAATCATCTTATTTCAAATCCTGAAAGAAAAAAATGTAATGAGCCATCATATAATGCACACCAGGGGAATAGTAAGGAGTGGTCAATAGAGAATACTGGGAAGAAGATACACAGTGGGTTTCCCAGAGATGGTGGAGAGGACGGTACTATAATGGTCCGTCAGCTGGCTTTATTTATTTAAGTAAGTATTGCCAAGCTTTTGCCTTCTAGGTTGTACAACTTGCCCATTATGCTATAAATAATGATTCATTGACACTTTATGCCATACATTGATATAACACTTTAAAGATATTATCTTCTTAAGCACTCAACAGAACTCTAAGAGGTAGATAACATTGTCTTCATTTTACAAATAAGATACTTGAAGATCAGAGAGGATAACTAAATTTACATTCTCTGCGGAACCTGTTTTTGCTTGACGCCAAAACTCTTGCTCCTAGCCATAACAATTCTGCCTTCTTTTGGAGGGTCGGATCAGCTTGTTATCCATTCTTGCTAGAATAGACAAATGTACTTTCTAGGATGGGCTGAGATCCGCAGGAAAAAAAAATAAAGACTAAATCCTATGGGCAGGGCAGCTCAGGTAGGGCAGCTCAGGTGGGGCAGCTCAGGTAAGCTCATTTTGATCCTGAAGATACTAAAAACAAAACAGAGAATAGGATGGTAATTTCTGAGCTGTGGCTATAATTTAATGATATTTTTAGTCGCTTTCAATTCATTTGCTAAATATTAAATTCTAAATGAATTAGCTTAGATTATGAAATTATTTTCTCAGTCTAATTCAGTTCCTGTGGGTGTACATATTTTTAATATCCCACACTCCACTCCACCTGGGTTTGACATTTGGGGCTCTGATTGCTTTCCATGATGCAGGGATTGCAATCCCAGTGGATTCCAGTGTTGCCAGGGACTTACCTCTGGGTTGTTAATGAATGCAGGCAAGTTCTTTTTAGCATTTTTATTTTGCTTGGAAAAAATCATTCATTATGCAAGAGGGAAGAAAAATATCTTTCTTTTGAAATATACAAAACTTCTCATCACCAGTGAAAGAAATTCCTGTCTTAGAAACTCCTCTGGCAGTCAGGATGGGAACATTAATGGGGAAGAGGTGTCTACCCACCTTAGAGTAAGCCCTGCCAAACTCAGGCACACTGTTTTTAAATTTTATAAAACTGAAGGCTAATATATGTATACATATATATTTATATGCATGTATGTTCTATATACCTAAAAGAACCATGTATACTATAAGATACCATTATATTTTTGAATCTATTTTTTCCCTCATAAATTCCTGGGCAACACTAGAGAAATTATTTCAGAGCTTGAAGCCATGTTTGCTTTTTGGAAAAAAGCATTTTTTTTTTTTCCATCAACAAGGCTGCAGTTTTAGAATCCTGCTCTGTTCTCAGGAGTCACAAACAGGAATGGAATGGCAGCCTGGTGCTCCTTTATGAATGCACACTGGGGTTTTAAAACTAGAAAACACTATAAGTTTAATAAAATAAGAAATGCTTACAAAACATCAGTGCTTCTGAGCAAGCTTCATTATTATATTACACATACTAAAGATCCAGAAACGTCAGGATCTCACACACTGTTATGAATACAGCAATTTTTTTTAATGATGCTCCGTGTGACTGCAAATGGCAAAAGAACCTTTAAATTAACAATATGAAGAAGGCTTAGATGCATTTTGACACTGAAGAAGAAAGGATATGGAATTGCAGGGATAAAACTGTGTAATTATTGACAACTAAGAAATTTTTTAAATGAAACTTTCATAAATGTTTAATGAGATTTTTCTTTTTCTCCTGAGTTATTAAATTAATAATATATTTTATAGCCTATGACTCCTTACAGCAAACACAGGATTCAGTCTTATGTTTATCTCTTTTGCATCATAGTTTCCTTTGTTCACTCCAAGTTTTCAGGAAAGTTTTGCTAAATACTACTTTCCATTCTTGGTTGTATTTTGGGGGATTAAGCAAGGAAAATATGTCCATAGTGGTGTCAGGAGTGGTGAGTGTGGGTATGATTTAAAGAAAAATGCAGCCATTTAGAAATGTGTTAATATGATACAAGGGCAGGGAGTAATTAGCAGAGGAACCTGGAACCACATCCAAAGTGAGACATGCGGATGGGTTTAGGAGGGGAAACAGGTGAGTGACTGGGTAACATGCTAATCTAATACACCGGGGTATTAGAACATTTTATTGTGTGTCATTTTAGTTAATGTGAAAGTCACATAACATAACCTATATAACATAAAATTAGTCATTTCAAAGAGTACAATTTAGTGGCATTTAGTACATTCAAGATGTTGTGAACCACTACCACATTCCTGTTGGGGTATTTTGTTGGAAGGTTGGAGAAATTTTGGGGACATCTGAATTACATAAGTGTATTAGATAAAACTTGGGAAACTGGTCACATTCTCTTTTTTAAGTTTGTTGTACTTAATAATGTTTGCCTGAAAATCTTGGTGCTAAACTGAGAATTTTGCTGTAATACAAGTTAATGCACCAGAATTTGATTTGTGCTTGCCATCTATATTTCTTAAAAGACTGCACTGAGGGTCTATTGTAAGTGGTTCCCCTCCCTTCATAAGGGCAACTCCTTTTACAGATTTATTCCTGCATGCTCTAATCATGTATTGGGCACTAAATAGGGTCTCAGTTTAAAGGTAAGACAGGACTCTGCTCTCTGGGAGAAACTAAGGTACTACGTGGGGAGAAAGGTTCTGACAGAGGTATGCACAGGTTTAGGAGGGCTTCTTGGCTTCTTCTTCTTTTTTTTTTTTTAGATAGAGTCTTGCTCTGTCACCCAGGCTGGAGTGCAGTGGCACGATCTTGGCTCACTGCAACCTCTGCCTTCCAGGATCAAGCGATTCTCCCACCTCAGCCTCCTGAGTACCTGGGATTATAGGTGTGTGCCACGATGCCCAGCTAATTTTTGTATTTTTTAGTAAAGTTGGGGTTTCACCATATTCGCCAGGCAGGTCTCAATCTCCTGACCTCAGGTGATCTTCCTGCCTTGGCCTTGATACCTTGATTTTAGCCTTGTAAGACTTTAAGCTGAGGATGGACCTAAATCTTCTTGAATTTCTGACCTATAGAAACAGTGAGATAATGTGTGTTGTTTTAAACACTAAGTTTGTGGATGTGTTATGCAGAAATAGCGAACAAATACAATTTTGGCAAGTAGCATATAGAAAGCAGTTCTCAGACTGAGATCCCTGAGACCCTTTCAGGGAGTCTGTGAAGTAGAAACTATTTTCATAATAACATTAAAATGTTGTTCATCTTTTTTGCTATATTGACATTTGCATCAATGGTGCAAAAGCGATGGTGGGTAAAACTGTTGGGGCCGTAGCTCACATCAAGAAAGTGGCACCACTTGACACTAATGTTCCCTGAATTTTTCACCATCACACACTTGCAGAAAAAAACATAAGAGTTTCACTTAACAGTGTTCCTGATGCAGTAGGAAAATTATCATTTTTATTAAATCTTGACCTGTGAGTCCATGTCTCAAATGCTGGGAGACCAATTGCAAAGCACCAGAAAGTGCTTTTGCTGCATTTAACCTAAAATGGTTGCCTCAAGGAAAAACACAGAGGCCACTGTGTTTGGAGCTAATTTAGCTGCTTTTCTTTCCCACAGAACATCATCTTTACTTGTAAAGAGACTGACAGATAAACCAGAGTTATTCAAACTTGGGAGATATTTTCTTAAAAATGACTGAATTTAGCCTGTCACTTCAGGAAAAACAACTGACAGTATTTATTGGCAATGATAACAGTTGAGCTTTCTAGCAAAGATTAGCGATTTGGAAAGCCTGAACCTGTCACCATAATTTGACAGATTTTCCATACTTAAAGATTGTCTGGTGAAATCAGCAGTGATATTGTATAGCAATAGAAAATGCAGGGTTTTTTTTTGATATTATAAAATAAACTGTGCAAGCATTTGGAACATCTAAATAGCTGAGTGAATCAATATTTCTGAATGATCGGTGCATGCTGCTACAAAGTCATGCATGGGTAAAAGAACCATTGAAAATGCTAGGACAGTTTTATTGATAAGATTTCATATTCCACATTGCAACTATCCTTTAAAACACTACCACTTGTTGAGTTTGGATGTGGTAAAAAGAAAAAGCTAAAAATAGCTCTCCCCTTTCCAACTACATGTCCATGTGAGGCCAGGTTTCCAACATTGTACTTCAACCAAAACATATTTCACAACACGTTGAATACAGAAGCAGATATAAGAATCTAGCAATCTTTTATTAAACAGGACACTGGAAGATTCAAAAACATTGTAAAACAGTGCTGCTCTTCTCACCAACTATTTTTTGGTTTTGAAAATATAGTTTGTTATGAAAGTATTTCATTTATGTTATGTAATGGGTCTATTATTATTGTTTAAATAAATTAATAAATATATTACATTTTCAGTTTCAATTTCTAATATGGCAAATATTAATCAATATAAGCCACAGAAATAAAACCTCTTTAGAGTCTTCAGGAATTTTAAAGTGTGTATATTATCTGTTGAGACTCAGTGGAGAGCAGGCCATACACAGAAATAACTCAGTGGTTCCAAATTTGCATACAAAGCCAACATAAGCCTGGTGGTATTTTTCATTTGACTTGCACAGATTGGTT